>NC_137456.1:220478985-221078985 GCF_964235325.1 Thermobia domestica | reverse complement strand
AAACCCATTGCCGATCTTTTTGCACCAACTATGATCAACGCTCCACGCCATGCTTCTACAATATGTGGAGACCGCATCATTTCTCATTTCAAGTTGTTTCTATTCAGTTGGGTAAAGTGAATAGTGAGTTCATCATGTGAGCTAATCATGTGAGCTTTTTCGAGGTCAGGTTACTGGAGTAACTCAAAATGGAATGCAACCCTCGAAGATTACACAAGGTGTAATACGACACAAATTCGCTGGAACCAGAGGCGAACTTAGAAGGTTAAAACTTGAGAAGGGGCAACTAAAACCCAGATTATGATAAATATATCGTGAGTTTACTCTAAACTTTCAAAAATATGTAAGTAATGGCTTCTTTAAATTTTTGTCACTCAAAAAACTGGGATTGTAGACCTCTCCGGCCCCTGGCTAGATACGTCTCTGGCTGAAAATCATAAAAACATCGTTAAAAAACCTAACTGTAGCACTAAAATTATTATAAGACCTGTAAATGTAGGTAGCATCTTTTTACTGCGAAGTGAAAAGATGTTGGTATTTTGCCTTGCTATGTAGTAACCAGTGGCGTATTTAGTGGGGTGGCTTCCGGGCTTAAGCCCCCACGAAATCACTTAGTATAGTAAACTAAATGAAATATCTTGCAGAATGTTCACATTTCCAGGCAAAGCCCCCCCGAAAGTTAGCAAAGCCTCTCCCGAAACAAAATCGTAAATGCACCACTGGTAGTAACTAGTGCCGATAACCTAATGGATTCAGCCTGTTGCATACTAACTTACACAAGATAAATTCGGGCAGTTATGAACGTAACAATACATAAAATACTGTTAATATATACAAACGAACAACTCATACGCCTAGAACGAATGGATGAAATCACTACGATTCGTGCTCCTATTCTTTCCTTTAGTCAGGGGCGGATCCATTCTGAATGTTTAGGGGGGGCAGTCGTTCGAAGTCAATAGGTTTTATTTTACGTTTATATTACAAAGGTGAAAATTCTTAGGATAGGTTTTATTTTTAAAATAAAAACATATTCAATTCTGGGGGCGATCGCCCCCTGGATCCGCCCCTGCCTTTAGTGATCCATTATTGCACTCTATAGATCACTATATGAGCTCCTCTGTGCTAAGCGGTTAGCGTACGCAACCTTTGGCGTGGGAGACCCGGGTTCGATTCCCGGTGGGAGCTCATGTGGTTCGGATTCCACGTTAATCAGTAGGTCCCGTCTCATGTAGCCTCGCTGCTGAAAGGGACGTTAAAGTCAAAATCAACTCAACTCTATAGATCACTATGAAAATCAGTGCCAAGTTCTGAAAGTTATGAAAATACTTCCGCAAACTATACTTCCGCACTAGAGTTCTATCCGCATACAAGATAGTGTATCACTTATGCTGTGAAGTCTTATTAAAGTAGCTAAGTGAAATGGCTGGAAAACAGGGTCCCGGTTACAAATGGGGCTCTGAAACAAAATCCCCATTACAAGCGGAGCTGGGAAACGAGGGTTCCATTATAAGCGGGGCTGGGCAACAGAAATCCCATTGCAGGCGGGTTGGAAAACAGGGCCATATTACTTGCTTCATGAGAGCTTAATACATAACAGTACAGAACATCGTTGTTGTATGTGCTTTTTATCTTATTTTCTTTTTCTTATTATTTCGAAATGACATTACCGCCACTTTTTCTTTAAAATTTTTGGGGCCCCGAAGAGAGCTATAGCTTGTTTAGCTTATACGCAAATCCGGCACTGAAGGTGACATCCTGTACTTCACAAGCAATAGGTATTACTTTCGATTGTAATGTAATAGGTTCTATGACTCTGTTTAACTCTGCAATGGACAATGATTTTAAGACAGATACTTGTAGTAATATAATGATGCCAAAAGTCGTGATTAATGAATTGAAGTTTAACACACACGCAAAATCGTGCTATTGAAACGCCAGTGTTTGTATGTGCTGCACTGAAAAAAAAAAAGTGCTTTTTAAAAAGCCAACTAAATAATGGTCAGAGCTGGCAAGTATTATCTATTGTCTCATTTTGAGAAAGAGAGGGAGGAGAGTAGTGCTTTGTGTCAAGGGCGCCGATCCTGGGGGCCCAAGGGGGCCCGGGCTCCCCCAAAGCCCATGTGCACCTCCGCATTCTATTTATTAATATACAGAATTTGGCATAATTTGAATTCAATTTGCCTTTAAGTCCTCTCGCATACCTTCTGCATCCACCGCCCCCCCCCCGCCCAAGTTTACAGATAAATCGGCGCCCTTGCTTTGTGTTGGCGCGATAGCTTCTTATAAGAGGGTTCCAACTTGCAATTGTTTACAGCAATGTACCACATGTCTTACCCGTGTGGCATTAAACAGATTTGTAAAAACTCTTATTATAGCATTGTTGAGTTGATCTCTGTTGCGTTCAGAAGTCTTGGCGGTCGGTGCTTGTTCAGCTAATATGTCAAAAAAATTTAGCGATTTCTTCTCAGGCTCGGTGTCTTTCTCGTGTTCAAAGAAGCGCGATTTTCAATCCGTTGATGTTAGTGATAATCCTTCTTCTTCAATGGGGAAAAAGACAAAAAATACAAATACATGTGACAACCAGGATTCGCAATTTGAAGTGTTCGATTTCGAGGAAAGTGAAAATGAACTAGATGTTGGAGAGAGCGAAGACGACAGCATTGCTTCTGAAGTTACTCATTTATATTTTTTGTCTCTTGCTTTCTTGTAATAAATACTTCAAAGATAAAAATGTTTGCAGCAGCCTATTTTAGCCTTGTTTTACTCTACCTACTTATTGTGTATTTTATGTTATTAACGAAAAGTAGAGTATTATCTGTTAGTCTGCGTTGTTTGAACCTTCTTTTATTTCTATGCATTCATGTGCATTCTTGGAGCGAGAGGAGGTAAAGCAGTCTTCAACTTCTTCGACTACACAGAACACACCGTTATTATTGTTTAAAAAGCTGAAAGAAGAGGTAGTGTGTGTGCCACGCGGAATTCGGTAGGTCGAGCATATTGCCACGAACTCCCGCAGCCCATCCTAAGTCCTGCATTTTTTCAGTCTTACCAGGTGAATGCTGGAATGGCACCTTCTATAAGGCCAACACAGCTGTTTTCCACATTCTTGTTTCTCCCCTATTTTGGTCTGAGCCTTAGCTAACTAAAGAGTATAAAAATTGAAATTTAATTATTGTCAAAAAATGTCTACATTGCCCAGTTCTCACTTTCGTTGTCCGCCCACCCAGCAACTAGGTCCGCCTCTTTCCGCCCACCCATCAAGCGTTCCTGGCGCCGTCCCTGGTGCAAGGCCATAAGCCGAACAAACACGACGGCCTGGGAGCAAAGCCCCCAGGTATTTCAACTGAAATTCAGTATACTTGCAGGTATGTGAGGGCGAGGCCGTAAGCCTAGCAAACACTGATGATTGCAGGTTTGAGATGCAAAGCTTTAGACCGAACAAATTTGCGAGTCTGAGGCAAAAGCCTTCAGCAAGACGAAGGCTCGTATTGAATAAACTCTGATGAAGACACTAAGGAGGCTCACACAATATTTTCTTAATTAATAAAGAAATAGGGAGTGATAGTAGATTTATACCACTCCCGGTGTTAGTAGATTATATTCTTGGGGATTATATTCTTGGGGTGCTTAATTGATTGCAGAAAACTGCGTCTTGCTACCTACTTCCGTATAGAGGTTGATATCTACCAGTTCCAGTTTTAGTAAAGGTTAAAAGATGAAGATGAAGTGTATTCTTAGTCGATTGTAGAAAACCGGGTTACGGTTTCTGCTCTGCAGTGATCAACGTTAAAACCGGAAAGGGTTGATGTATACCACCTCCGGTTTTAGTATAGGGTTAAGGATGGAGATGAGAACGGATGGTTAATCGATTATGGAAAACAGCGTTTTGTTAACTCCATAGCAATCAACGTTAAAAACAGGAAATAGTTAATCGCTACCACTTCCTGTTTTACTTGTAGGTTAAGAACAGAGATAATATGCATTCTTAGGACGCTTAATCGATTTTGAGAAACAGCTTCTAGTTTTCTACTAACGTCTTTTGCTCTACAGTGATCAATCTTAAACCAGAAGTCGTTGATTTCTGCCACTTCTAGTTCAAGAGTCACCTCCATTAATTTTAAAACATTTTTTCCTTCATAATTATGTAACACTTGGTTTAATTCCAACTAAACTAGATATGTCTTACAATCTGGAAAGAAATACGCGGGAGGGTAAGAAACCCCTAGCATCCCAAGGAATGGGGATGGGAGAGATGACATTTTAAAATAATTGTAATGATCGATATTCGTGTTGAATCCATAGTTTTCGGGTGAGTCGCTGATATGGATAATGACTGTTTCCATGCCGTTCAAGTTCATCTATGAAGAATCGGGAAGGGTGACATTTTAAAAATAATCGAAAATGACGGATATTAAAGGCGAATCCAAAGTTCTCATTAGTGCTAAGACGAATAGTGGTACTTTTGATACAATTTAAGAAGAAGTTAGAAGTTTGAATTTAATTAATGTAAACTTATGCATTAAGAAAAACTAGACTATTTGCCATTCAATGTTGTAGGTGCGACTGTAGAGTTTATTATTATTATAATTTTTAAAGTATACTTTTAAATAGCACCACGACATGGGAGGGAAAGAGATTGAGAAATTTCTGGCCTTTTTGACATATTCTTAAACGTTGAATCATAAAGATTTTATTAAGATTTCCTCGTCAATTTAATTTATGTTTGTTTCTTATAATGCAAGTACATAGAATTTGTAAGGTGTCAATAAAACTTAATTTTGAAGAGACTAAAAAATGGTGAGGCCATTTCCGGTGTTCTAGTAGCTAGCACGCGCGCCTTTCGTGCACGTAGTTGTACATTCGATTCCCAGTGGGAGTCTCTTACAAAATTTGGACGATTACTGTGTTTGAGTTTCATCATAATCTTTGAATCTACGTCTTATATAATCTCGATGCAGAAATGGAATCCTAAACGTAAATAATTAACTAACTCGAAACCGATGAGAGTTCAAAACTCAAGGTTTCGGCAGGAAACTAGCACAAAAGTTTGGAATAGAAAAAGTATCAAGTATCCAGTTGGAGGGGGAGGGAAAGGATGGGAACACGGACATAAGACCATAAAACACATTATTGAAATGGCAGTCAGTGATGATTACAGAGGTGGCTCTTGGGCCTAGAGCTTCGAAATTCCCTCTAGGGCATTTCCCGAGCGTGCTCAATCTGAGTTACCAGAATTTTCACAGTACTATATTCACCCATCGTTTATTCAATCCCCCAGCACTGGAAAATCTGAAATGAAAATTGTCTCTTATCATGCTCAATATGAATTACATGTATTTTTGCAGTACTGCTTTTCACCTATAGTGTAGTTAAATTCTTCCACGAGAAAATCTGTAATCAACACTCAGGTCCGGACCCCCCTCGAGACCAGAAATGAAAAAAAAATAAGGAAGGATAAAACAAGGAAAAAGAAGGATCAGCGTTAAAAATTAAAAACGAAACTACAGGAAGCTTTTGTTTACTCTTTCTTATGAGGAGATATGTACACCCTCCATTCCAAAAGAAACCGAACTTTTGAAAACAAATAGTACCACTAGTGCCATCTGTTGTAATATTTTACCGGTAGATGGCGTAGTCCCTCATTGACAACTGGTATAAATGTCATGGCATTTGGATGCACGGCAACAAAGTTATTGCGTTTCAACTGTCAGTGTGTTGTGTACATCGATCGGAAAATGAGTTTCAAACAACGAACTGCAATTGAGTTTTGTGTTAAACTGGGTAAAACTTTTAGTGAAACGCACCAAATGCTACAAAATGCATATGGTGATGAGTGTCTATCCCGTACGCAAGTTTACGAGTGGTTCAGGCGATTCAAATCGGGTAGAAAGACGCTGGATGATGACGAAAGATCAGGCCGTCCCAGAACCGGATTATCGGAAGAAAACATCGAAAAAGTGCGTGAATTCATCAAACACAACAAACATAACATAACTTGGGCGTCATGAAGCGTTTGCTGGCAAGAATTCGTCGTATTCGGCCCGAATATCGCGAAATCGGCAGTTGGACTCTTTTGGACGATAATGCACCATCACATCGTTCGCGACTTGTAACTGAATTTTTGGTCAAAAATCACATTATTCGATTGCATCATCCGCCCTATTCACCAGATCTCGCTCCGTGCGATTTCTATCTGTTCCCGAAACTGCATTTGGCGATGAAAGGAAAGTGGCACGCATCGATTGATGCCATTGAGAAGGCGACGACCGCCGTCCTAAAGACCATTTCAATAAAGGACATGGAGAAGTCGTTTGACAACTTGTTGGAGCGTGCAAATATGTGTATCGATGCAGAAGGGGAATACATTGATTAATAAAAATGATTTGTTCCAAAATGTACATTGCTTTTTTGTTTTTTTAAAACGTTCGGTTTCTTTTGGAATGGAGGGTGTATTACTTGCAATATGGTGGCGAGGTAAGCGAGGTATTCTGGAAGAGTCAGAGAATTTGAAAAATCAAGAAAAGTTATGGAATTCTAAGAATTCCTGCTACTAGTCAGGGAGATTTCAAGCTTTCGAAAACGTAAGTGCCGTTGTGTAACAGCGTGGACATTTTTAATCATAACTTTTCGTCATCGCATCCTTGCAGTATCAAATATGTCATTTCAAGGACAATTTTCTGTTGCTTCTTTAACCTGTCATTTGGAACCGAAAGTAGTTGACGGAATAATAAAAACAAAAAGTTCTGTTGAAAGAAAGTTCTGTTAGCATTTGATTCAACAGAGAAAGGAACGCATAGATTGTAAAACTAGTTGAATATACACATGCTTCGCACAGGGGCTGTATTTGGAAGTCAACGCCTGTGGGAGTATCACCATTGATCTCAGCGGCCGCGAAAGCTGTGGATTTGATACTAATATTGGTCATTTTGGGATATTTTTACATGCCTCGGTATCCACCCCCCGCTGACTCCCGGACCGCATACTTGTAAGTCATCGCTAATGGAAGTGTCACCATTGATTTCAGCGACCGCGAAAACTATGGATTTGACACTAATATCGGTCATTTTGGATTACTTTTATATGTCTTGCTATCTCACTCCCCTCCGGTGACCCACGGCCCGGAGCCGAATAGCGTGAATTTGGAAATTAATGCGACTGGAGTTTCACCATTGATTTCAGCGACCGCGAAAATAAGAATTCGATAATAATAGCTCAAGTGGTAGAGCGTTGGCTTCGCATTCGGGAGGTCGTGGCTTCGAATCCCTCTGCCTACCATCTTGACTGAAGTTTTCCAGGGTTTCCCTTAGTCCTACCAGGCAAATGCAGATATGGCACCCACTAAACTGGCCCTGGGCGATACCTTCCCAAATCCTTTCCATTGTTAATGTTGTTGGATATTCAATAAAAATGGTCTCTGAGCTGTATCTGGTGATTGTTAAATAAATAAATAGTAAAATATCGGCCATTTTCTACTACCTTTACATGTCCCGGTAAACGCCACCCTGAGACCCCGTGGCTCAAATTTCGAGAAAAACGTTTATTCTGGTCTGGACCCTTGACCAAGGTATTCGTGACTAAAATTTGGTAACGCTCGGTCAATTTATCTGGTTCCCAAGCCGGTTCCGGTAAAAGACCCCTGAGACTCCACTGCTTCGAAATTTGAAAAAATCGCTGCGTCTTTATCTGGGGCCTGGGCCAAGGTACAACTGACCAAAATTTGGTAACCCTCGGTCCACTCGTCTAGTCCCCAGGCCGCACACAGACACACAGCAAGACAAACACACAAACAAACTCTTTATTTTATTTATATTAAAAGATAGTTTACAAGACAGTATTCAGTATGTACTTTTTATAATAATTGAGGTCATAACGAAAGGAAAATTGTTATATTTGAATAAAGAAGAGAAGAACGTAGATATTGCAAAATCTTTTTCAATACTTTTTTTTATTATTTAGCTCGAAATGTCTTCATAGTTTGTTATTAAAATATTTGCCAACATATCCTCATTTTATTGTCCTAACAAACCAATATATATTGAAAGTAAAATAGTTAGATTGATCGAGGTACTGGGTCTTCAGAATTTCATGTCACTCCCACTCACCGTTACGAAATGTTGGCTAAACGAACCAATATATGTTCCAGTAAAATAGTTTAGACTAATCGAGCCCTTTTAATGATGACCACAGTATTTCATATCACGGACCCCCTTCCTTCACGAAATCCTGGCTACGTGCCTGCAACACGGTCAGTAGCTACGTCTTCGACTAATATACATTTACAAGTACAGCTTTATTTTCGTATTTTTTGCAACAGTTAACGAATTTAAAACCGTATTATAATTCAAAGTACTTATCATATTTTTATCGCTAAACAAGAATATGTAGTTAACTTCTTAAATACTTCGCTCCGCAGGAACTCGTTCAGCGCGTGCAACAAGCAAAAACAACATGCTTGGCGTCTCACAAATTTCAAAGGAGAAAAAAGAAAAGCAAAAGCAGCACAGCAGTGCCTTATCGCAGTTAGAGCTGACAACATAGTTTCGGTCGTCACTTACGCCAATAGACCTACAAGCGGTGTTCAAGAGTTATACAGTTACAATATACGTTGTGCCACAGTAGCGCTACAGGCGGAATGTGCACGAACTACAAATGAATACCGGTATGTTTCTTCCAAGTATCAGCCACTGTTGAACCCTCTTTACATTCTACACATCCTTTTTTTCCCACTTTTTGAACTTGACAAGCAGAAGTACCAGGCTTTCCGAGTTCACAACCATAAACTGTTTGTGTACAGAGTACGTTTTCAGTTCTTCGAATGACTCTGCGCGCGAAGAACAGGGGTGATGATCGGGCTACCGAATACGGCAGCCAGGAACACCCGGTTGCAATTTTAAATGATTTTCTAGTAAGGAATGTATATAGAACTTCTTTTAATATTTTTTGCTGTGTAATAAACAAAAATTTCAATACGTTAACATTCCGATTTTTCTATTTAAAAACAGCGTTTTTGTCTGATAAACTCATAAGGAACTAATTGCACTGAATTGTCATTCTGTAGGGAACTACCTTTTTTTTTCTTGATTAATTTATCTAGAGGATGTTTACAACGTTATATAAAATCAGCGAGTAATTTAGTGCCGAGAAAATAAAATAATGACCGTAATAATAATAATAATAATATTAGTATTAATAATAATAATAATAATAATAATAATAATAATAATAATAATAATAATAATAATAATAATAATAATAATAATAATCTGAAGGTGTCCAAGAAAGTTCTGTCTGTGTTCAATTGGCCTTTACTCCGTGAGTTGAATGCGAATAAAGATATGGCGAAAGTCAGTTGTTGGACAAGACGAGACGAGAGAGAATTTTCATGAAGGGGTATGAGATGAGACAGAGTTCATTCTATAGAAACATATGTACTTTTCGAGACGAGACTACCTTCACGACACATTTTCGAGACGAGAATGCCCCAAACCTGGTCTCGTGAGAAACACTAGTAAGTATATCCAACATACTACCTGGTTGTGGCTGTTCAGATACACCGTGAGCATGCGTAAGGACAGAGTAAACATGGGACCTTCACAGAGCGTCATAACGGCTTGTTTGCTGTACGAGTTCAAATTGGGGTAAAACGCTGCTCAGCGGGTCGGAAGATATGCTAGATCTTTGGCGAGGGTGTCGTGACTACGCGGAGAGTGCAGCGGTAGGACGGTTTAAGGATGGTGACGAAACACTCGAAGACGCACCACGCCGGAAGACAAACAGATGTTCATAATAAAGATCTTCATTCAGCAATTGAGGCGAAGACCCGACAACCCGACGGTAGCTGACCCGACCCGTTTGAGAGCACTATCAGAGGGGTACAATTTACAGTACAATTTATTTTGTATGGTTTAGCATACTTTAAGGCTACCATATTTTTTGAAAACAGGATAAACGGGACATCGTACAAATTAGTAGTAAATATTGCATTTTGTATTAAATTTATCTTTCGAATTTCACTACAGCATCGCACTAATTACACAACTTAAAATAATGTATTAATATAATACATAATTAATGAACAGTGCTAAAAAATTATTATAGAAGCTAGAAGCTGTTACACAATATAAACGCAATCAGTGAACATACAATATTTAGTCAAAAATTATATTTTCAATATCAGTACACATACTACCTCACATGCTCTACATGTCTATAAAGAAACAAAATCCAGATTTATGAAGTTGTTTCCATTTTCAATGGACTTATTTATTTTTGTTAACCTAAAATGCGAACTAAAAGAAAGCAATTTGCATAATTGTTTTTCTGAAGCAAAAAAAAAATGTGTTTTCGGGGCTGGTTTGCAACGTCACAAGAATTTGTTGCCACCTCGGGGTATACATTCTTACTTTTGGTGATAAGAGTGCTACTTAGGAGGATTTAAACATTGCATGTTAAATCCGGGGAAGCAGCGATTGGAATAATAATAAAGGTTAGAATGAAATTGTTCCTATAGTATTGTCGGAATTGAAAGCAAAAGGAATAAGTCAATTTTATCATCTTTTCAGAGCTTTTGATATGTAATTAATAATAATAATAATAATAATAATAAAGACAGGGCAAGAAGTAAAATTTCTGCACACCGGGGCAAATTTTAAGAAACCGGGACATATGGTAGCCTTACATACTTATTTGCATGCGGAGTGTCAGTACGGAGCCACTACTTAGCGGAATTGAAACAAAACCTCGTAAATAGGGTGCTAACTGAAGAAAGCAAAATTACCGACACACCATCAAAATTCTCTGTACAAATGAGAAACTAAAGACTGTATTGATAATTATTGTATTTACCAGCAATTGCCACTTCTTTAAAATTTATCGAAACAGATGAATAATACTGGATATTAATCTTTACGTAACAACTGTTGATTCATAAAATGAAATTTACTCTATAAACTTACACTTCAAACAAAGGAAATTGCTTTAAAAAGTCATTTCTACTCTCAATAAATGTATAAAATTCTTTTACAATAGAATCTGTGTTATCAAATTACTTATGTTAAATAAATAAAAAAAATAAATGGCATAGATTAAAAATAAATATCGATAATGTATAATACAACGGAAATTTGTGTTTGTAAAGGCACTGTTGAAAAATTTCGATGTTCAATGTTATATTCTGGATTGCAAATTCCAAAATACCAGTCAGAAGCGGGCTAATAAGAAGTTTGTACTGGTTACCGGCCTTAATCAAAATCACAGCAAATACCGGCCAGTTAGCAACCCTAATCGTAAATCAGAATGCTGAATGCACCAAAATACTTCACCATACATTCTATAGTTTCTGCAAAATGAGTTTAATGAAGATGTTCCAATAAAAGAAAATACTGTGTGATAATATTCCCTTTAACAGTCTGCTTTGTGAATTTGTTATATCTTCCACTTATCAATTTCCTGTACGAGATGAGAATAACGGTTTCTGCGCAAGTAAGATAGAAAAAAATGCATTTTTCTCATAAGGATTCAGCTCACGTAGGAAATAATGAATAAGGTTAATAATAAAAGCCGAATAGTGATAAACTAACTCAGCAATAATGATTGTAAGTATAAATATAAATATAAAAACAAAAAGGAAAAGCATTTAATTCCTTCATCGTTAGAATAAGATCAGTGTAGTGAATCTCACGATAGTGTGAACATACCAATCGACACAATAGTGTGTACAAAGTCTTGTTAGTAAATACTTCAAAGTATATGACACATTTTTTAAAGTTTCTACCATTTAGACTGTCCCCCACATTGTTTTCCTTCTGGCGGCGCCCTTAATTCTGTACAAACGAAAATTTCTCCTGCACATTTCTGTACAAAAGATGTACAAACGATTACGAGAATTTGTGATTGAATTGGACATGGTGGGGGGCTACCATTTGGACAGCCCACACTTTGTTTTCGTTCTGGTGGCGCCCCTAATTGTGTACAAACAAAAATGTCGCCTGAACATTTTTGTACAAACGATGTACAAACGATTGCAACGATTTGTGATTGAATTTGACATGGTGGGGGCTACCATTTGGACAGACCCCCACTTTGTTTTCGTTCTGGCGGCGCCCCTATTTGTACACAAACGAACATTTTGCCAGCATACTTCTGTACAAACGATGTACAAACGATTGCGACAATTTGTGATTGAGTTGGACATGGTGAGGGGCTATCATTTAAACAGCCCGCCCACTTTGGTTTCATTCTGGCGGCGCCCCTAATTGTGTACAAACGAACATTTCGCCTGCACATTTCTGTACAAACAATGTATACACGACTCCAAAAGAGCATGGCCACCTGCAATTCAACTTTTCCTGCAATAGGAGGCAACCCAAAATGCTCGGCGTTTGGGTTGCTTGCAAATTCGAAAGGCGTTGACTAAACCTCAATTTTGTCACAAATATATCAGTGTGGAAAACTGCAAATATGAGAATAAAACAAATTGTTACGAATGACAATTTTATTATTGTGACGGAGTTGGATGACATCAAAAGTTACAAAATGACTTACTTAAGCAGTTCAAACAAGATGAATGGTAAGAAACAGACAAAAGAAGAAAGCATTTCTCTCTTCCCCCATCCAAATAAAGAAACTCATAAAAAGAAAAAGTTATATAATATAAAGCTTTCATATGAAAGCCTAAGAGCACAAAAACAAATAGATAAACGAAACGAAAAAGAGACAATCACAGAATAGGGGACACCAGTGGCGTAGCAGACTTGCGGTCCTCCATTGCAAGATAAAGAAATGGGACCCTAGTTGTAAACCCCATTGTAATAATAATAATAATAATAATAATAATAATAATAATAATAATAATAATAATAATAATTAGGAACAGAAAAGTTCTGCGCCTAAAAAATTATACCATATAATATTGCAAATTTGCAAGTGGATGTATTTACATTGCAATTTGTGGTAATAAAGATATTATGATTAGAAAACAATATTGTAAAAAGTAAGCTTAATTTCTTCATCGATCGCAAGTTTTAGGGGCCTCTTATACCTCGCCGCCCCCCGAATATCGATATCGAAAATTTAGAATGATATATTCATGTCCATATATTCGCGATATCGAACGTTGATATATGATAATATATATATCGACGATAGCGATGTATCGACATATCAGAGGCCCAGGTCCGAGAAGTGATGCTTGAAATATACTGGAATCAACAATCAAATTCTAAATAAGTTCTCTATTTCCGTATTCAATGTTGAGGGGGAAGGATGTGAACCCGAATAGAAATTTTAAGAAAGACAAATGTTAAGATAAAAGTAGGTTTTCCGCGTCCCCTTGAATACAAAAATTAACAGAAAACTATTACTGTAATTTACTTTTTACTTCTGTTTCTGATTGTTATCACAAATCAGCGACAGTACACATACTTTACATAGTATACCAATACACTCTATAACTTTTCACAACCAAGCAAGCAGGAAGATGAATTTCCTGTGAAATTAAAGTTTAATTCTACAAAATAGTCATAATTCTTGGCCACATTTCTATCAGTTCTTTGGTACGGACTAAGAGCTACAAGACTAACAGAACTAGAAATTAAAGATTTCATTCCTTTTTTCTCTCAGACTAAAAGACTTCTGCATTTTCCTGAGATTTTCATTTTCTTAATATAGGTCCTCTATCCTGGGCTAATTCTGGCCACCGCGGTTTCGAGGTAATCGGTAAACGAAAGAACAAAGTTTGTCGACTCTCAACTCTCGACAGTTTGTGAGAAGATATTTCACAGTTAATGTTATTTCTATGATGGATTTCTGGGGGCTCGGTGGTTGGTAATACTCCTATTTAGAGCTACTTTGAAAAGGTCCAAACTCTAGAATAAGTTTTATTTATATATAAAATAAGAAATATTCCTTTTCTGGGGAGGCAATCGCCATGATCGCCTGGACCCGCCCCCGCTCTTGTGTTGCAGACTTTGAAGATATATAGCTCGTGTATGCTCCTGACGATGCTGATTAAGGATTGCCACATCTGGATAATTTTTTATACTGAAATCGGATAGAAACTTATACGGATTTGCAATATCCGGTTGACGTATAACAAAACGGATGACGGATAACGGATAATATCAGGATAACGATAACGGATAATATCCGGATAACGAATGAGAGATAATATCCAGATAATGGATACTATCCGCATGATGGATAACGGATAATATCCGAATAACGAATAACGGATAAGGTCCGGATAACGGATGATATCCGGATAACGGATAATATCCGGATGTCGGATAATATCCGGATAATGGATATATCCTGATAATTTATAAAACTAAAGGATAATATCTGGATAATAGAGCATTCGGATAACTGATTACATCCGGATGACGAATAAAGGATAATATCCGGATAACGTATATGGTTTGAAAAAGACCATACAGGAGAGGGATATATTAGCCCTTTCCGCTCATGGAGTTATTAAAAGACGACCATCGGGAAATGGTATTTACCACTGAAAGATATTGCTTCTTAAAATGTTTCCTAGTAACTTAAAATTTTCTTATTCTTCTTGTGGGGCACAATGGTAAACCACTTAGTCTGGTGCGTGTGATCTTTATTGTTTCCATCCACGGGAAAGTGAGTTTGCGGTGGAGACGATCGTATCCGTATGTTTTCCCAGGGCACTCCCGCTTTTTGCCACTTTTCCTTCCACCAAATCTATTATCATTGACTTGTTGTAATCATTGGGCGCGGTGGTTCCTCTCGTGCGTGAGGTCCTTATTTTTTCGAACACCAGCCAGGTAAGTTGTGTAGTGGACAGGACCGTGGGTTTCCTCAGGGTACTCCCGCTTCTTCCCACTTTTCATTCCACCAGACCCTCTATTATCACTGACTTACTTTATTCATTCAGCACTGTGGCTCAGTGGTAGAGCGCTTCTTCTTGCGCGTAGAGTCTTTATTGTTTCGATACCTGGCCAAGTAAGTTTGTGGTGGACAAGATCGTATCCGTGGACTTCGCGAGGGTACTCAGCTTCCTCCGACATTTAACTCCACCAATTTTTTCTATCATCATTTACTTGCTTCAATCATTGGGCGCAGTGGCCCAGTGTTAGATCGCTTCTTCTGGTGGGCAAATTAAGTTTTTGGTGGACAAGATTCCATATGAGGGTTTCCTCAGTGTACTCCTGCTTCTTCCCACTTTTCATTCCACGAATTCTTCTATAATCATTGAATTACTTTAATGATTGGACGCGGTGGCTTAGTGGTAGAGCGCTAACTCTGATGCGTGGGGTCCCTAATGTTTCGATCCCTTTCGTGATAAGTTTGTGGTGGACGAGATAGTATCCGTGGTTTTATTCAAGGAATTCCCGCTTCATCCCACATTTCTTTTCAGCAAATCTTCTATTATCGTTAATTTGCTTCAATCATTGGGCGCAGTGGCTCATTGGTAGAGCGCTTCCCTGGTGGGCCAAGTAAGTTTGTGGTGGACAAGCTCGTATCCGTGGGTATTCTCAGGGTACTCCCGCTTCCTCCCACCTTTCATTCCACCAATTCCTCTTTTATCATTGACTTGATTTTATCATAGGGCACCGTGGCTCAATGGTAGAACGCTTCCTCTGGTGCGTGGGGTCCTTACTGTTTCGATCCCCTCCCTGATAAATTTGTGGTGGACAAGATCGTATCCGTGGGTTTTGTCAGGGCACTCCGGCTTCCACCCACATTTCATTCCAACGATTCTTCTATTATCATTGACTTGCTTCAATCATTGGGCGCAGTAGCTCAATGGTAAATCGTTTCCTCTGGTGAGCCAAGTAAGTTTGTGGTGGACAAGATCGTATCCATGGCTATTGTCAGGGTACCCCCGCTTCCTCCCACATTTCATTCCACTAATTCTATTATCATTGACTTGGTTCAATCATTGGGCGCAGTGGCTCAGTGGTAGAGCCCTTTTTCCGGTGGGCCAAGTAAATTTTTGGTGGACAAAATCGTGTCCGTGAATTTTCTCAGTGTACTCCCGCTGCTTCTCACTTTTCATTCCACCAATGCCTCCATTATCATTGACCTGCTTCACTCATTGGGCACGGTGGCTCGGTAGTAGAACGCTTCATCTGCTGCTTGAGGTCCTTACTTTTTCGATCCCCGGCCTAGTAAGTTTGTATTGGACAAGATCACATCGTGGGTATTGTCAGGGTACACCCGCTTCCTCCCACATTTCATTCCACAAAAAATTCTATTATCATTGCCTTGGTTCAATAATTGGGCGCAGTGGCTCAGTGGTAGAGCGCTTCCGCTGCTGGGTCAAGTAAGATTGTGGTGGACAAGATCGTATCCATGGGTTTTCTCAGGGTACTCCCGCTTCTTCCCAATTTTCATTCCACCAATTCTTCTATTATCATTGACTTGATTTAATCATTGAGCGCGGTGTCTCAACGGTAGAACGCTTTCTCTGGTGAGCCAAGTTATGTTTGTGATGGACAAGATCGTATCCGTCGGTTTTGTCAGGGTACCTCCTCTTCCTCACACAATTCATTCCACCAATTCTTCTTTTATCATTGACTTGGTTCAATAATTTCGCGCAGTGGCTCACTGGTATAGCGCTTCCTCTGGTGGGCCAAGTAAATTTTTGGTGGACAAGATCGTATCCGTGGGTTTTGTAAGGTACCCCCGATTCCTCTCAAATTTCATTCCACCAATTCTTCTTTTATCATTAATTGGTTCAATAATTGGGCGTAGTGGCTCAGTGGTAGAGCGCTTCCTCTGGTGGGCCAAGTAAATTTTTGGTGGTCAAGATCGTATCCGTGGGTATTGTCAGGGAACCAGCGCTTACTCCCTCATTTTATTCCACCAATTCTTCTATTATCATTGACTGGGTTCAATAATTGGGCGCAGTGGCTCAGTTGTAGAGCGCTTCCTCTGGTGTGCCAAGTAAATTTTTGGTGGACAAAATCGTATTCATGGGTTTTTTCAGGGTACCCCGCTTCCTCCCACATTTCATTCCACCAATTCTTCTATTATCATTGACTTGATTCAATAATTGGGTGTAGTGACTCAGTAGTAGCACGCTTTCCCTGGTGGGCCAAGTAAATTTTTGGTGGACAAGATCGTATCCGTGGGTTTTGCCAGGGTACTCCCTCTTCCTCTCACATTGCATTCCACCGATTCTTCTATTATCATTAATTTCCCTTAATCATTGTGCGCAGTGGCTGAGTGGTAGAGCGCTTCCTCTGGTAGGCTAACTACGTTTGTCGTGGACAAGATCGTATCCGTGGGTTTTTTCAGGGTACTCTCGCTTCTTCCCACTTTTCATTCCACTAATTTCTCTATTATCATTTACTTGCTTTAATCATTGGGCCCAGTGTCTCAGTGGTAGAGCGCTTCCTCTGGTGGGCCAAGTTTTTGGTGGACAAGATCGTATCCGTGGGTTTTCTCACTGTACTCCCGCTTCTTCTCACTTTTCATTCCACCAGTTCCTCCATTATCATTGACTTGGTTCAGTCATTGGGCGCAATGGCTCAGTGGTAGAATGCTTCCTCTGGTGAGCAAGGTAAGTATGTGGTGGACAAGGTCGCATATGTGGGTTTTGTCAGGGTACTCCCCCTTCTTTCCACATTTCGTTCCACTAATTCCTCTATTACCATTGACTTACTTTAATTATTTTGCGCAGTGCCTCAGTGGTAGAGCGCTTTTTCTGGTGGGACAAGTATGTTTGTGGTGGACAAGATCGTATCCGTGGGTATTCTAAAGGTTCTCCTGCTTCTTCCCACTTTCCATTCCACCAATTCCTTTATTATCATTGACTTCCTTTAATCATTTGAGAGGTCTTGTTCACTTTGCATTTCGGTGATGTCAGAAATCAGATTCGGTCCCAAGCATTTGGGTTGTGATGTAAAGCTTTGCTGTGGTTCAATCTCAGTATTTTATTACGCGAGAAAAAACCATCCATCCACCTATAAATGTTGTTCTCTCTTGCGCAACCAGGTATTGATATAGAGCCAATTCGGAACCTCATTTCTGGCGCTTTGAGACGAGGAACCGATTTCGGACATTACGCTGTTCTAAACGACTATGATCTTTCCAATGATACCATCCGCGTCCAACAACGCCATGTTTAAAATGGGAATAGAAAATTACCCGTGCCTAAAACTTCCGAACCCAGTTTCTTGAGGTTCAAGGCTAGGGATCGATTTCTGACAACACAATTGTGCTCAACGGATCAAAACCTTTCAAATGGCGCCAACGCCGTACAACAACTTCATCTTTAATAGGTAAAAAAAAGGACCCGACTCCATAACGTTAGAACCCCTTTCCTTGAGCTTCTTGGCCTGGCCAGACTTCTGACATTACTACTGCACTTAGGGGACCCGACCTTTCCAACGCTACCACTCGCGTCCAGCAACTCCATGTCTAACATGGTCGTCCTGACGTAGGAGAATCGACTCCATGCTTTTTTTCATAATTATTCTCCAAATGGATTGTATATGAGGTAGGGTGGCAAGTTTAGCAGGCAATACATAACGATCGCTTTTGGCTGTTGCAATGGTCTGTCCAAGCGGCTTGGTAAAAAAAAACATCAGCGTAGCACAACAACAAAAAGGTGTTTCTCTTATATGTTAAAAATAAAAGCACAGAAAGGAAAAGTCAAAGTTTGGTAAGGTGAGTGTCGGTGGATGCCGAATTCTATTTCGACCCGGGCAAAAAAAATTGTAGCTACGGCTCTGAGCTCCAACACTTAACGGTCTTTCAGAGTCTCATCCCTTACCTACAAAAACGTAGGCCTAGTTTGGTTAACCTGTTATACAAAAACGTTTGGAAAATCCTGTGAGTTAGACTTATTGATAGCTATGTTACGATTACGATTAGCTATGTTACGATTACACAATGTTACGATTTACAAGGCACAGACAAAAGTAGAGAGCAATGCAATATGTTGACAGAGTGCTAGTCTTCAGTTTAGCAACGAAGGTGCAAAATATATATCACATTTGAAATATCACATTGCTCTCTACTTTTGTCTGTGCCTTGTAAATCGTAACATTGTGTTTAAAGGCAAACAGAAACAACGTCAGTTGTTTAGTAGTTCTTTGTAGAACACCTGATAAAGTGTTTGTGTCTTTTACACAAATACTTTTTGGCAGATTGCTGTTTGAAGCCTTTTTGCATTATACACTACAAAACAACGTATCGAGATTCAGGGAAGCCCAAAGAAATTTTAAAGAAGGGTGAAAAATATCTTTATTATTCAGATGCTTTATTATTATTATTATTATTATTATTATTATTATTATTATTATTATTATTATTATTAGTAGTAGTAGTAGTAGTAGTAGTAGTATTAGTAGTAGTAGTAGTAGTATTTTCTTGAGTACAGAGATACAAAGAACAAGAACTCCGTCACCATTAACATGGAAGCGAAAATGGCTTCGAATTGGAAATAATAGATCAATGTTTTTAATATCGGGGAGAGGCTATAGGGCAGGGATGGATCCAGGGAGCGATCGGGGCAATCACTCCCTTCCCAAGGAAGAGGAAGCTTTCTTATTTTATATATAAATAAAACACATCACAGAATTTGGAGCTCTTAAATCTAGCTAAGTAGCAGTATTACAATGAAAACTTGACCCATGACCCACTGACCCACCACCCACCGCGATCCACGACCCACTGACCCACACCCACCGTGACCCACTCTGACCCACGACCCACCATAACCCTATGTGACCCACCGTGACCCACCACCCACCATGAACCACTCTCATCCACTATGATCTATTCTGACTAACCAAAATCCATCGTCATCAACTCTGAACACGATCCACGGCCTCTTCTGTACTGACTAAAGAATTTACACTTGAAATAAAACAAGACTGCGAAATTGTCACTAATCGAAGTTTGAATTTCTAGTTAATCGCTCAAGCACCACTCTGTTAGAATAACGGTGGATCTGACCTTTATAATATAAAATGGTAAAGTGTTTGTCAGTGAGGAAATTGAAACAGTTCATGGTGGGGGAAATTAGTGTGTGCCTCAAATATACTTGTGCTAAGAGAGTATTCTTGCAAGTGTTAATTTCTGAAGGCATTCCAAAAGGAACTTCTATTCGCAGGAAAATACCCCTGTACAATATGGAAAAGGTTATGGTTTCTCAGTTCACAGTATTTTTCTCACAAAAGACTTGAAAAATCAGTCTTTCATAGTGTATACAGGTGCTCGGGTACCCTCTGTGAGAGCATCTCCATAAAGTATGCTCATAATTGTAATTTGTGTAATCACTAAAAGACCACGTTAAATTTAAGTTACAAATATGCATAATTGCAATTATTATGAATACCCATTCAAAGTAGTTTACCTAAAGCATAGAAGAGACTTACTAAAAACTAGGTACAAAGTTGAATAACACAAATAAGCCATTACTAATACAACTATACATTTTCTATAACTCGTAATTTTCCACCTTAAAACAAATCTGAAATTGGGTTTATTTCCTGTTGGTAACTTTTTCGTGGAAAATCATCCGCAGCGGAATGATGTCCATCCTTCAGCCAAGAAATAACTAGCTCGTGTACTTTGAGCTTGTCTAGCGGCGGGCCATTAACATTGATGAACAACAAGTTTGACAATGTTTGAGCACTTAGTCTATCTCTAATATCAGTCATCTGTAAATTCATAAGGGGGAAATCCCCTTCGCACTCTGTCGTGGAAATTGATAATATTTCTACCCGATTTCTGCAACTTCTCATCGATAATCTGCTTGTTAAACTTAAGTCTGATAACGATTTTTCTTAGTCAGTTTTGAAATACTCAGTAAGAAGTATAATCTCTCTATCACCATACAACATCTTTTCCATATCGACCATGTCACTTGGTAATTTCGACTCATGGAGAACAGAAACTTCATCTACCACGCCTTCGACAGGGAATCTTGTGAATAAATTATCAATTAAAGCCTGATAAACTGATGATTTCTTATTTGTTTATAAATTTAATTTTTGTAATTACACATAAAGGTTTGATGCCATTACCAAGTTCCCTCTCCCGTCTAGAAAGCGAAAGGAACGAGGTTCCTGCAGTGTTCAGGGGTGATTGAGAATTTCCCTCCTTCCTCCCCTTCAATTACCACACTGCTGTTTGCCATGGGCCAAATTACGATGAATTAAAATTAAATTATCATAGTATAATTATTTCCTTGTTGAATTATCAATACTTTTCAGTGGAAATAAGGATGAAATTTGAAAGTTCGAAATCAAGGTAAGTAGACAAACGCAAAGGGAAAAAAGTGCAAAATTTTCCATATCCGTATAATCCAAACTTAAAATTTCCGTGTAATTAAGCTTACAGTACAAATTTTATGCCTATTTTAGTCAAACGTTTTTGGGTTGACTGCCCTGTGCTGTAAGCGCTCCATATAATAAACATAAGCTTCGGCAATTATTATAGTAGAAAGCAATGGATATATGAAGTCAAACACTGTATTTTTTGTTTGTGATTTTTTTTCTTAAATAACATCGATCGTTTTCGATTATTTTTACAAACCAACTCACTACCAATTTTCCATATATATATATAAAGTGCCCCCTTCCCCACACACACATAAGGAAGAATTTTAAAAAATGCTCGGACACATTCTATTTATTTTCAATAAAGAGTTAATACACTGAATTTCAGGTCCGAAAGTTTAACGGTTTGCGAGATACTCATTTTGTTTTCGCAAAAATCCGGATCCTCTCTATCTCCTTAGGATATTATGCATTATAATAAAAGCAATATAACATCCCAGTTTAGATTAAGGCCTAACAATATATCAAAAGTAATTTCATTTGACTTGGCAATTTGACCGTGATGATCAGGCACACACAGTTACATTCAATTTTTTATATAATAATTTATATATCACAGTGATTCAAAAATGTATTTTTTCCTCTAGTTAGCTCCTCTAAACACTCACAGATCTTGAAAGCCAAGTAGTAGTAGAAGTCCTATTTCTATTATTACAGTTAAAAATATCAATATCCAAAAGTCCTGAAGTTCTTTTTTCACTTGGTTAGATATACTCACCTCAGGTAAGTAGACATAAACAAATGGAAAAGGAAAGGAAATGAAGCTCTTGAAAATAAAACGAAGACAAATTTACCAGTCTTCAGAAGATACTGTCTACAATGCAGTGAGCAGAGAGGGTCGGTAGATCATACTGAGTCGGTGGGTCGCAGTGGGTCACGGTGGGTGTTGGGTCGCAGTGGATCACGGTAGGTGGTGGGTCGCAGTGGGTCATGGTGGGTGGTGGGTCACAGTGGGACATGGTGGGAGGTGGATCACAATGGGTCACGGTGGGTGGTGGGTCACAGTGGGTCAGATGCTGTTGACCCACGATCCACTGACCCACTCAGAAAACTTGCCCACTTGACCCACTAACCCACCGACCCACTGACCCACTCCATCTCTGTATTACAATCCACGACCTCCCCAGAAGTCCGTTCTGGATCCGGCCCTGCTACAGGGGTACTTTAGGGTTCACTGCTCTTCCTTGCAATCCACGCTCATTGTTGGATAAGTATTATATTTTATTATATTATTTGTCAAATTGAGCGAAATAGTTTTACCACAGCGGCAAATTCAACAATTAGGTTTAGAAAAAACAACGCATTGGTTCAAACACACACAGAAAAGAGAGTCCATTTGTTCGGGATGTTTTTTGAGGTTCGCGGCGTCTTCCAAGAAGAAATCTTGGTAAAACATATGTTGATTTTAACAAAGAACGTAAATGGCCATCCGGTATATCAGTACTTCAAATGAGACAAAGATGAGTGTATTTTCCTATACTGTATTTTCGGCATTGAAGAATACCGTTACTGTTTTATTGATCTACTGTACGCACTTCTGCGTTTTACTAACCAAGCCCCATACCATATATCGGCTAGGTACAATCTGCTGCCAATGCGCCTTTTCTTCAAGGAACTTTTTTTTTATTATTACACGCTCAGAAACAAGGATAATGACCTGAAACCTGAGAAGATCTGGCGAATGACCCAGTAACAATAAACTGACAAAGGGAAGGAAAGACAAAAGTGGAAAACTATTGTAATCCAAAGTTGAGGCATTTTTTCTTGCAATAACCGACCCTTCAAGTCGGGGGAAGTTTCTAGAAATAATAGTAATATATTTTTAACTTCCTCCTTATTTTAGTTTACGTGGTAATTTAAGACACAAAGATGTATCGCAATTTGCAATACATTTTTCAATTTGCATTGCATTTCCATGTTTGTACTACATTGCATTCCCATTTGCACTACAAACTGCGATGTGATACTCCATTAAAAATAATGCAAGGAGATTCCTGACCAGTTGTTCTTTCAGAAAGAAAATTTCCGGGGGGGGGGGGCACTGCTGGTACTATTCTATTTATTATTGTATTATAGACGTATTATTTTGGTCTCCTTCAGGGGACAATCTCAGAGCTCCGGGGGGGAGGCAGTGCCCCCAAAAAGATATCTGGAAGAAATACTGTTCCTGACACCAAGATAAGACAAAAGGTAATAACCAACCTGGGTGCGCAAATGCTTAATTTCGGAGTTATAGGCTGCCAAAAGCATGAAGAAATGAACTTTAAAGGTCCATACCTCCAAAACTAGGCGACCTACCGTAGTAAGGTCAAGAATTTATTTAGGAACTAGTACGTGCCTATAAAAATATCAATGTTTCAGAATTCTGCCATATTTTTGCAACAATTTTTATACAGATATTTGGTGAGTACTTCAAATTATATGCACATAGCCAAATTTCCTCTCTGAAAATTGTCGCGTGTGTACTTTAGATTCTGAAACATTGTATTTTTGGATAGCACACATATTAGTTTCTAAGTGAAGTCTTAACCCGACTACGATAGGTAGGGATGCGCACGAGGCAAGATTTGAGGCTGTCACGTCTCGAAAATGTGCTGTAAAAATGATGTATCGACTCGAAAATTATATTCTTTTCTCTTGGAAGAGCTGTGTCTCAACTCGAAATTTGTCAGGAAAATTCTGTCTCAACTCCCTTCGTGTGCATCCCTAACGATAGGCCCCATAGTTTTACAGCTATTGACCCTTAAAGCCGCGGATCCAGGATATGATCAAGGGAGAGACTAAATCACAGTTTGCCGCTTTATCCAGTGTAAAGCAGGATTGAAGCCTATTTTATCTAGTGTATACCTGAGTATCAAGAGTATCAAGAGGGCTCCCCTTGGATCCGCACCTGCATAATATATATATATATATATATATATATATATATATATATATATATATATATATATATATAACTGTTTCTGAGTGATTAGTTTCTTCAAAATTATTTTTAAAAATATGTGAAGAGTTTGGAGACATTCGAGTCGTATCAAGACTTTATTGCAGTCTCGATTCGACTCGAATTTTAGAA
Organism: Thermobia domestica; assembly: GCF_964235325.1. Lineage (NCBI taxonomy): Eukaryota > Metazoa > Arthropoda > Insecta > Zygentoma > Lepismatidae > Thermobia > Thermobia domestica. The sequence goes on along the minus strand of NC_137456.1, from coordinate 221,054,580 downwards.
ATTGTGTCTCGACTCGTGCGCATCCCTACTTCTCGGTTCGGTTTTTATATTGAATAAGCTGTGAGCCAAGCCGCACAAGTCGTTGACAACCGTAGACCCAGGCAGAACAGTTTTAAACATGTTTGCTTGGCACGCTATAACTTTTAACAAATTTTGGCAAAGGCACGAATACTTGCTCCTCCGGAACTCAAACCCAGAACCTCGTGAACGATGTCCTTGTGTCCTAGATTTCACGACTACCGAAATCGGCAGTCAACTAGTTTTAGTATTCAGACGCAAACCGCCTATGTTTCAAGTTTAATTACAGAATTTAATAATAATAATAATAATAATAAGTTGTAGTGGAAGTAGCAACATTGATAATAATTATATTGTTTATGTAGAATAAGTGAAAAGGGAACATGAAACTACCCACAAGATTTGCTCGATTTGGGTCGACTTGACTCGAAACTCGATCCACATTCGAGTCGAGTTTCGAGTCGAGTACTCGAGACAAGCTAAAAGATGTCTGTTTCGAGTCGAATCGAGTTTCAAAAAAAAAAACTCGCTCGTACCCATCCCTAACCACTGCCCCTTAGTGCAGTAGTAATGTCAGAAATCAAGTCCAGGCGACGAAACTAAAGGAATGGGGTCCTGACGTTATGGGCTCGGGTCCCGTCTATTCACCTATTAAAGATGAAGTTGTTCGACGGCGTTGGCGCCATTTGAAAGGTTTTGATCCGTTGAGCACAATTGTGATGTCAGAAATCGATCCCTAGCCTTGAACCTCAAGAAACTGGGTCCGGAAGTTTTAGACACGATTCCTTTCTATTCCCATTTTAAACATGGGGTTGTTGGTAACATTGGAAAGATCCTAGTCGTTTGAGGACAGCGTAATGTCCGAAATCGGTTCCTGGCCTCAAAGCGCCAGAAATGAGGTTCCGAAATGGCTCAATATCAATACCTGGTTGCGCAAGAGAGAACAACATTTATAGCTGTATGGATGGATTTATCTCGCGTAATAAAATACTGAGAATGAACCACAACAAAGGTTTACATCACAACCCAAACGCTTGGAACCGTATGTGATTTCTGACACCGCCGCAATGCTCAAGGGACCAAGACCTCACCAATGATTAAAGCAAGTCAATGATGATAGAAGAATTGGTTGATTGAAATGTGGGAGGAAGCGGGAGTACCCTGGGAAAACCCACGGATACGACCTTGTCCACCACAAACTTACTAGGCAGGGAATCGAAACAATAAGGACCCTATGCACCAGAGAAAGGGCTCTACCACTAAGCTACCGCGCCCAACGATTAAAGCGTCAATGACAATAGGGATATTGGTGGAATGAAAAGTGGGAAGAAGCGGGAGTACCCTGAGAAAAACCACGAATACCATCTTGTCCACAACAAACAAACTTGACCGGGGATCGAAAGAATAAGGACCCAACGCACCAGAAGGGGGGCGCGGTGGCTCAATGGTAGAGCGTTCACCTCCGGTGCTTGGTGTCCCTGGTTCGATCCCAGCTCGCACCGTGTGGACTTTGTGGTAGACAAACACCGTGCTCGTGGGTTTTCTCGGGGATCTCCCGTTTCCTCCCACTTTCTTCATTCCTCCATTTCATTCATTTCTTATCATCACCGTCTCCTTTAGCCAAACCGGCATAACCATGGGACGTAAAACTTAAAGATTTCATTTCATTTTTTTCCAACGCACCAGAGGAAGCGCTGTACCACTGAGCCACCTCTCCCAATGATTAAAGCAAATAAATGATAATAGAGAAATAGGTGGAACGAAAAGTGGGAAGAAGCAGGAGAACCTTTAGAATACCCACGGATACGATCTTGTCCACCACAAACTTACTTGACCCACCAAAGGAAGCGCTCTACCACTGAGCCACCGCTCCAAATGATTAAAGCAAGTAAATGATACGAGGGCTAGTCAAGAAAGACTTGGACTGATTTTTTTTCTAGGCAATTTATTATTACTCAGCAACAGGCACATGATCCTTTTCAAAGTAGTCCCCGCCCATTTGAATGCACTTTTTCATTCGAGTCTTCCAGTCCTCAAACACGTGTCGCAGGCCATTCTTTGAGAGGTCCTTCAAAACCGCCTCCGATGCCTTCAGAACCTCGGAATTATCGGAGAAGCGGCGTCCACGCAGTCTGGATCGAAATGATGAAGCCATGACTCATCGCCGGTGACAATTGACTCCATATAGGCGTCTCCACCATCCTCAAACCTTTGCAACAGCTCCCTGCAAGTCTCCACTCGAACGGCCTTCTGCTCTGGTGTCAGGAGTCGCGGAATCCATCGCGCACACACTCGGCTCATGTGGAGGTGGTCATGCAAAATTTTGAAGGCACTGCCATGAGATATGCGTAGTGCGGCTGCCAGATCGTCGATACTGATGCGGCGATCTTCTCTAACAATGACTGCTGCCGTGTTAATGTTCACCTCAGTAACAGCTGACGCTGATACACCTGGTCCACCAGCTTTCGTGATTGTCATTCGGTCCTCTTTAAACTCTTTGAACCATCAGAACACGGTACTTCGTGGCAGAGCGTCATCTTTGTAGGCTGCTCTCAACATTCCTAGAGTTTCTGTTGCACTTTTCCCCAGGCGATAGCAGAACCGTATAGCTGCAAATTGTTCATCTCGTAATGACTCCATTTCTTCTACAGGCGACTTCTAGAGGCGGCGCAGAACATCACCTGCAATAAAAAGTCGTGGTTACCAAACATGCAATGATTCCTTAACAACATTTTATATATATGCACAGCAAGACCCACCCTACTTGTATGCCAAACTATGAAGCTCCAGCGTTAACAGAACTGCCGGGAAAAAAATCAGTCCAAGTCTTTCTTGACTTGCCCTCGTAATAGAGGAATTGGTGGAATAAAAAGTGAGAAAAAGCACGAGAACCCTGAGAAAACCCACGGATACGATCTTGTCCACCACAAACTTACTTGACCCACCAGAGGAAGCGCTCTACCACTGAGCCACTGCTCCCAACAATTAAAGCAAGTAAATGATAATAGAAGAATTGGTGGAATGAAAAGTGGGAAGAAGCGGAAGTACCTGGAGAAAACCCACGGATACGATCTTGTTCACCAGAAACTTACTTGGCCGGAAATCGAAAGAGTAAAGACCCCACGCATAAGAGGAAGCGCTCTACCACTGAGCCACCGTGCCCAATGATTAGAGTAAGTCAGCGATAATAGAGGGATTGATGGAATGAACTGTGAGAGGAAGCGGGAGTACCCTGAGAAAACCCACGGATACGATCTTGTCCAACACAAACTTACTTGGCCCACAAGAGGAAGCGCTCTACCACTCAGCCACTGCGCCCAATGATTGAACCAAATCAATGAAAATAGAAGAATTGGTGGAATTAAAATGGGAGGAAGCGGGAGTACTCTGACAAAACCCACGGATACGATCTTGTAAACCACAAACTTCTTAGATGGGGATGGAAACAATGAGGACCCCACGCACCAGATGAAGTGTTCTACCACAAAGCCACCGTGCCAAATGATTGAAGCAAGTCAATGATAATAGAGGAATTGCTTTAATGAAAATTGGGAAGAAGCGGGAGTACCCTGGGAAAACCCACGGATACGATCTTGTCCACAACAAACTTACTTGCCCCACCAGAGGAAACGCTCTACCACTGAGCCACTGAACCCACCCAAGCAGCACACCGACGTCGAAAAGACGTGGTTTTTTTGGTGTAAAACACCGTAAAATACACCGAACATGACGTGATTTACACGTCTTTTCCCACGTGGAAATGTCCGGGAATATGACGTGATTTTTATGACGTCTTTTACACGTCATAGAATATGACGTGATTTTTATGACGTCTTTTATACGTCATAGAATATGACGTGATTTCTATGACGTCTTTTACACGTCTGGGGGGTTCTCGAAATGGGGCAGCGAGAAGCAAAGGGGTGTAAGTGACATTTGCAATAAAGTATGGATGACTCAAAAATGGATTCTGCACAGCTAAATATACAAACTGAATGGTGAAGCCCGTCGCAGTCCAATAGAATGTCTATCCGTGAATGCTCTACGCCGAACTTCATTATGCAGTTTGTATATTTTGCTGTGCATAATCCATTTTAGACACATACATACTCTATTGAAAATGTCACTTACAACCCCTTTGCTTCTCGCTGTCTCAAATGTGATGAAGGTCTGACAGGATTGTTCAGTTCCAAATGTCAAAACCATTAGAAATTGATGTGCATCCGCAGTTTTGACATTAGGAATCTCAATCCATGTACTATCTCGTTTATTCGCCACACTTTTCAGGCTATTTCTCATCCCCTATTCAACCGATTTGCACCAAAGTTAAGGTTTAGGCTACTAGGGCTACCTAGTTTTGCCCCTGTAAATTTGAAACAGATCGGTTGAATAGTAGTTGAAACAAAAAACCCTTAAACTGTGACGGATAATGGAGATCCTACTATACATGGATTGAGATTTCTAATGTCAACACTGGATACACATTAATTTATGATGATTTGGACATATGGAACTGAATAATAATAATAATAATAATAATAATAATATCTACTCTAAAACACACAGCTTACAACACATTTCTAAAAACATGATCAATAAGAAAAAATCATACTTTTTCTTTCTTCTTAACTCCGCTTTTTTTTTTTTTTTGACAGTGCTGAACTGGTCTCTAACCGCAACACTTTTCTTGGGTAAAAAAAAGTCGACGAATAAAAACTGGACAACGATTATTATAAGTAAAAACAATAATGAAAATAAATTTATCCTTGTGACTGCTGCTTGATTTTTCACCATCACTATACATACAATTGTGTTGTAATGTGCATAATAATTTACAAGATTCTATATCAGATAAGTAAGATCACTGGATTATTGTAACAAATAACTGATCAGGATAGACCCTAGGAACCCTAAGATCTTGCCACAGCGAAATGCATCACCACCCTCTCTCGAAAGCACACATTGGGGAACGTCAAAATATTGTGGTCTATTTGATTGGTCTGTACCAAGATTTTGAGATTTCGCTTCTCCGAAGGTTCGTATTATCTACGGATTGAGGATTTGCATATCCAATTGACCACCTCTAGTCTTGTTGATTTCTATTCTTTTTAGTATTTGGATAGTAGCCTATTGAAGAGTATATATTCGCCTCTTAATGTGTGGTATATTTACCTAATATTAAGAAGCGAATATACAATAGCTGTCAAAGAATAATTATATACGTAGTGCTACAGGAAAGAAACGGCAGCGCTTGCTCCACGAAAGGATAAATTTAAAGGCATACATTAAAACGAAAACCGAGACGCGTTGGAAAAATTAAAAAAAAACTCGAATGTAACTCACCCTTGTCAAAAAAAAAACTACATGACTTTTAATGAGAAAAGACGAAACATGGCAGAAACAAAGAATGAAATGGAAAAATAAAGAATCATTGTATTTACAGTACTAAGAAGAATCCACTCATTTCGGCACTGGAATTTATTCATGTGCATTTACTGGTACCTTTTTCTTAATGAAATTACCGTACAACACGTGTTTCCATAAATTTTATAGCTATCCATTATTGCGCTAGTATGCACAAACATACACACAAACATCCACATCCACACACTCACACTCACAAACACACAAGCACAATGGGTTTTATTGACAGTGCAAAATTTAGGACTAAACATTTATAACTCCAATTTAAGACATCTTTACTTTGGAGGTGAAAAGTCGAAAAAGAAAGTACATCTTAAAATTAATTAATATCTGAGGGATGAAAGCGAAAAAACATAACCATTAATTTGAATTCTATATTTATTAGTTATATGTACAATGTGCACATTTTTTCGTATAAAATATTATTCATACTATTTGTAATGCAGAAAGAAACACTAATTGTCCATATTATTTGTAATACAAACAAGAAATATGTAGACAATGCATATCTGTTGGTTATAATCTAAAACTTACAGAAATCTTTTAATAATATAAAATAAAAAGAATTAAATTTTCCTATTGATTTCCTATGAAGCAAACCACATTTCATAGTTATTAAAAGTACAGAAATACAGCATCATATCAAAAAACCCTCACGTGCTTAAGTAGGTTAAAAAAGGGGACTGCGATAAGTATCCCACTTCGTCTATTATTTCAGTAGCAGTTTCTTCCATCTTTTAGTTTTCGAAAGAGATGCCTTTACACTGATTTCCAACAAAGCGAGGAGCAGGTCAATATGTTTCGAGAATGCCAAATCCTTTTCATCCTCAAACAACAAGGCAGATGGAAGTGAATATCTTTCTAATAACGTTTTGAAGATTTGTCACAATTGTTCATTTGAAGATCTTGTTGATGCTTTATTTTTACTTACGACTATGTCTTTGAGACTAGTTTGCACAACGGGTATTTCGCCCTTTTTCTGCGGTAGTTGAATTTCATCTCCAGCTCTTTGGAAACCAAGCATTGGAGAAAGGTCACTTTTCCTCCCAATGATGACAGATAGGAACACTGAAACAGAAAAATAAAAATAAAAATCATGAACAATCATAGTGCAATTTTTCAGGTAGAGAGAAAAAGGAAAAAAATAATTACAATACCTCATGTGTAACTACAATCAATACGCAATAAAACGATTGGTTACTGTACTCGATTGCATGAAGTCACTTATTCTCAATAATCCACTTTTAACGACCTTCCATACAGCGAAATTAAACTACCATTAATTAAAGTTATTCTGTATTACCTTAACTTTTGATTTTATTGCAGCTGTTAACTCTGATTATTCAGGAGGATCAAAGAAGTTGGAAGGATATAAGACTTTATATACACACGTACATGAGAAATAATTCTGAAACGCTCATAGAAGGCTACATTACGTATGTGCTCATAATATAAAATGCCACTCCAAGACCAACTTTAGGATGTGAGCTAAAAGTGACGATCAAGTATATCGATACGATATCATAACTGATGCAAAAAAAAATCTTTGAGTTTTATGTCTCACGATTATGTCGTCTAGGCTAAAGGAGACGGTGATGATGAAGAATGAATGAAATGGTGGGTTGAAGAAAGTGGGAGGAAACGGGAGAACCCCGAGGAAACCCACGCACACGGTGTTTGTCCACCACAAAGTTCACTTGGCGGGGACTAGGATTATAACTGATGCAGACCAGCATGGTATGAAAGAAAGAACTTTCTAATAATAAAATAATATAGCTACTCATTTATGAAACACAACTAGACAACGATAGAAATTATTATCTTTCACTACTGCTACGTAACCTACAAAAAGAAGTTAAAATTCAGCATTTACTTATCGTGACAGAACTACGCTATCGGATGCAGCAATCTGACAAGCTGCATACAGTTGGAACTAAGCAGTAGAGGTATTCTTCTACTGTCATAAGAAATTTCATCCTGATTGGATACGATTTAGTAAGTTGAATTTATGATGCAAGTCGAAACATGTATTAGCATTTCAAAATATGGCAAAAAATAAAGTGAAAATTACAAACAAAATGGTGTATAACTTTTATATTCCGAAAAATCCCAAACTGAGAGCATAACGCTGGCTCCCTCACTTGTTACTGGAGTATTTTAAAAAGTAAGACTTCTAGGACCAGAATTCTATCACAATCAGTAGGGTGAAAATAGTCACATTATTTTTTCGAACAGTGTTAGAAGTTGTGGTAATAATAATAATAATAATAATAATAATAATAATAATAATAATAATAATAATAAAATATACTTCTCTTTGGTGAAAATTATATATTTTACCCCTCTGTTGAGAAATATATTTTCGGGAGGAGTACTTTTACCCATTCAAAAAAAAAAAAAGCGCGAACACAATAACATGTGATATATTCCATATTAGAGCTTTCCTTATATATAAGTACTTAAGTCAAATAAAATAATTGCTGAAGTAATAAAAATTATTAAACAAGGAAATCTTTAAAAATCTAAAATAATAAATAAATAAATAGTGTGTGTTTGAAGAAGACAAGGGTAGTTGCTGAAACAGTTACATTTAAATAAAAGTGGGGCAGTGGTGGCTCGGTGATAAGAGCGTTCACCTCTTGTGTCTGGAGCCCCTGGTTCGATCCCAGCTCACGCCAAGCGGCTCTGTGTTGGACAAACACGGTGTGTGTGGGTTTTCTTGGAGTTCTCCAATTTTTTCCCACATTCTTCATTCCACCATTTAATTCATTTCTCATCATCACCGTCTCCCTTAGCCTCAGTGCCTGATCGTGGAACGTTAAATCGAATACTTTGTTTACATAAAAGTATTGCCTTGTTCAGCAATTATTTTATTTTAGTTAAGTACTAATAAAATATTACTATTTTCTTTTCTTCTTGCTCGGCATTTTCTTACATGTGTATTATAAAATAACATGTCTAAAACTCACCTGTCACACCGTCGGTGTGTAGGTCATCCTCCACAGTGATTATTTCTAGAGCAGCTCGACGAGCAGAAAGGGGTGAGAGTCACGGCTTCAAGTTCAGTTAAGAAAGATTCCGTGCTAGGTGGTCTGCTGATCAATTCATCATTTGTAGGAGCATTGGCCACACACTCTGGAAAGTGGGAGTACATTCAAGTCTTATCTTTGCAAATAACATGTATTTACAGCTAGGCCTATTACAACGACTAAATACATTTAACATGAAATGTAGCAGTGTAATTTCATGTAAACAGTAAAGTGAGCTTTTTATCATATTTTGTATTTTAAAAAAAAGACCTAAGAGCATATAGAGGAAAATGAGTTGGCAAGAAAATATCAGCCATAAATTTCACATGCTTTCTGTTCTGGATATTTTCAGCGTAAAGGACGGTGTGAGGAAGAAATATTTTACAAGAATACCATGCTACAAAAAAAAAACAATTACATCCCATTCATTCTGAATATACGTTTTCATAATTATCTTTAAAAGTTAAATTTAAATAAATTACAGGTCGTAATGAACAGAAATGACTACCCAAACTGTTCTAATGAAACAATTTCTTGTTTTGGACATGCATTACCAATACTGGTACAATTTCGTTCGAAATTAAATTTATATATCAACCCAGAGTCCGAAATCGTGCTAATCTCAGTACGGGAATGGTTACTTCTTAAATGGAGAGATACGTAAAATAAATATTGACAAACTTGTGGACAGATAGATTTTATGGATTATTGTCTGCCCGTTGTTAACAAAGCAGGGATCGGATTTGAGAACGCAAAATATCGCATCTTGAAAACAAAGAACACTAATGACTACCTGCGTTTACGAAGGTGGACATTTTCTGAGCAAAGACACCAAGCCAAGTAATTTCTTGCTATGTACTGCTTCATTTAAATTCTGCAATGTAAAAAAAAATCTTACATTTATAATACAAGCTTGATAAAATCAAGAGCTCCAACTCTGGGATGGGTTTTATTAAAAAAATATATCCTACTCTGGGAGGGGCAGTCGTCACCTCTGGATCCGCCCCTGTTGTGTACACAGCTTCCTTCTGGCGGCAGCAGATATGTAAGCCCCGAAACAATGAGGTATGTTTCTCTTTACTGATGGGGCTGCAATGCCCCAGTGATAGGGCGTTCACTTCTAGTGCGTGGGGTCCCTGGTTCGATCCCAGCCTGTGCCAAGTGGGCTTTGTGGTGGACAAACACCATGTGCCTGGGTTTTCACGACATTCTCCCATTTTCGCCCACTTTCTTCATACCACCATTTTTCACTTTTCATTATCACCATCTTCCTTAGCCTCGGTGCCTTATCCTGGGGCGTGAAACTAAATATTTAATTTCATTTCTTTTTAATGATGAGGATGTGGTGTTCTACTTGAAAGCAGGCTTTGACACAAAGAGACTTCCCTTGTTATTGCACGCATAAATATTAGGGGGATATTCCCTATGTCAATAGCTCGCTAAAATACATCTGACTGGGACCACCACCAGCCCCCAACCACGGACCATTAATAAGACATTAGGTTTCCTTTGAATCGTTTTACGATTAGCAGTGGAACTTCTAATAATGTAGTCATGTAGAAGATACTTAACTGAGTTGGAATATATTTTCTTGAAATTTAGTGGCAACATTGATCAGTATCCATCATCACATGCTGGCACAGGAGCCTAGAATGCGATGGAGCTCTCTACTCAATTAATGAACAAAATATTCGAACACTGTCGAACGAATAAAACCCGTTACATTATTATGATTCCCACACCCAATTCTGTGGCACAGCTACGGTAGCCAAGTGTCTTGTGAGGGTACGTAGGTGCGACAGGACGGTGGTCGCAGTTTGAGAGTGCTCTCAACTGGGGTAATATCCTCCCACTGATTATGCACATATACAATGAGAGCACTACTTTAACAAACGAGTCTGTCAACTATACATCGATTTTGTGGATTTTTTCTCTAGATTTAAGGCACTAGTGTTACAAAAGGCTAAACAAAACATAACTGAGTGAGCCAAGGGGTTAGAACTTCCATCGGTCAGAACTTTGAAGTCATACACGATTTATACCAGCTGGCCACTAAAATGCAGGAATGCTATATAACCGAGTCAGTAGGAGCACAGCAAGAGAGCCCGAGTAGCAGCGACGGGACGCGTTTGTAGGGAGCAGGCGCGTCAGCGACGGGAAGTACACGTATAAACGAGGATCGTGGAAGAGCACACTTACATATACGATGCTTTCACTGATCACTTATGCTGTACACTGACAGTAATTGTTTTTTTTTTCACACCCATTCCTTCACGAAAAATGTTTCTCATAATATTTTACCTACACATTTTCTATTTGGTAGAACCGTGTGCTCGAGTGAAGCAGAATTTTGAGTGATGGTGAAAGCATTGTAAGCGTAAGTGTGCTTTTCAACTATCCTTGTTTACGTGTATAGTCTCCGTCTTTGACGTGCCTTCTCCCTACGGACGCACCCCCCCCCCGTTGCCGCTCGGGCCCTCTTGTTGTGCTCGTGCCCGGACTCGAATAGAATGCATTTGTCCTTTTTAGTGGGCACCTAGCAAAAGTTCGTTCGTGTTTTATGCACTGTGCTTAATATGCCATACGTCTACTCTGTATTTATACTAACCCCCGTGAAGTAAATCTGCAACTAGTAATGGAGCTCCGCACTTAGTGCATGAAAGCTCTAACCTAACCTGAAAATGTAATGTGTCAAAATTTGGTAGAACTGTCTGTTAAAGTAACGCCTCCAATATATTTAATTTGGTCTGTAAAATATTTAATTTGGTAGAGGTGTCTGCTAAAGTTAACCTAATGGAGGTATCCTCGTTCTTTCTACAGTATTTTAATACACTCTCATAAGAAACAATAGGCAACGCTGTATGAGAGAAGCTAATACTCAATCTGCTGAATTTTACACAGAATATACCTAGATAGGAATAGGATAGGAATTATACTTACTTGTCTTAAAGCTGACTTCTTCACTTAAACACAGAAAACCATCATAACACCACAAAGTTCCATGGCAATTCTGAAATGGCTCACGATTCCCAGCATGCACTGCTCAAACTGCAGTTACAATACAGGGAACGTCCGCGCTTGTAGCACTTAAAAAAGACGTCTATTTTTGGTGATGTTCGACACGTGATTCTTTGTACCATTCTGGCACGTGATAAACACGTACAATTTAGGTCATTTTTCACACGTCATTTTTGTTACCATTTTGGTACGTGATAAAGACGTTCCAAATTTTCAAAAGACGTCATTTTGAATTCGAACCCCCAAAAAAGACGTGTTAATGACGTGACTGTGCTACCTGGGCAATGATTGAAGAGAGTCAATGATAATAGAACAGTAGGTGGAATAAAGTGCGGGAGGAAGCGGAAGTACTCTGAGAAAACCTACGGATATAATCTTGTCCACCACAAACGTACTTGGCCCAGCAGTGGAAGCGTTCTACCACTGAGCCACCCCGCCCAATGATTAAGGTAGGACAATGGTAGAGAAATTGGTGGAATGAAAAGTGAGAAGAATCTGGAGTACCATGACAAAACCCACGGATACGATCTTGTCCATCACAAACATACTTGGTACACCAGACGAAGCGCTCTAGCACTGAGCCACGGCGTCCAATGATTAAAGTAAGTCAATGATAATAGAAGAATTTGTGGAATGAAATGTGGAAGGATGCAAGTGTACCCTGAAAAAAACCCACGGATACAATCTTGTAAACCACAAACTTACTTGGCCCACCAGAGGAAGCGCTCTACCACTGAACCACCGCGCCCAGTGATTGAATCAAGTCAATGATAATAGAGAAATTGGCGAAATGAAAAGTGGGAAGTAACGGGAGTACCCTGAGTAAACCCACGGATTCGATACTGTCCACTACAAACTTACTTGGCCCACCAGAGGAAGAGCTCTAACACTGAGCCACTGCGCCCAGTCATTGACCCAAGTCAATGATAATAGAAGAATTGGTGGAAGGAAATGAGGGAGGAAGCGGGAGTACTCTGAAGAAACCCACGGATACGATCTTGTCCAACATAAACTTACTTGGCAAACCAGATGAAGCGTTCTACCACTGAGCCACTGAGCTCAATGATTGAAGCAAGTCAATAATAATAATAGAAGAAATTGTGGATTGATATGTGGGAGGAAGCGGGAGTACCCTGACAAAACCCACGGATACGATCTTGTACACCACAAACTTATTTGGCCCACCAGATGAAACGCTCTACCACTGAGCCACTGCACCAAATGATTGAAGAGAGTCAAAGATAATAGAAGATTTGGTGGAATGAAATGTGCGAGGAAGCGGGAGTACCCTGTCTAAACCCACGGATACGATCTTGTCCACCAAAATCATACTTTGTCCACCTGATGAAGCGCTCTACCCTTGAGCTACCGTGCCTAATGATTAATGTAGGTCATTGATAATTGAAGAATTGGTGGAATGAAATGTGCGAGTTAACGGGAGTACCCTGTCAAAACCCACGGATACGATCTTGTCCACGAAAAACATACTTGGCCCGCCAGAGGAAGCGCCCTACCACTGAGCTACCGCGCTCAATGATTAAACCAAATTAATGATGGTAGAGAAATTGGTGGAACGAAAAGTGGGAATGAACGGGAGTACCATGATTAAACCCACGGATACAATCTTGTACACCACAAACTTACTTGGCACACCACATGAGGCGCTCTACCACTGAGCCACTGCGCCCAATGATTGAAGGAAGTCAATGATAATAGAAGAATTGGTGGAATGAAATGTGGGAGGAACGGGAGTACCCTGAAAAACCCATGGATACGATCTTGTGCACTACAAACTTAATTGGCCCACCAGAGGAAGCGCTCTACTACTGAGCCACAGCGCCCAATGATTAATGTAGGTCAATGATAATTGAGGAATTGGTGGAATGAAAAGTGGTAAGAAGCGGGAGTAACCTCAGAAAACCCACGGATACGATTCTCTCCATCACAAACTTACTTAGCCCACCAGAGGAAGCGCTTTACCACTGACCCACTGCGCCCAATGATTGAAGCAAGTCAATGATAGTAGAAGAACTGATGGAATGAAATGTGGGAGGAAGCGAAAGTACCCTGACAAAACCCACGGATACTACCTTATCCACAACAAATTCATCACGCAGGGGATCGAAACAGTAAGGACCCCACGCACCAGAGTAAGCGTTGTACCACTAAGCCACCGTGCCCAATGATTGAACGAAGTCAATGGTAAAAGTGGAATTGGTGGAGTGGAAAGTGGGAAGAAGCGAGAGTACTCTGAGAAAACCCACAGATACGATCTCATCCTCCTCAAACTTAATTGGTCCACCAGAGGGAGCACTTACGTATCGTATATTCCTTTTTAATAAATCGAATCGGATATGTCTATAAGTACTGCTATTTCACATCATATTTTTCCGTATTGTTGCCTTCCACAGGGTTCTGCCCTCAGCCCGCTCTTATATATACTATATGCCTCTGATATACCAAGACCTACGGAAAACGTATTCTTATTTCAATATGCCGATGACACGGCCTTTCTAGCTCTTGGCAAGACTATGCATCAGATCAGCACGGCATTACAATCTACTCTAAATGGATTTATGCAATGGTGCAAAACTTGGAAACTTACTGTCAATAGTGACAAAACTCAAGCGCTGGTCTTTTTAACCCCGAAATGCCGCTCCAAGTTTCATCGCAATACGCGAAACCTTAAAGTCACACTTAACGATCGTTCTCTACAACCAACTACTACGACCACATATCTCGGGGTTGTATTCGACTCCAAACTTAACTGGAAGGCTCATCTTGAGAAAATCTCTCAAAAGGCTAATATCCGGCTCAATCTTCTTCGCCGTCTAACTGACACTAATTGGGGCCTACACACCGCCTTGCTCCTAAATACATATAAAATGTTCCTTCGGCCTATCTTAACTTTTGGCCACATCGCTTTGTGCAACGCTCCCACGAAGTTCTATGACCGTTTGTCAATACTTGAGCGTCATGCCATTCGACTTGCACATCATATCAGGCTGCCATATCCCAACTTTCTGAATTATGAGCACATTGACTTTCCTCAACTGACTCAACACCTCGCCGATATCAGCTTGAAATATATACTCTCTCGACTACCAGTCTCACACCCATTTCTTCTCGATATCCTACAAGCAGATGCTGAAACTGACGCCCCATATAAGTACTTACACATGCCATTAAATGTACTTATTACGATATATCTTAATACTGAACACCCTATCACCGTCGAGCGCGATATCTTCCATATTTATCATATAGCTGATCATCTCCCTCATTTGTTTCCATCTCTGCACCATGTATAATTTCAGCACTAACACTGGGCTTTCCTTATGTCTCCATCAGTCTCGAGCCGCCCCGAGACAGAAGAACTCATCTTCATTTGTCTTCTTAACAATGTGTTTGTGATTGTGGCATGGACGCAATGCATCTCATCTTTCACCGTCATCATATTTATTTCATAAAGCACCTCAGTCTCTATATACACTTTTTTAAACATTAAATAAAGGTTTCATAGTTGCATCACCTTTATGTGTGTTCTTTTCTGCACTCATATTTAAATTTTGCACTAATCTTGTGCTTAGATTTTTTTAAATCTTTATTTTTGAAAATTACACATAGACCATCATGACATTCTTTAAACAATAGTATACTAAAACCTGTGCCAAAGAGAGGGCGTAACCCTCTAATGGCCAGGGTTAGAAAGAGTCTTTAAATTAAATGATGAATAAAGAACTCCCTAATACCTAACCCTTTACTATTAAAAAAATCAAAATTTACTCAATATTTACAAGTTACTTGTGTTATTGGTGACGGGTGATTTGATGAAACAGACTGCTTTGTAGACCAAGATACACTTTTTATGCGATCATTCTGGAAGCATGTCACAGGAAAGATCGAAAATTTTACGTAAAAACGAAGAAATACTAGCATTCTGGAGATGAAGATAGAAATACATTGTCTGATGAAGATGTGGCGATTTCAGGTTCGGATTCTGAATTTACAGAAGAGTGTGAGAACGTGTCCGAAAGATCAACGGAATCTTCTTCGAATGAGTCAGGCGATATTGAAGATTCCGTACCACAAACACATAATCTACCAGGATCTGTAACTGCGGCTGATGGAACAAAATGGAAGGTTATAGATTAATCAGCTCCATCTCAGGGTAGAAGACAAACGCATAACATCGTACATGTTACTCCAGGGCCAACACGTTATGCAAAGCAAAATATAACCGAGGATTCGTTGTTTAGTGCATTTCGACTGATTTTCAATGATGAATTCTTATCAATTATCAAAAGATGTACCGAGAAAGAGGCGGAGAAGGAAAAACCTAATTGGACAGTAGATAAAGATGAACTTCTAAATTTCATAGCATTGTTCTATGTTAGAGGTGCGTTAGGTCTGCGGAATATGCCACTGAAAAGTTGTTGGTCCAGAAAATGACGAGTAGCTCTTTTTAGAGATGCAATGCCTAGGAATAGATTTCTTGAAATCAAAAAGTACATTCGATTCGATATACGTGCAGAGAGAAGAATCAAGCTACCAACTAACAAATTTGCCCTTGCATCTTCAATATGGGACATATTTGTGAAAAATTCGTTGAATTGTTTCAACCCTGGGGAAAATGTTACATGTGACGAACAGCTATATCCCACAAAGTGTAGATGCAGATTTTTGCAGCACGTTGGAACGAAACCGGATAAATTTGGAATAAAGTACTGGCTGTTAGCTGACGTCAATACCAAATGCTTCATGACTTTCCTTACCTAGGAAAAGACGAAAATAAGCCTGCAGGTCAGCCTCTTCCCGAATATGTAGTTTTACGTCTAATGGAACCATATAAGAAAACCGGCTTGAACCTTACATGCAACAACTTTTTTACTTCTGTATCGCTAGCTGAGAGGTTGAAGAAAGATGCTATCAGCATTGTTGGCACAGTGCAGAAACAACGTAGAGAATTACCAGTCTGCACAAGAAAGTGAAACCAAATCGAGAGCTATATGATACAAAAATATATAAAAAACCAATATGGCTACACCATGACAGACTACCTCTGTAGAAAAAATAAGAACGTAATTTTGAGCACTCTGTAACCTGATGTAGAAGTACCAACAGCAGGGAAAAAGAAGCCTGAAGCAGTTGTCTTTTACACACACACGAAAGTGGGTGTAGATCTTCTGGACCAAATGGCGCGCAAGTACTCTGTTCGAGCTGGTAGTAGACGATGGCCAGTTCATGACCTTATAACATATTGGACTTGACAGGCATAAATTCTTGAATAGTTTACAAAGCCGTCACTGGAAGACGGATAAACAGAAGGAAGTTCCTCTTGGATCTAGCTGACGAAATCATAAAAGAAAGGAAAGGGAATCTACAACCCAGACAATATCTTCCACAGGAACTAAGAGTTCTACCAAAAGAAAGCACTGCCAGGTCACTAAAAAATGTGCCAACAAGTCATCTGCATGCTGCCCATCATGCGAAAGATTTGCCTGCGGAAAATGTTGGTGTGTAATGAGTGCAAGAAAGACGTGTAAGACAGTTTTCTCCTTGCACCATTTTCATGAGCAAATGAAGCTCTATAGCTCATTGTATTCCCAAGATTATTTCAATAAGAAAAGAAAACTGTTAACTAAATTGTTCATCTGTAAAATAACAGACTGTCTAGAAACAATTTCGTGCTCAAAAAAAGAATAATAAAAGGAAAACTATTAGAAACATCATTTTGTAATAAATCATTTATTTTTTCAACATGTTCATTCTCATACAAATTAGAAAAATAAATTGTGTATTGCTGAAGCATATATCACTTCCACATATCCTGTAACTAGCTATCTATCTGTATATATAAGTATATAAGTATTTCTGTTTAGAGCTTAATGTACGTAAAAGAGTACTTCTGAACTAACATTTACTATAATTCGCGCTCTCTAGTGCAGAAAGACAAGAACCCAACAGAAAAATCCACAATATCAATATTAAAATTAATATGGGTCAAAATACCCATTGCGGGCATTATAGGTAGGTAGAAAGTGCGATCCTTCTAGTGTTAAAACATGCTGTGAAAATTAGGAGTGTTGTCAATTTGAAGGATCGAAAAATGGACGTTTGATGCACTTAGAAACAGTCCTAAATTCATACTGGTAAACTATAGAACAAACATAAGCATACGATTGGCTTTTTGGAAAAAATTGCTATTAAAATTAGGTGTCAAATTCAATGGTTTCATTTTTCAAAACTGAAATTAAATCAAGATGGCTTACCTCAAGATGGCTCCCATCAAGGTTACCCTTACCGTACCACTTCCCTCTGGTCATAATATGTATAACTGAAGCCTTGACCACTTATTATCATTAATAAGCGGGTTAGAAGCGGAGGTAAGGGACTTAAAGCACATAGTAAGTAAAATAATTAATGCTTGTAACTTTTCCCCAAATGGGTTTTTCTTAAAACTAACTTCGCCACTGTCTTCCTGATTGAATTTTAGCTTGAAATTATGTATCATAATTACCCTATTCCCATTTTAAAAATTTGACCTAAATTCAAAATGGCGGATTTCAAGATGGCTGCCGTCAAGGTCATACCTACCGTACGACTTCCCCCTAGACCTTATATGTGTCTACATGGTTGTTCTTTCATTAACACTCGGTTTACAAAGGGTAGTAAGGGACTTCTGCAGTAATCTCTAATAACCACACCATAACTCTTAAAAATTATTAAAAAAATTGAAAACATGCACGATGACAAAAATTTCCGTCATTACAAGTAATTCATATATTTCCTCTATCAGGAAAAAAATCATTGAAATCGGATCCGGGCAATTGGATGATGTCCCTTGTAAGAGCGACTTTTAGCTCAATTTTCGTTGACACATTTATTCATAATGTTAGTAGTACTATTAATTGCTTTATTTGGTGCTGTTAATCAAAGATTTCTCATGCTTTTTTTCATTTCTTATCTTGAGACTGTTTGTTTATATGAGTTGTTTCAATTATAGTATATTACACAAATCTTGGACTTTTCTCTGTACCTTCTTGAAAAACTTAATTTATTGTTTGTAATCTCATATGGAAACCAATGATTGTTCATTTCCTACCAAGTTTGTACACCAATTTTCAAACCGTTAACTAAATTTGAAAGATATTGAATTGAAAATAGTGTCTTCCACATTGAAATAACTATCGGAAACTAGCTCTTTATTAGGTTGGTTATAAAATGTTAAGTAGTTATTTAGACGATGCGCCAACCATTGAAAGCCATACGGAACTCTTCAAAAAACTACACTCCAACTTCTACTATAGTTGTTAGAATCTATATTTAAATTGGTAGCGTGTCTGGCATGATTTACATGCTACGAGCAAGATCTGACATTTTGTCGTTAATACTGTAGCTTGACCTCATTTCCCAGTTTTTAGTGACTCATCTTTATACTTCGCGCAATTTCAGGGATACTAGTCAAAATAGTTTCAAGGAATGGTACGCATCGAGAGGGGTATGACCTCAATTTTGTCCTAAAAAAATCATATCAACATACGGTGTCGCACAGTAATCTCTGTAGACTTCATTTTTATTTTTCGTTTTCTTTGTATTTTGCGAGTACTATGACAATAATTAACGATCCGTATTATCGAAAAATGTATGGTTCATTTGGGAACACTGTGAAGAGCAATTAAATATTTCCTTCACTTCAAAATAAAGTGGTAGTCAGCTGCTATATTAATACATTCTTCCTTCCAAACTAAAGAAGAAAAAAATTAGATGTGTAATTGTTAAATTTAAGCTGTTAGAAGTGACTAGCTTATCCTTGACTCATTCGGAATCAAATATTGCTTTAAGTTTTATTTACACACAAACAAATACAAAAGCTTCTTAAAAATGCATGTGAAGGAGCTTTAAAATATTCCAAACTTAGACATATATATAATTTTTCCATGAAGATAATTATTAATTCTGAAACAATGGCTTCGGAGGTGACCAAAGTACGAGCAAGTATGAAAATCTAAGGTTACAGGAATGAGATTTCTGGAGTTTTGTCTGTTATACAGAAATTAATAGTTTGCGGTAATTTTACTACATTAAGTTTCCAACTACGGCAAAATTGGGAATGTCGCTATGAAGCGTTCGTCACATTGTTTCGATATTCTGCACTGTGGGAAAATTTGTTCCCGATTGGTGTCATTACTTTTGTCCAACCAACACAAGATGAAGCACGGACAAGTCTGCAACTTTTGGAACAGTTCACCCCGGAAGGGGACAGGCTTCGTCACGAGATTTTCAAGATGACGAAACATGGATTCACCATTGCATACATAACACTAAGCCGTCATCAAATGAGTTGAAATATCTCTCCTCTCAAATAAATAAATAAATAAATAAGTAAACAAATAAATAAATAAAAATAAAAAAATAAGGTGACGCAATTTGCTGGTAAGGTGATGGTCGCAGTGTTTCGGAACAACGCACTGATCAATACTGTGATATCTTGACACGATTGCGCGAAGCAATCAGAAGGAAACGGTCAGGACTTTTCACCGAGAGCGTCATCTTTTTCACGACAACGCGGGACCACATACAGCCCAGAAGACTACCACGCTGTTGAATCAGTTTCGCTGACATGTAAAGGGGCAAATGGATGAATCGAGTTGCAGGATGAGAGTGAGTGCACTTGATAGTGGATGTGAAAAGATGCTTATGTGCAAAGTTATAGCAGCTGACCGCCGTAAGAAACGGAGGGGGAGGTGGTCACAGCTAGTGGGAGAAGGGCTATGCTATGTAATGGAAATACATAAAAGAAACACTTGTATCGTGAAAATGGTGAAAGACAGACAAAGCAAACGGTGGTAGTTTCACATGTTGTCAAAAGAAGTATGGCCAGAGTAGATCAAGAAACCTCTGTCACCATCTTGAAATCTGCCATTTTGAAATCATTGATTTTTTTTTTTTTTGAAATGTTAAAATAGTCTTGTGATATATCAATTAGGGCCAGCATGTTCTCAAAAAGTCAATTATGAACTTTAGTGATCGTTATCTGTACTTATTTGGAAGTTTTATGATCGTCTTTATAGTTGTTTACGAAATTCTAGGAGGCTGATACTCGTATGTTGAAAGTGTGGATTATCACGAAAAGAGATGTAAGTTACACATACCTACAAGTCAAGAAAATCAACAGTGAAATTTGATCTCCAAGTTCTATATTATTACATTACTATTATGATCAAATTTCACTGTTGGATATCAAATTTCACTATTCTTTCCTTGGCTTGCAGTTATGTTTAACTTACATGTATTTTCGTGACAATCCGTACTTTCAACATACGAGTATCAGTCTCTAGATTTTCGTAAATAACTGTAAAGATAGCCCTAAATCTTGCAATTAGGTACAGATAACGATCACTAAAGTTCATAATTGACTTTCTGAGAACATGCTGGCTCTAATTGATATATCACATAGTTACCTTTCCATCTCAAAAAATATCACAGATTTCAAAATGCCGGATTCCAAGATGGCGGCAGAGGTTTTCGATCTACTCTGCCCATTCTTTTTTGCCAATATGTTAAACTAAAACCGTTTGTGTTGTCTTTCTTTCAGCATTTTCACGATTCAGCAGTTTCTTTGATGTATTTCCATTACATAGCATAGCCCTTTTCCCACCAAATTTGACACCCTCCCCGTCCGTTTCTTATGGCGCTCACATAATATAACTTTGCACACATACATATTTTCAATCCTCTAACAAGCGCACTAAGTCTCATTGATTCATACATTTGGACCCTTTACTTGTGAGATATCATCGACCATCCTCCCTATAATCCGGATCTCGCTCCAAGCGACTTTCAGCTGTTCCCGCAGTTGAAGGATCACCTAGGACGCCATCGATTCGCTTCAGACAGGAGGTGGAACACTTAGTGACAACTTGGCTGAATACACAAGGACAGGGAATTTTCAAACTCACCCCACGATGTGAAATGTGCCTCAACCGATATTGAGACGATCTCCAAAAATAACCTAGTATACTATCTGTTAGCTGTATTGGTTGTATGAAATATACACACGTTCCACTGTACACTTTGTCACTTACTTTCTGACCACGCCTGCTATTAAGTTCTGGGTGTGATTTCTTATTTCTTTGTGCTTTCTTTCTAGCAGGACGACAAATTTTCAGTTGAATCAGACACTGAAAAAGATCTACAGTGAAAACTTCATTACAAGATTCCCAAATTCGGTTCCAAATTCTCACATTTTGTTCAGTTTTATCTGTGAGTAGGCCTACTGCTTCATGTGAGCGAGGCTTCAGTAATCTCAACGGAGTTATGACTGCCTTCATAAAGTCACTGAAGACTGATACACTGAATGATTTGCTGACAATATCCGTCAATGACCCTTCACTTAAAGACTTTCATATGAAAACTGCAATTTACAACTGGTACCTCAGTGCAGAGAAGGAAAATTACACAAACGTGGTCTTAATGTAAGTTTTTTTTAAAACATGTACGTATATGAATTGCCCACTTGAATCTAAATATTTGGTTTTGAAATCTTATGCTGTGATGTAATCTCTTCTTTTGTCAAACCAAAGGCCGTCGCACATAGGGCCAAAGTATCGAGTTACGGCGCCAAAAATAAAAAAAGTTGATTTTATTGGATATCCTGCTCAGAAATCCTCATGAGATGACTACGCCAAATGCCTATATGGGAAATATGATTAAATTTTATTGTCTTATCGCCGAGAACGATTATTGTTGGCTGCAATTGTAATATTTGTGATTGTACTTCTTCCTACTCTGATTTCACATTGTGAACCGTTTCCTTTTTATCTTAAAGGTAACTGGTCCGCGCTACCTTGTCGATAATGGAGTCATGTTCCTCCAAAATATTGTTCTTACAATTAGATTCACACACGTGCAATGGCACATTGGTACGTAAAAGTATGTTGGAATCCACATATTGGGAATTATTCGCGAAAGTTTGTTTATATATGCTGTGGCCATCGCTACCATCTAGGCCCCATTTATAATAAATGTCGATAGTATCACAGTCCTAACAAATGTTGTGCAGTATTACATCACTCTGTACGTGTACTGAACGCTGTGTAGTATGGTTGAGCAGATCTTTCAGTGGCACCACAGCCTCGTTTTCAGTTATCGTAATATTGCAGAATAACACTTCTTCTTTGTCTCTGCTAGCACATGATATGAGGGATAATTATCTGCTCCTCTTTCTTTTGCTCCAAGTCCCATCCTTTTATAATCTTCCTTTGTCAAGTTAAGATCCACTAGAAGACCTAAAGCTTCGTCAGGGCTGTACGGACGTATAATAGCAGATTATGTGTCATGGATCGCTTTCATATTTTTCAGTCTCTTAGACGGAGACTAGATCCCTAATTTCACAACTTCGGCTGCAGTACTCTTGCCAGATTTAACCAAACTTGATTCTGCAGCCAACCACAGCTTTCCGGAACTGGTATTTACAATTTCCCTCCCATATATTTTCTTACTTCGTTGCGAACTCTCTTCGAACACTTTTCTTGGTCTTCCTCTTCTCATTTACTCTGAAAGCCGTGATGTTGAGGGACGCTGTGATGGTTGTAACACCAGAAGTGTTA
The DNA here is from genome assembly GCF_964235325.1 of Thermobia domestica. Lineage (NCBI taxonomy): Eukaryota > Metazoa > Arthropoda > Insecta > Zygentoma > Lepismatidae > Thermobia > Thermobia domestica. Next base: position 221,031,479 of record NC_137456.1, on the reverse strand, counting down.
CGTCTTGATCAAGCCACTCCACATACTTATTTCTAAACCACTCGTACATGTAATTACATGCCCACCATTTTGCCAAAAGCTTTGACGCAAATACCTTCACTACAGTTTTCAGTTTATTCCCACATTGTTCAGCAAATCCACTAACACCAAACTTGTTTAATATATACTGTAGTAATTGTTCATTACATTTTAATGAAGACCTATTGTAAAAATGCTTTTTAAATAACACTATAAAGAGTTCTCTTCTCTTAGTTTTCATGTTCTTCACAGCACGTTGCAACAACTGCGTGTAAACAATACGCTCCAATCAAGCAAGGGGAAGGAGGGGGGACAAGTGTTTTCCTTTTCTATGTTCGATATAAGATATATTGTCGAAGTGGCCAAGAATAGTCGCGGTACTCTTTAGAACTTTTTTTATAACTCTATGTATAGTAAATATTTCTTCCTTGTTTCGACACCGAACTACTCCTTCATACCACCTGTACTATATTTACACTAGGCTCACTTGTTAGGTTCACAGTCATTTTAGATGTACACTATATATCTAACTCTTCAATATTCGTATTAAAACCGTGTTACTGTCACTTTGAGGAAATTTAGCACGAGCTATTTCTTTGTCAGCAACTCAGGCACAACTAACTGCTGTTGACCGTTCGAAATAAGCTCCAACTTTGCGCGCTTACGCTGGCTACTGTGTTGCGTTAACAAAACAAATGCTTACGGTACATCATGGACTGGTATATAGGGATTGTTTTGAAGGCACTTCTGAATAGTTTCATCACAATATTTTTTTCTATTTTTGGCGCCGTAATTTCGTTTTTCGGCCTTATGTGCGTCGGAGGAAGGTGGGATCTCATAATTTGTACGTGAGAGATACTGGCGACTTTCATTTCTGGACTGGCGAGTGGGTCTGACCCTGAAAGTTTGCGCCCTGCTTCGTAGTATATTGTATGTTGCAAATATAGTTGGAAGTCTGAATGACAGAAATGCTGGAATAAAAACCAACCTCGAACATTTGGATATCCAGTATATTTTTTTCACTAGAATTAGCCATGGACAAGTACAGCATTCAGTATCTGTCTAAATTATATATTTAATTGTTTTACGCTACACTCGTAGGAAGTTTGACACCGAGTTCAATTCATAGCACGCTAGACATCCTACGAAGAGCTTTCTTTAAAAGATGTAAATTTATGTTTTAAAGAACATAAAACAAGAGGCTATCTTCAATCTTCAATTATCCTACAAAAGCTCAGTGTTCAGATCTGCTCATAGTTTTCTTAAAGATTGAGATTATCTCATTTTTAACAACGAACTTAATGAAAACGAATTGAACACATTTCTTGATTTCAATAAATAAAGGTAACCAAGATAAGTTAGTTCTGTCATTTTGTGTGAAGGTCTGTGTTCAATTAACCCTCACTCCGTGAGTTTAATGAGAATATAGATAAGACGAACGTTAGTTGTTGGGGTGGGTATATTCCGAATACTACCTGGAAGTGGCAGTTCTGTTACACCGTGAAGTTGCGTAAGGATAGAGTGAACATGGGGCTTCCAAAGATCGTCATAAGGGCGTGTAGGCTGTTCGAATTCAAACTGAAGTCAAACGCTGCTGCAGCGGGGAGGAAGATACGCCAGGCCTTTATTGAGGGTGTCGTGACTACAGTGCAGCTCTGGTTTAACAAGTTTAAGGACGGTGACGAAACACACGAAGATGCACCACGTGCCGTAAGACCAACATGTCTGCGCAATGAAGATTTTCAGGCAGCAATTGAGGCGGGGATGCGGCACAGGACCGACACGGCATACGACCGACAATTCAGCTCAGAAACCTGTTTCGGTCCTGTGCCGTTTCGGTCATATGCCGTGTCGATCCTATGTCGTTTCGGTTCTGTGCCGTTTTGCTCTTACGCCGCTGCTCTGAAATAATTGAACTTTTAATCATGTGCCTAAAAATGATATTTTTATTATCTGTTTAATCTTGCTCTTACCAATTATAAACTCCTGTCGATTCTATGTCTGTGCAAGCTATATGCATAGAATACGTACGATCGAAACGGCATAGAGCCGACGCGGCATAGGGCCGAAACGGCACAGAATCGACACGGCATAGAACCGAAACGGCACAGGATCGACACGGCACAGGATTGACACGGAATAGGACCGAAACGGCATATGATCGAAATGACGCACGATCATCGCCACTGCGTAGGATCTATAAAACCAAAGATTTATTTCTCAAGAAAGCAATCAGAGCCCTGTCAATTGATTTTAAAATATAAGAATTATAAGATATTTGCTATATGAATATTAATAATTGTGAGTGGCAAAATAATGATAGTGCTAAATGGACAAAATGTAATTCGTTGTGTAATTGGTAAAAGCATTTCTATATGTATGGAATACTTATATTATTATTATTATTATTATTATTATTATTATTATTATTATTATTATTATTATTATTATTATTATTGCTGATCTCGGTTTTAACCGGTTTCACTTTAATTATCTGACGGCCGTCTCTGACGACTGCAGATTAAAGGGTTCTCCAAAGAACTTCCTGACCATTTGATAGGTGTCTAGTATTACTGATTTTTTTTAAAGATTTGTTAGGAGATGTTTTGTGATTATCTCTTCAAGTTGTGTCACAATACTTTTAGGGACAGTTGCTGTAATGTCCCTATTGAGATAATGATTGGTATTAACTAATTGTATTATTATTGTATTTACAGTTTGCCATTGATAGGATATGTTCCCTATGTATTCTGGATGTTAAAGTGTATACTTGCATTGTCACTTCCTGAATATATAGAAAAATACGTACAATATGTTTAATACATCATTATAGAACATGTTGCCGCCTCCTGTATAAGCAACTTTGTCAACGTTTATGATGTTTTTTTCTTCCTTGTAACAGCAAACACACCTAAGACTAGACCGTTCTATTTGCTGTACTTTGTAAGAGATTTATCCATTCCACGTTCCATCTATGTATTCTAACGATGGCAGTCCCTGGGCCAACAATGAAAATAATTTAACTTCTAGTCAGTTGACGTCCATGTATAGTGTGGCTCATTTTAATATTTTCACAGAAATATCTCGAAAACGGTTGAATATAAATGAACCGAACAATAACTCAAATAGGAAATGCCATGGACCACACCGAATGCTGTTGTTGCGTTTCCCCCCAGGGCCGCTCTTTATGGGAGCCTAGGGCCCAACTTTAAAATTTTAAATAGAAACATGGGTGAGTGACACCTCGTTCGATAGATCTTTAAAAACTAAGAAAAGTATTGTGGCAAAAGATTTGTCATATGGGTCACCGTATTCAACATTGCCACCAAGACATGATGCCTGTATCAGATAAAACGTGCAGTACCACTAATATGAAAATGGTTGGGGATAAATGAACAGAACAAAAAGGGAAACAGGCAAACGACATGGGGCACGTCGAATGATGTCGCGGTGACCCCCAGGGCCCAACTTTAAAATTGTAAGTGGAAACATGGGGCGAGTGATACCTTGTTGATCTTTAAAAGCCCTAAATAGCAATGTGGCAAAACATTGTTCATATGGGTCATCATTTTCAAAATGACCACAAAGACATGGTACCTGTATCAGATAAAACTTCCAGTGCCCATAAAATAAAAAGGTTAAAGATAAATGAACAGAATAAAACTCGTATACGAAATCGCAGAGGGTATTTATCATTCCACGGCTCGAGAATGATACAATAGAAAAAAAGATGATTCGAGTAAAAGTATTATAATGCAGAGTGAGGTGCAATTAGATGGAGCAGCACCTCACTCTTCGCAAAGAGTGGTGGAGTATTTGAATATGCGTTATAATGAAAAACGGAATGCAAGAAATGGACCGATACTATGGCCCGCACGATCCCCAGATTTATCCTCACCAGATCTTTATTTCGGGAGATATTTGAAGAATGTTGTATATAAACAAGAACCAAAAACTAGGGAAGATGTGATGGAGCGAATTCCAATGGGTTTACTCAAATCCTAAGTAACGTTTTATTACAAACTGTCATGCATTTTCGCCGAAGGATTAATATATGTATACAGGAAAATGGAGATCTCATTGAATAAACTGTGAGAGTCCCCATTTTGTTGGTACGTGAGAGGCGAGGAGACTCACAACATGAAGAAAAAACACCACGAACGTGGGAGGCGAGGTGAATCACGAACAAAAAAAGCCGGACGTGAGAGGCGAGGGGACACGCAGAAAAACAGCCCGGACGTAAGAGGTGAGGGGCTCAGAAATAAAAAGCCCTGGCCATGACATGCAAGAAGACACAGAAGGAAAGGAATCGAACCAATATCACGCAGACGACGGTTGAACAAAACCAACGTTTGTACACATTGTTATATCTAAGAACTGCATTGTTCATAAATTTTGTTTCGCATTTCATTTGATTCATTTTTGCATCAAATCATTGCCTGCGATAAAAATGGAAGATACCATTTAACACGAAATTTACCTACATTTTCTCATTACAGAGACATCTATCTCTTATAAAAACACATTTAAGATACTTTTGTTGAGTAGATTCAATTTGCAAAACCCAAGGTTCTCATTTGAAATTTCAGCGTTCCTTCCCGCTTCACCACTTACGGAGGGAGGTTGGAACGATAATTTTTTTAAGAATTAGATTTCCTCGCTTACATTATGGCACTTTTACTCTAATCATCTTTTCATCTGTTACATCATTCTCAAGCCGTGGAATGATAAATACCCTCTGTGATTTCCTATTCGAATTTTTTTCTGTTCATTTATCATTAACCGTTTTTATTCTATGAGCACTGGACGTTTTATCTGATACAGCTAACCATATGACCAATGTTTTGCCACGGTGCTCTTCAGGCCCGTGCTGGGTCACTTCTACCAAAAGGGCGCCCATACAAACGTGAATATATATATATACACAATAACACACCGAGCAAGGCTATGTGATAATATGTAAAAACAGTTTCAACACAGTAACTATGCCTTCATCAGACTTCCACTCCATATATATATATATATTTACATCTGCTTATGCTTATGACATCAAATATGATCCGAAGCTTTCTGGCATCCAGTGGAAAGCTTGGAGTATATTAATATTTGTTTGCATATATTGTTATTGTAAAGTGTTCCCATAATGACCATCGACTTCGATTTTATAAAATTTCAGAGAGAGAAATTTAACTATTTATTTTGTGGTCAATTTGAAGGCATTTTATTACACTGTCATTAAGAAACCTATATACATCATCTTACGAATCAATCATTATGGAAGAATTGCATGTGTATGTTGCAGCAGTATTGCCAATCTTTGAAAGTTTCATTAACAACTATTCTTTTTTTTCTTTTTTTAATTGATGTTCTGAGTAATTGCGCGTTCTGTGTAAAAGTGCAATAAGATTCTTTCTCTCTCTCTCTTTTTTTTTTGTTTCCAGCTACCGGCATAGACATATGGGAACTACCAGATATACTTTCGTGTGTACATAAGTTAGTGTGTGTGTGTAACGGGGTCGGGGGTATGAATCATTTATTACGATCACTAAGTGGAACTTACCGTAACATTCCGCACGATAACTTTTGAATGAATGCGAATTATTTAATTCTGTTATTTGAAATAGACAAATAGAGTAATTATCTCGAGGAAGTTCGTTAACGGAGATTATTTAGTCAACAGAAAGTGGTGCAAATGAGCCATTTCCGGTTTCAACGTTGATCACTGTAGAGCATATACTGTAATAGATAGCGACAAACGGTTTTCGGCAATCGATTAAACGTTTCAAGGACAACTCCCATATTCATTCTTAAGACGATAATAAAACCGGAAGTGGTATAAATGAGTCATTTCCGGTTTTAATGTTGATCACTATAGAGCAAAAACGGTATAAGATAGCAAGAAGCAATTTTCGGCAATCGATAAAGCGTGTGAAGGATAACTTTCATCTTCATCATTAACATCCTAGTAAAACCGGAAGCAGTAGAAATTAACTATAATTTCCGACTTCAAATTAATCTACATAGGGAGATAGGGAGAAGCTGTTTTTTGAAATCAGTTTAGCGTTGTGGGAATAAGTATCATTTCCTCTCTTAAACTTCTAAATAAACCGGGAGTGGCAAAACCCAACTACTTCCGGTTTTAGTATTGATCACAATAAATTAGAAACCGTAATAAATAGCGAGAAGCGGTTTTCAGTAATCAATTAAGTGTTCCAAGAATTTTCTAATTCGACTTTAATCTTTCTACTCAAACCGGAAGTGACAGAAATCAGTCACTTCCAGTTTAAGCATTGAGTGTAATAGAATATATAGCGAAAAGGGAATAGAATGAAAAATTTATTAAGTGCCCAAGAGTGTGTTCCGTCTCAACAGTAATTACTCTACTCAACTAGGAAGTGAAAAAAAATATACTACAACTTCTGATTTCCAAATCAATTGAGAAAATATTACGTAAATATTTACTGTTTTTACTATTAGGATTACGTAGTGAAACTTTTAACATCGTAATGTTTGTACATACGTCCGTCCGTTACTCCGTACGATGACATTTGAACGGATGCGAATTTTTAAATTGTTTTTGCAATAGAAAGATACAATGATTATCTGGAGGGAGTTCTTTAATAGAGAAGATTCACCAACCGGAAGTGGTAGAAATATGTCATTTCCGGTTTTAATGTTGATCATTATAGAACAAAAACGGTAATAGATAGGGCAAAGCGGTTCTTGGCAATCGATTACACGTTTCATAGCCAACTCTCATCTTCATTCTTAATAGTCTAAAAAAACCGGAAGAGGTACGAATGAGCCATCGAGAATGGACAATCGAAAAAGCGTTTCAAGATTAATCTACGTCTTCACCCTTAGCACTCCAGTAAAACATGAACTGGTACAAATGAACCATTTCCGGTTTTAACGTTGATCACTATAGAGAGAAAAGGGTAATAGATAGTAAGAGGTAGTTTTCGGCAATCGAGAAATAGTTTCAAGAATAACCTCCTTCTTCATAATTAAAACCTTAGTGAAAAAGATGTGGCAGAAATTACCTATAACTTCCGGTTTCAATTTAATCTATATAGTGCAAAAACTATAAGTTATAGAAACTGTTTCTGGGAACTAATTTAGCGTTGTAGGAACAGGTATTATCTCTATTAAACTTCTAATCGAACCGGAAGTAGCAAAACCCAACTACTTCCGGTTTTAGTGTTGATTGCTATAGATTAGAAACTAATTAGCGATAAGCTGTTTTCTGTAATCAATTAAGTGTCCTAAGAATATGTTCTATCTCGACTCTAATCTTTCTACTAAAACTTCAAGTGGTAGAAATCAATCGCTTCCGGTTATAACATTGAGCGTTATAGAATGGATAGCGAGAAGGCTTTTTTTGGTAATTCATTAAGTGCTCCAAGAGTATATTCCACCTCAGCAGTGATCCCTTTACTCAAATCGGAAGTGAAATAAATATACTAGAGCTTCTGGTTCCCAAACCACTATACAAAATATAACATGATCCTCTTTAAGATTTTATTATTATTAGGATCATGTGGTGGAACTTGAAATATCGTAATGTTAGTACGTACGTACATACATACGTCCCTTATTTCGAAAGATAACATTTGAAAGGATGCGAATTTTCTATTATTATTATTATTATTATTATTATTATTATTATTATTATTATTATTATTATTATTATTATTATTATTATAAGTAGATAGTGTGATTTTCTCGAGAGAGTTTATTAATAGAGGTGATTCGACAAACAAAATGGTAGAAATGATTTTTTTCAGGTTTTAACGTTGATCAATAAAAAACAAAAACGATAATGGATTGCGAAAATCGGTTCTGGGCAATCGATTTTACGTTTCAAGGGAATCTCTATTCTTATTCTTAACATTCTAGTAGACCTGGAAATGGTAGAAATGAGCAATTTCCGATTTAACACTCATTACTATAGAGCAAAAACGATAATAGATAACGAGAAGATGTTTCTGGCAATCAATTAAACTTTTCAAGGATAACCTTCTTCACATTTAACAAGCTAGTAAATTCTGAAAGTAACAGAATTGAGCCATTTCCTGTTTCAACGTTGATCACTATACAGCGAAAACGATAATAGAGTGTAAGAAGCAGTTTTCGGCAATCTATAAAGCGTTCCAGGAGTAACTTTCATCTTCGTACTAAACACCCTAGTAAAAAGGAAGTGTAGAAATCACCTATAACTTCCGGTTTCAATTTAATTTACATAGAGCATAAACTATAAGATATAGAGAGAAGCAGTTTTATGGAATCAATTTAACGTTGTGGGAAGAGGTAAGTTATTATCTCTCTTAAACTCCAAACCGGAAGTAGCAAAATCCAACTACTTCCAGTTGTAGTGTTGATCGCAATAGATTAGAAAAGATAACAGATAAGGAGAAGCGGTTTTCTATAATCATTTAGTGTCCCAAGAATATGTTCTATCTCGACTCTAACCTTTATACTAAAAGCAGAAGTGGCATATATCAATAACTTCCGGTTATAAATTGAGTGTTATAGATTGGAGAGCTAGAAGGGATTTTATGTAATTCATTAAGTACCGCAAGAGTGTATTCCATCTCGACAGTAATCTCTGTATTAATACCAGAACTGAAAGAAATACGATACAAATTCCGGTATCCATATTAATTTAGAACATATTACATAAAATCCTCTTTACGGTTTTTACTAGAATTTATTTTTAAATTTAATACTAGCCGGATGTTCACTATATTTTGTGAGCTACTAGCCCATTCCCTAAGGAATAAGTACTGGCATATTCTGTGGTCAAACTCGGGCAAGAACAGGGTGGACGCGGGTTGCATTACATACCTTATTTCTCGATAACTACTTAATTAGCCAGCAGCATTTTCTTGATACCTATTGGCCGAATCGGAACAAAATTCGGTGGTGGACAGCCCTCAACCTAATTAAGATCTCTACATTTGCTGGTCGAGTTTGGCCAAGTTTTGGGCTTGATTTGCGTGTGGTAATTTATTTCTCGGTAAACTCTTGTCAGACCCAATCTGAAGGGTTGCCATTACAGAAAGCCGCTCGTAACTATTTATCGATTTTGCTTTATAGTGTTCAACGTAAAACCGGAAATGCTTTATTTCTACCACTTTCAGTTGGTAACGAAAGGAGATTAAAAATATTCTTGAAATGCTTAATCTATTGCCGAAAACCGTTTTTGTTTTATAGTGGTCAACGTTAAAACTTGGAAAAGATTGATTTCTACCACTTTCGGTTTATGGATCACTTCAATTAACTAGCTCCTCCGAAATAATTACTTTACCCATAGTTTGCAAAATAATAATAATAATAATAATAATAAATAAATAAATAAATAAATAAAATAAAATAAAAATTTGCTTTCTTTCAAGAGCTATCGTGCGCAGTAACTTAGTCGCAGCAGCTATCGTGGTCTGTTATTATTATTATTATTATTATTATTATTATTATTATTATTATTATTATTATTATTATTATTATTATTATCATTATTATTATTATTATTATTATTATTATTATTATTATTATTATTATCGCGTCTATGTTCTATTATTCTTTTAACTGTTAGAAGAAAGGTTCGTTTTTTCTACAGTCTCACTTTATCTTCAATGCTACTTCGGTATTATATTTAATGTTTAGTTAATTCAAGGAAAAGCGGATCTAGTTGTGTGAATCCTCCATTTCATGTTAGCCTTCGGTGATAATTTAGTACTGTTCAGCGAGGTAATTTAACAGAAGTACAATGTTCTTATAGAGTATTCGTTGTAGTGTTATAAAGTAGGAAAGACGCTGTGTTTTTTAAATTAAAGTTTTGGGATCTTCTAGGGCAATTGTTCCAACATTTTTAACAAGCGCCGACATTCTTAAACCCTACATACTTCACGCCTACATCATTCGCGATGTCTTTGACCGTTTCTGCAATTTTATTTGCAGCATTGTATTCTCAAATCATCAGTGATAGCAACAAAAATAATAACAATAATAATAACCTATACTGTATATAAAACAGCATAAGTGAGTTACTCATTATCGACCAAGCCATAATGCTATAATTAGCAAGAATACTCTTTTGGACGAAAGCAAGAGATAAAGAAGGATTTTGGTAATATGTATCCTTAGGGGCGTAAATAGGATAGTGTATCTTGATAATCCCTGAGGTAAGGAAGATGAAACTAGGCATATAAACTAACCATTAAAAATAACTGAACATGTTTCTCACAGTTTCTGAAAATTCCGGACCTAAACAAGAAAGGAGTAATTCGTATAACATTAATTTTTCAACTGTATTTTATTTCATTTTTTTTTTACAAAATGATAAATGTCATCATCATAGGTATTCTGCCTTTATTGGCAGGTCACTTGCCGCAGCTGAGAAGCTTCTTTGCTCCACGGTCCTCCGCTAACCTCTTCGTCTTCGCGTATGATCCTTCTGTTTTTATATAATCCATTAATTGTACTCTACTTCGCCCCCTCCCTCTCTTTCCGGCCTACTTACCCTCTAGGACGTCCCTCATGATACAATCTCTTCTTAGGCAATGTCCCAACCAGTTTCTCTTCCTCTTCCTAATAATATCTAAAAGTGTTCTTTTCTAACCCACCATTTCTAACACTCTCTGATTCGTTTTCCGCTCGACCCAACAAATTCTTTCCATTCTTCTCCACATCCACATTTTGAAGGCTTCCAGTCGATTTTCATCACCTTTACGTGGTGTCCACGTTTCCGCCCCATACAGTACAACACTCCACACGAAGCATTTTATGGTCTTTTTCTCAACTCTTTATTCAAGGTCCCACAAAACAGACTTTTCTTTCTCCTAAAGCTTCTTTCGCCATTCCTATCCTTGCTTTTATTTCAAGTTCGCACTTCATGTTATTACTAAGAATACTACCCAGATATCGAAAACTATTCACTTGTTCTATTTTCTTCCCTCCTACTTTTATATTTCACACAGACCCTTTCGTTCCAATCACCATGGCTTTTGTCTTTCTAACGTTTATTTTCATCCCATATTCTTCAAAGCCCTTTCTCATTTTTTCTAACATTTTAATGATTTTCTTTTCAGATTCTACAACAAGCGCCATATCGTCTGCAAATCTTATGTATTTAATAATTCTACCTCCTACCGAAATGCCATCATCATCATGTAAACTCTTTTTCACTATCTCTTCTAGATAGACATTAAATAGTGTTGGCGAGAGGCAGCATCCTTGTCAAACTCTCCTTCCGATTGCACTCTCTTCCGTCAATTCTTCCCCTATCCTAACACTTACTTGTTGGTTCATGTATAAGTTTCTTATTAGTCTTCTATCTTTCCATTCCAACTCTATCTTCGTTAGAACTCCCAACAACAATTCCCAATTCACGCGGTCAAAAGCCTTTTCTAGATCAATAAATATAACATACACCTCTTTCTTTTTTTCTATAAATATTTCACCGATCGCCCTTAATAATCCAATTGCATCTCTTGTGCCCTTGCCTCTTCTGAACCCGAACTGCTCCCCCTCAACTTCTTTATTCGTTCTTTCATATAACATTCTGTTCAGTATTCGGAGCAGAATTTTAGCTGCATGAGATATGAGACTAATAGTTCTATAATCCTCACATCTCTTTGGGTTCGATTTCTTAGCCATCGGTATCATGATCGTTTTTTGGCCATTCTCCTGTTTCATATATTTCATTTCATAATCCGAACAATTCTTTCTTTCCCTTGTCTCCTATATTTTTAATGAATTCGATTGGTATGTTATCTATTCCAGTTGCCTTTCCATTTCTAATCTCGGATATAGCCTTTTCAAACTCATCCCTAAGAATACTAAATCCTTTATCATCCTCGCCTACTTCATTTTATACTTCAGAATTTAGGCTACACGGTCTATTCCTACTCTCATATAAGTCTTCAACGTATTCTTTCCACCTTCCTATGACCTATTTTCTCTCGCTGACTACCTTCCCATTCTTATTTTCTACTGCCATCATAATACCCTCTTGATAAATGTAAAAATTCTTTATATTGGAGACGTCAAATTTCAAAATTAAACTCAATTAGAAACGAATCAATATATGTTTAGGTTTTCCGAAAATTCTGTCCTAAGATCAGAATGGAGGATAGTGTCTACCTATTAAAATTTCTGCATTTGCTTACGTTTGAGGTGTAACATTTGGCTTTCATTTCTTAACTATAAATAATTGAACGTATGTTTCCGGAAATTCCCCTCTTAAAGATGGAGAAAAGAGACGATTTCTATAATATTAAAATTTACCACTATTTATTCAGAAAATATCATGAAATGTGAAATTCGCTTAAATTCGTAATGTGAAATTTCGTAAACCAACTCTGAACTAAAAAGAATGGAATACGTATTTCAGAGTTTTCAAAATTCTCCTTTTAAGCAGAAGGAGGGAGGAATTAATTTAATTATTTCTCGACATTCAAATCGGCGTTCGATGTCTCATCATCATAGAATGTTCGAGGAGAATTGAAATTTAGAACTACTCTAGAGCATGGTTTCATCATATCGCTTTCACTGAAATGCGTATCCTAAGGAGAGGTTCCAAGGTCTAAAATAGTTGCTAAAAATACAGTATCTTTCAAATCTCTCATGCATGAAGATGAAATTTAATATAAAAACCAAGTGGACACGCAACCCAGCGTTCTAGGAAGTTCAACTTCCGTCTCATCTCATGAAAAATGATTGAGAATTTTAGAACATAGTTAGCACTTGGCTGAAGCCATTTCTTAACCATGTCAGTTTCATTAAAATTCGTATCCTAAGAGGGTGGAGGAGTTAATATATACGGCGAAAATTAAATATCTTCCAAGCCAAGGAGATGAAACTTGGTATATAACTTTTTACTTAACGAGGTCATCATGTGGACATGCCCCAGCGTTTTCGAAAATTCTGCTTCCAAAAGAGGTTACAGTGTGGCAAAGTGTTTGAAACGTCTGAAATGAATTTTTAAACATATTTAGCATGTGGGACATTTCTATTTTATCAACTCACTTCGAAATAAAAGAATCGTAAAAGCAGAAGAGAATTTAGATTTCTTGCAAAGAATAAATACTGCATCGTACGAAACACATTTTTGAACATGGTCGAACTATAGGTTTTATTTCACTTTTGTTAAAATAAGTTACGTAATGGGGAAAGAGTGATCAAATATATCTTTCAAATATTTGCCATAAACCTATTCTACCCGTACGAAGAACGGTCTTGCATATAATACTAGTAAATAATAATAGCCATATTCTCACAAATTTATATTTATTTCCAGCAAGATTCCTGCATAGCATTGTAATGCAGTGGAATTTTATATTTTACCAGTTTCGTCAATGAAAACACAGTTCTTACAGAATAGTTATTTCGTGTTTAAATATTTAATTTAATGTTTTTTACAACATTCGTAATATTTGTAATTTTAAATTTAGATCTGTCAGAGACTCACACCAATAGATTAGGAGCCACGGCTCTAAGGACTACCTAGAAACTTTGAATTTAATCCTACATAGGATTTGTGACGTGGGGTACCAGTAAGAAAAATTTTTGAAAATTCACGAAAAGAGGAGGAATTGTGGTGAGAGTTATTTTAATAAGATACCCTCATCTCTGAAAAGTATAGGACTGTGAACTTAAAATTTGGTATTTGGATTTCCAATTTAAAATAATTTAACACATGTTTCACCATTTCTTTTATATCTTAGTAATAAAGGAGAAGGAAAAGGTGAGAATAGGAATTATTACTCATATAATAGCATATCGGTATCTCAGAATCTCTGAAAGTTACAAACAGGAAATTTGGCTTTAGGACTTCTCATTTAAAACAAAATCACTTAAAGACAGTAAACAGGACCACGCAATATTTTTCAATTAAAATTGAAACCAGAAGTTGTAGTAGATATCTACCACTTAGTGTTATAGACTATTGATTAGAGTGGAGATAGAATATATTCTAGGGACGCATAATCGAATACAAACCGTGCCTATCTATTGCCGTTTGTCATATACAGCCTTGTTCAAGAAAACTTTGCCATTCATCTTTTTTGAAAAGGCCTGTGGTCTTACCTATAGTTAGAATTAAATCAAATAAATGTGAATTTTGTTTGGTCGATTAAGAAGTTTATTTAGAGCCACAGTATTATAATTTCCTTTTGCGGTTGCAAGAATATCATCTTTCATAGCAGGGTGAGTGGTCAAGATTTCTTGAACAAGACTGTACAACGATGAACGTTAAAACCGGAAGTGGTTGATTTCTAATAATTACGTTTGATTACAGGGTAAAAGAAGAGATGGTATTTTAAGAACGCTACCTATTTTAAGAACGCTCATTTAAAAAAAAAAACTCTTCTCGCTGTCTCTTATAGGTCATGTTCTATGTATATTACATTGAACCTGGAAGTCATACTGGATTACCAGGGTGTCTATCGGTAACGAAAAGGATTAAGGAAAGTCACGAAATCAGAAAATGGTCATGAAAGTCAAGAAATTTTGCTTTTGGGTCACGATTCATTTTATCTGTACAAATATAAGTACATACTTGTAAATGTTGTTCTATAAAGTGTCAAAATTCACCATCAAAAACGCATATAGTTTTAGACGCTACCAAATCACAAGTAAAGCACGCTTCTATCACGTGCGTGAAAATTGGCCCAAGTCGCACTAAAATTCGCTCTTGAGAATGTTACTAAACTTAATGGTTTGTTAAAGAAAAGGTCATGAAATTTCATTTTGGAATTTTAGTAGACACCCTGTAATTTCTGATTGTATTAGAGTGTTATGGAAAGACAAAATGTATTCTTGGGATGCTCCGTCGATTGTCGAAAACAGCTTCTCGCTATCTATTACAGCTTTTGCTCCACAGTAATGAAAAGTAAACCGAAAATTGTTGATTTCTACCGCTTCTTGTTTTATCAAAGTGTTAAGGATAGAAATGAAAGATGTTCTTGGAATCTTTTAGCCGATTTCCCAAAACTGCTTCTCTTTATATATTACAGTTTTTCCCCATTCAATGTTAAAGCGGGAACTTGTTTATTTCTGCCACTTTCTATTTCAATACAGTATTAAGGATGGAGTTGAAAGGTATTCTTGGGATGCTAAATCGACTGACGGAAACCATTTCTTGCTATCTATTACCCTTTTTGGTTTACAGGATCAACGTTAAAAGCAAAAATGGTTGATTTCTACCACTCCTGGTTTCTGATCCATAACCTCCTAGTTTATGATCCTCTACTAACGAACTCTTTCGAGATAATTACTTTAGCTATCAATTGCAAAAAACAGAAGTCAAATTCAGTTTCGTTCAAGAGTTTCGTGCGGAGTAACGGACGGAGTAACTAACTGTACAATATTATTATAAATCTTACTCTGTAATCCTAATAATTAGATACATATTTCAGCGTTTTTGATTGTGATCTAGAAAGAAAGAAAAGGGTTTGGAAGAGAATAAAGGTGGATATTACAATTATTATTATACTAAGATGTTTATAGCTCGGGATCCCGTAAAGTTGAAGACATGAAACGTGGTATTTGAACTGAAATTGGTATGCTTCCTGATATATAAAGTGCAAGGAAGGGACGGTGCTAAGGGTGGGCGGGGGTGGGCAACTGCCCACCCGATGGATGGCCTCGCCCACCCCAACGGAACAGTGGTGTCATTAAGGTGGTACAGGAGGGGGCAATTGCCTTCCGCAAGATTTTGAGGAATACATATACTTTATCGATTGTCTACTAATATACTAGTGCAAACTGTGAAAGTCTTATGTTGTTGGTGTTCTTTCCCCCTCAAGCGAAGTCTGAAATGACACCCCTGCAACAGAAGGAGAATAATAAAGGTGACCATTGCCGGATTTAGGTTTGATGGGGCCCTAAGCTATTGAAGATAATGGGGCCAATTTATTTCTAGCATTCTTTTTCAGCGACAAAATTTCGCCTTTTCTGTTTGAATATATGCTATATGGTAATTTATGAACCTAATACATATCTATTAAGTAAATACGTTTTCGTGTATATTTCGTTAACTTAACTTACTGTTTTGAATACATTACAGAAAAACTGTAAAATTTGTAAAATTAGCGGTAGTTTAATTTGGTACCAATAAAGTCCCTTGCCGATCTTTTTGCACCAACTATGATCCACGCTCCACGCCATGCTTCTACAATATGTGGAGACCGCATCATTTCTCATTTCAAGTTGTTTCTATTCAGTTGGGTAAAGTGAATAGTGAGCTCATCATGTGAGCTTTTTCGAGGTCAGGTTACTGGAGTAACTCAAAATGGAATGCAACCCTCGAAGATTACACATGGTGTAATACGACACAAATTCGCTGGAACCAGAGGCGAACTTAGAAGGTTAAAACTGGAGAAGGGGCAACTAAAACCCAGATTATGATAGATATATCGTGAGTTTACTCTAAACTTTCAAAAATATGTAAATAATGGCTTCTTTATATTTTTGTCACTCAAAAAACTGGGATCGTAGACCTCTCCGGTCCCTGGCTAGATACGTCTCTGGCTGAAAATCATAAAAACATCGTTAAAAAAACCTAACTGTTGCACTAAAATTATTATAAGACCTATAAATGTAGGTAGCATCTTTTTACTGTGACGTAAAAAGATGTTGGAACCTTGCCTTGCTATGTAGTAACCAGTGGCGTATTTAGGGGGTGGCTTCCGGGCTTAAGCCCCCACGAAATCACTTAGTATAGTAATGTAAATGAAATATCTTGCAGAATTTTCACATTTCCAGGCAAAGCGCCCCCCCGAAAGTTAGCAAAGCCTCTCCCGAAACAAAATCGTAAATACGCCACTGGTAGTAACTAGTGCCGAAAACCTAATGGATTCAGCCTGTTGCATACTAACTTACACAAGATAAATTCGGGCAGTTCTGAACGTAACAATACATAAAATACTGTTAATATATACAAACGAACGACTCGGTTGTTTTGAGTGGTTGTTTTGAAACAAGTGATTTTTTCTTCAAAATAAGCAACCCGCCCCGAAACAAATCACCTTCATCATCATTATTTCTTAAATATATTCTTATGTTTTTCAAATCAAATTACTTTTCTTCCAAACAAGCAACAACAAATCCATATCAAACTATTGATTTTGGTCTTGAATCGAAATTTGTAAGTAAAGGAATCAGATTGAATTTGAACACATTCTAAATTTATTTTGTAAGTTTCTCTTTCTATTTTTTCGAAACAAGCGATTTGCTCTTAAAAAATAACCAATAAGAAACGCTTAGCTTCGGTTTTGATTCGAGATTTTAAAGTGGAGCCAATACCAAATTGCATCACCCATTTCTCTTGAAAAGACTCTTTATGTTTTTCGAAACAGACTATTCTTTCTCAAAATAATTAATAGCATACGCATATCAAACGATTAAGTTTGGTTTTCAATCAAAATTTTAAGTGGAGGAACAAGGGTAAATTTGGACATATACCAACTTTATTTTGTAAACACCTCTTTATGTTTTAAGAAAGATACGATTTTTACTATTTTTTTCTTCACAAAAATCAATAACAAACGAAAAACAAACGGTTGGCTTCCGATTTCAAGTTGAAATTTGAAAGGAGGCAACTTCACATACGAGGTGCATTGCTTCGCTTAAAAAATTCCAAATTTCCAAATGCAAATTCTAAGCCTACAGTTTTAAAATTGCAGTTACATGTACATACTTCAACTTAGTATACATAACAAATTACAACATTGTAAAAACATCAGACAAATAATATTATTTATTCGGTATTGAAAACTTCGAATCAATTATTGGAGTTATTTAGCGTCATTTTTTTTAATATAACAAAATTAAAAGTGTGGGACATGGATATATTACGAACAGTATTTTTATACAAATTTTTATATAATTTTTAAAAATAGACCGTTTAGAATTATTTATCCTTAAAAGTTTTTATATCCCCAAACTCAAGGTGAGGGATATGCGATACTGGTATATTCAGAAAGTGTTGACCACCCTACAGAATGTCGGTCGTACGCTGTTTCGGTCCTATGCTGTATCGATCCTACACCGTTTCGGTCCTGTGCCGTGTCGATCCTACGCCGTTTCGGTCCTATGCCGTGTCGATCCTACGCTGTTTCGTTCCTATGCCATTTCGATCGTATGACGGTTCTCTCCTATATATCCTTAACCCTTAACAGGAAACGTTATATTTTTTCGCTTACAGGAAATGTGTGTCTGTGGGACACGGACATGTATAAAGCAATATCTTTTTAAAAAAAAACATGTGTGTAATGTAGATTAATGAAACTTTATATTTTTTAGTTCAAACAAAATATGATAAACAAAAATTATATATATTAATTCGGTTCCATTGGCATATAAATACAGAAAGAATTTCAATATCTAAATAAAAATAGTACATAAATTAAAAAACTGACAAATTTTAAGTTAGTATAATTCTACACATTACTACCATGCAAATATGATATTTGTCCACAGTTAGCTACCCTGTCCAAATGTGCTATTTGTCCAAAAGAGCTTGGAAACGTTTGACGGACATGGTAGCTCAAAATAGAGGTAGTACGATATTGTCTTGAAAATGGTGAATACATGTCTTCGTATCCTGATTTACAAATAGAACAGAACATGAGGAGAGCAAGAATGGCTTTATTTTCAGATAGGTCAGTAGATCTGTAGTTTGACTTTATTCTACTTCAAATTTGTTTCGACCTTCTTCCAACTTCACGTTGAAATCTCTTGAATTATATCATCACATACGGTAGACCAAATATCAACTTTGTTAGAATTTTTCCCCAGATTTCTTACATGGGTGGCTATACCAGGCATCCCTCTTGCTATATGTTTTGATGAAGAACCGTTCGGCTTCTTAGTGGTTCATTTGAATTCCACACTTCTCTTACTACTTGACTTCACACCTTGCACTGTATCAGAGTTTGTATCGCCCTCACTGTCAGTATGTAATTATTGACTTTCAGGAAAAAATGACAGACACATATTTCCTGTTAAGGGTTAAGAACATAATTGTTACTTAATATTGCGTAATTATAAAATAATGTATTTTTTATTATTTCGATCGTATGAAAGTTCTGCTGTCGATCCTATGCCGTGTATGCCGTGTCGATCCTACGCCGTGTCGATCCTGTGCCGTGTCGGCCCTACGCAGTGTCGGTCCTGTGCATGTAACCCATTGAGGCAAACAGTGGCCAGACATATGAGGAGCTGGGGTTACAATTCACTGTGAGTGGAGAAACCACTCGGCAGAACCTTCATCAACTTGGGAAGCACTACAAGTTGGGTCAGTAGGTCCCACATGATTTGACTCAAGACCAGAAGGCAACGCGAGCAGACACCTCTGTTTCTTTGCTGTCTCGTCTGAGGAAGGAACAATTCTGGACAGGATTTTGGCATGTGATGAGAAGTTTTTTCTGCATGAAGCTGCACGGAGCCGTCGTCATTGGTTAGCAACTCATGAATCTATTCCAAAACAGCTGAAGCCAGCACTGCACAAGAAGAAAGTCCTCCTGTATGTTTGATGGACTACTCGCGGCATCGTGCATCGGGAACTGCTACCAGCTGGTCAGAGTATCAATGCAACTGTGTACCAGGGTTACCAACGTCCCGATTCTGTCGGACTGTGCCGATTTCTGACCTGGTTGTTCCACGTCCCGACCGGACACTCGTCGGGACGCATGTTATCCCGATTTATCTATTTTCAAAGTTATTTAGTATTTTACTGAGCCTTTTTTACAAAGGAATAACTTATTATTTTACATGCACAGTTTTCTGTAGAATCAATTTAACAAATTTGTGTTTTACTCATGTTCTGGACAGATGTTCGAAACAGCTGAGCTATTCATTATTTTAAATTTAGACATGTCTTGTGCTGACTTTATCTCAAGTTATAAGAACAACAAGAAATTGATTAAGAGTACTAGGAGTACCGAAAAGTACATTTTTAAGAAATACTAAATGCTGCAGCAAGAACACGGTCTCTATTTTGCATTTTTTAAATTTAAGTTTACCAAGGGGAATAGCCAAAGAAAAGACTTGTTTAGTTGATAGTCTGTTTCATTCATTCATTAAAGGAATTCGTTTGTGATAGAAATCAAATTCTATATAGTATTTTTAAATGTCTTTTTACGTTAAATAATTTACAATTGCTCTAATTTGGATTTGTTGTATGGTGATAGCCAAAGAATAAGACTTAATTTTAGTAATACTTTTTGCCAGTAACTCCTTAACTATGTTATGCCTCATTTGTGCTTAAAAAAATATATGTAGTTTTTCTCTAGAGAATTTCTCTGTATTAAATAAATTGCAGTTGTTTTGGTTTGAATTTGTTACATATATTGCTTACACCTACAGAAGAGCAGTGAGTGGGCAAATTAAAAATAAGGTTCGCATTCATTCAGGTTCGTATTATTTAGCTGATTATTTACATTGTTTTCAGCGTCTCAGGGGATAAAGAGGGCTCCAACACTGATTGTTCCGTCCCGATTTTTCTTAAGAAAAGTTGGCAACCCTGCTGTGTACTGTCAGCAGTTGTGTCGTGTTCCAGAAAAACTCCTAAGTCTGGAGGGAGCACTTCTGAATCGTAAAGGGGTCCTCCTGTTACAGGACAACGCTAAGCTCCACCTTGGTAGGATGACCTGGGACACCATTCTACGCCTTGGAATATTATTATTATTTTTATTATTATTATTATTATTATTATTATTATTATTATTATTATTATTATTATTAGGGATTTAGCCTTTTGGCAAGTCCTGGGAGTAGTGAGGTTATTTCTTCTTTTTTTCTTATTGGATTCCTTCTTAATTTCCTTATTAGATTTTCCTTCTTAATTTTCAGTTTGGACCTGGAAATGTTTCTTACATGTTCCTCGATTTACAGCTTCCTCTTTTAACCCCCAACAGTTTCTTCTTCTGTTCTTCTTCTTCTTCCTGTTCCTCTCCTTCCTTCCATCTTTCCTTCTATGGTGGTATGAAGAAGACAATTTCTTCGCCAGATGTGTCAAATCCAATTGGCTTTTCTACGAAGGATGGTGGCTAGAAGCGTCCTCCCCTGTCCTATCCATTTTAAAACTCCTTAGTTTGTTACTCATTCTGTCCATTATATCTTCCCCATCTTCCTCCAACACCACATTTTGAAGCTCTCTAAATATTTCTTCTCTAATTTCCGTAACACCCAAGTCTCTGAACCATAAACTCCAATGCTTCATATATAGCACTTTTGCAATTTCTTCCTTAGTGCAATATTAATGCTGCTAGTTAAGAGTGGCTTTTTCTTGTTGAATGCTTCTTTGGTTATGACAATTCTCGACCTGATCTCTTTGGTGCAGTACGGTACTTTGGTGCAATACTTCCCAGATATTTGGAATGGTCAAGCTCTTCAAGCACTCTTTGTTCTACTCTCACCTGTAAGGTCGCATTCCCACGGGATATCCTCATGACTTTCGATTTTTCGAGTTGAATTTCATTCCATATAGCTTCCCAGTGTCAACTATTTTGTCAATCATCTTCTGTAGTCCTTCTTCAATTTTAGCTATAATAACCGTATCATCTGCATACCTGATCTTATTAATGATCAGCCCTCCAATCTTGAAATCTCCAATTCCCATTAATGCTTCCTTCATTAACCATTCACTGTAAATATTGAACAATTGGGGCGACATACTACATCCTTGTCTGACTCTTCTTCCAATTTCCACACTATTGGTTTCTCCTTCATTCAAGCGCATCTTGACCCGTTGTCCTATGTACAGATTGCGAATGAGCCGTCGGTTTCACCGGTTAACCCCAATTTATTTAAGCGTTTGCTAAAGCTTGGCCCAACTGACTCTGTCGAAAAGTTTTTGCCATTTATGAAGCACAAACACAACTGTTCCTTTACGTACAGAACTCGTTCTGAGATAATTCTCATCACCCTAATGGCATCTCTTTCCGGAATCCAAACTGAACTTCGTCCAACATATCTCTTATCTTGTTTCCCAGCCATCTATTCAGTATGCGCGAAATTATCTTTCCAGTGTGACAAATGTGGCTAATGGGTCTGTGATTGCTGCACTTCTTAGCTTCCATTTTCTTGGATAATGCTATCATTGTAACATCCAGAAAATCCTTTGGCCATTCTCCACTCAGGTAGATCTTGTTGATAAGTGAAATCTGTCTTTTCACTGAATTGTCTCCTAATCCCTTGAGTAAGTCTGCTGGTATGTCGTCGCCCCAGTGGCCTTCCTCCTTCTCATGTTCTTGATGCCTTGTACTACTTCACTTTTCAATATGCTGGCTCTTTTTTCTTCATCATCCACCTCTTCCTCTCCTTCGATCGCAATATCCTTGGGGCCGTTCTTCTGGTCATACACATCTTTTATGTATTCTTCCCAAACCCTAAGAACTCTTTGATGGTCGGTGACTACATAGCGTTGTTGATTTTCGATTCCAAATGTGCGTATGCATTTCTTAGATTTTTCTCCTAATTCTTGTGGTTTTTGATACTTCAGATCATATCTACCGCGACACTGAAATTCCATTATTTATTCACGTATATGTTCCATGTACTTTTCTTTGGCTTTGTCTGTCTCTCTTCTCAATTCATTATTCAGCCTTCTGTATTTTTTTTTATGTCCGTGCTTTTCGCCCTTCTGCGTTCTGCCATCTACTTAAGCATCGCTTGAGTTACCCACGGGTCAAGTAGAATCTGTTTAACTTTTCCCCAACTATTTTCTACCTTGTATACCATATCGCCAATCACCAAGATGTTTTTTTTTCAATTTCTTCTTTTACATCACTCTTCATACTTCTTAGACGCTCTAAGTTCCATTTTCGATTTCTCCTCCCATTTTTCCTGATTGTCTTTAACCAGGTTTGCAGTTCCGCCACTAGGAGGTTGTGATCTGAATCGATATCTGCTCCCAATCGTGTCTTCACGTCTCGTAAACTATTCCTGGAACCGTGCTTCACAAGAATGTAATTGATTTGGTAGCGTTTCTTATCTCTGAACTTTCCATGTGTACAGCTTGATTCCTCTTTTCTTAAACAACATTTTCGTCACCACCAGACCATGTTGCCTACAGAAGTCGATAAGCATTTTTACCCGTTCGTTTCTTCTACTTAGACCACGCACCACCTTATTCGCGGCTCCCTCTACTACTACGCTGTTAAAGTCTCCCATTACTATGGCGTTGACATTACCTCTTCTCTCCTAGTGCAATATGTTGCTAATCTCACCACACAGTACTTCTACTTCATTGTCATCAAGGTCGCTTGTTGGCATTATATCTCTATTACCACAATATCTACTGGATTTGCCCTTAGTTTCACAAACAATAAGCGGTCACTGCTCAGCGTTCCACTTTGGTTACACTCCTTGCTACTTCGTTCTTAATTGCTATCCCGACACCATTCTCGCACTTAACGCTACAAGAATAGAATATTGTGTAATTTTCCGATACTGTCTCACCTTTTCCTGGCCATCTCACTTCACTTAAGCCCATTATCTTCACTTTAAATTTGTCCATTTTCACTTCTAAATTTCCTAGTTTATTTATACATCGTAAAGGCCGTACGTTCCAGGTCCCAATGCTGAAATGAAAGTTATTATTATTATTATTATTATTATTATTATTATTATTATTATTATTATTATTTTCTCCTCTAATGATTCTTCCCGGAGTAGTCCCCACCCACAGATCAGAGGAAACACTATTGCATCCTCCATATTGCCCGGACATTGCATCCTTTCATTATCACCTGTCCCATTTCTTGAACAATTACTTTGTAGACGCCAGTTCAAATCCATGGTAGAGGTGCAAACTGTACTTGATAGTTTTTTCGCTTCACAGCCTACCAAATTTTCCCGCGATGGAATCCATGGCCTTCCACAACTTTGGCAGAAGGTCGTCCATGCTGATTGGGACTATTTTTGATCTTCAAAGTACGCCCTAGATAGGCAGTAGAAATTTAACATTATAATGCTCTAAAAGATTAACCCTTTAGAGACGGACGTTCCACATAAACACACTATGGAACATTTCATTGAGGTCAGGATGGTATATAATTCGAGGTAAAAGTGGAATGTTTTTTAAGCCCCATATATGTTTAATTTTTAAAATGAGTCACTAAACATTTGTTAGAGGTTTCAATGGTTTCTTACTTTAGTCCAGGCATTTTGTATCTAAAATACCTTAAAGTTGGAAAAAATTCCCATAAAGCTTAATTTTTCAGAATATTTTCCTTTGTTAATGTAATGTAACATGTCAGAAGTCCCCTACTCTTCGATGTGTGCTTTCTCTCAAAATGGCGGACACAGATGGCGGCCATGAAATTTCAACTTGACGACTTTGGGCGACAATAACTTTCTTCTTTATAATACTTCTTAATACCTATCAAGTATATATACATACAGAAAGACTGAAATTAAATATTTATGATACTTATCTTGTCAAACTTTAATTTTGATAGGTTTAAATTTGTTATATGTATAGTCAAACCAAATATTACTTTTTATGTTTGGAGGCAATTATATTAGATGACAAATTAGAAATGAGGAACATTGTTTGATAAAATTTGAAGATAATTTTATTAGCTTTAAAGTGAGGTATTTACTTTGCTTTACGTAACTTGATGTAGATTTTATATAAGATTTATTATATGACTTATTATGTACCTTATGTATTATGTACATTTTTAAGAAACAAGAAAGTTTTCTACATTTTCAATTTCGTCCTCAGATTTTAACCGCAAAGTAACTGCACAAACGAACAGATCGTTCTAAAGTAGCCAACTGAAACCTCTGCCTTTAATCAATTTGAATGCTTCCAACGTAAATACAATTGATACAGCTCTGAAGATGGCGGTAGACGAATATTCAAAATATAACCAAAGAAGTTGTATTGTGATGTTTGACCAGCCACTCTATTTCAAAGCTGCACAGACTGTCGAATCATGAGGACGCGACTCTTGGAAATGTTGTAATTAGGTTATGTTGATTTCACAGGAAATGGCGTGGACGATTTGTGGGCTACGGTTTTTGCATTAAATTTCGTTGTGCACATGACGGATGGTCGTGCATTTTCACAAGCAGTGAGGGCTTACATTCTAACGTTTATTGTCTGATGTAACATATGTGGACAACTTTCATCCAAATAGATGAAAGTATTGTCAGCAGCCCGGAAGTATTACAGAGAGTACCTAGCACGGTAGATACTAACTATGACAGTTTGGATGTACGTGAAGAGATTGAAAAGCTTTCTGGTATATACTCTTCTTCGACAGAACAACATGTTGAACTTCGTGAGTCTCGACAAAGTCGTGATAGATAGGACATTAACACCTTTCAACCACGGGTTCACGCTCATTCACCTTTGCGGCAAAGATGACCCTGAATACCTCATATATCAGCTAATGATCTTGAATATAATGAAGCAACAAACTCTGAACAAGAAGAGGAAGTAGGAACTAGCATAATGAATAAGATGTGTCGCAAGAAGTTTTTGTGATTTAAAGGTGCGGCGAAAATATCATGTCACTCCAATTTCGGCCTTCAGAAATTCCATTAAAGTTGATGAAGTTATGCTGGAGATCAACCCTCTTCAGTTGTTAAGTCGCATAGTCTGCCTTTTGAAATCTCAAGCTGATCTTTCAAAGTGTTCGTCGTATAAATTAGAAAGTTTTCCGCCAGCACTCTTCGATGAATTTTCAATGAGAAACAAAGTAAAGTTGTTCGACGTAATTGAAGATACCGTGCCCTTTGTAGACTGTCCTACTAACTCGAAGTGGGTCACTGATGGTGGATTTTTATTGCATTGTGTGGTTTGGCCTTCAACAACACCAGCAGCTGCTATTACGCACAGCAACCTTTGTGAGAGATACTACGTACGTCGAATATGTGCAAAAGCACTTCTCTTCAACAGCAACAATAATTGTCTCTGTTGGATATGATTCCATAAGCACAAAAACACTAGAAAGAGAGCATCGGTCATTGAAAAGACATCGGCTTCCATTGCTTGTCTACCAGAATTGAAACTAACTGTGAAACAAGATGAATTTCTAAGAAACTCCAAAAACCAGAACAAATTTATTGCTATGTTACAGTATAATCAAGACAAGAAATGAAGTAAAGCAAGCAGAAGGTGATACCGATCACTTAATAGTGTCAGCTGGATATGAGATTCCCCGTATATACCAGAAAGTTGTCACTGTTGTAGGCTCAGACGTAGATTTACTTGTTACCCTGCTGGTCAGGACAGTACCTGAAACTCCAGGGTTTTTTTCTTTGTCAAGCTCCAGCTTCAGACCAGATAAACGTTTTGACGTTTCAGCGATTCAGAATAAATTTGTGACACTGAAGGGCAGCATTCTTTCCTCCACGCCATGACAGGCTGTGATACAACGTCAGCTCGGTAAAAGAAAGTAATGTCCATTTAAACCACTTTACAAGAACTCTGAACTTTTGGAATCGATAAAAGCGTTCTATGAACCCAACGCACAGTCAGAAACCATAATCAAATTTGAGGGAAAGTTTCGAGTAATCTTAAATGAAGGAAACTCTTGTGACGGCCTAAACAAACTTCGTATTGTTCTCTTTTCAGAACTAGTGTCTCGGCAATTAATTTCAGTGTTTTTCCAGTTAGCATCGCTATCTCTAACTGAGGCTGCTCCTTGTCAACACTCGCTCAGGGTCTACTACCAAGTACAGCAGTGGCTAAATAAATAGTTTTGATCCACTTGACTGAGGATGGACACTAAAACGAAGACAATTACGAGTACGTCCCTTTCCAAATAATCTAGAAGATGTATCACCTGACAAGCAAGGGGCGCGATATCGAGACTCGAATTTCGCAATAAGAGTTACATATACTGAAAGAGCATCAGGTAGTTAGTAAGTTACCAAATTATTAGCTGCAGTCCGCCAGTAGGGGAAAAGTTATGGGAATGTAAAGTTCAGAGCCTGGCGTACGAAAACCACACAATATGTAGCATTTGGCTTGTTCCTCTTTGTATTGACAAGAGATAATGAACTCTAACGTATTCCCATCACAGAACATGATGTTTGACATAAGAAAATCTGTATGAGAAGAATTGTCAGTGTTGCCATCCATAGAAATTACAGTGTTGCCCAAATAAGAATACCGCGAAAACCTTGGTTTGCAGCGAATGAAAGAGTGAACACAACGGTGTTTTGTGACATCATGTTTTCGCGGTTCGCACGGAACTACGTTTTACATAATACGTTATTTAGTTTGTAAGAATCAAAGTAGTTATAATATACTTGTATTAACATTCCAGAATATTATTTAAACAAAAGTGCAAAAGCTACCAAGAGAATATGTCGAAAGCGCAGATGTCGGAGTTTTATAACAAAGTGTTCTGGAATAACATTCCCAAAAACAGGGAGAACATCTATCTCTTGCTGGACTCGAGGAACCCAAACAAAGACGACGAGCTTTCCGATAAAGGACCCCGCACTTTTCTTACGGAAAGTGGCTTTCGGCTAATGTTGTTGAAACTTCGCTGGTTGATAGTTCTTAACATGTGGATCAAAAGTCTCAATGGGCACAAAGACCGAAATCCACTCCTTCCCCCCCAAAACCGCCTCCAAGTAGCTGGGGGGGATTGAACTGATTTCAGTATGTAAAACAATTTGTTGTTTTAATCAACTCAACAAGGACCCCAAACAACCACATGTTAGACTATCAAACTACCTCACTTGACACCGCCCTTTGCCCCCCACATATCCCCCCCCCGCGAATTACTGTACATGTCAAAGCGGTGCTCGTACATTAGGTATATGTGCGCACGTTGCAAGTGTCTTGTGGTATTTAGGCCATGCACGACATTTACAGAATATTAGATATCCCGATGACTCATTGCTAAGTACCACATTAGATGCTGCAAACCGAAATGATGAAAATAATGAACAGATAATTGATGAATTATTTTAACACCGTTCAGCATTAAGATATCTGTGGTGCGTTGTGGTAAAGGGCAAGGGTGCAGAATAATTCTACATGGTGGCTGAAGTATCAAGGAATGTTGCGTACTTAAAAAGCGATCTAAAAACACTCTAGTCTACTACGGTTTGTGGCTTCGACGTTTTTATCCACCATATTGGATCTGCAATCTTGAATTCAAGAATTTTGACCTCAGATTCGTAACCAACGACCCAAAATACCCTAGTAAACAGCTATTTGTGGCTACATTCATGAGTTTCGTGTTTTTGATCCGCCATATTGATCATCCATCTTGAATTCTAGAACTCTCACCTCAGATTCGTAATCATCGATACGTGAAACCCATTATATCGAAGGTGAGACCAAAACTGTAGGTATTTCAACACATACGCGCAACTATAAACTACAGTAATATGGAACATCCGTAAGGTAATTCGCGGGGGGGGGATATGTGGGGGGCAAAGGGCGGTGTCAAGTGGGGTAGTTTGATAGTCTAACATGTGGTTATTTGAGGTCCTTGTTGAGTTGATTAAAACAACAAATTGTTTTATATGCTGAAATCAGTTCAATCCCCCCCAGCTAATTGGAGGCGGTTTTTTTGGGGGGAAGGAGTGGATTTCGGTCTTTGTGCCCATTGAGACTTTTCATACACATGTTAAGAACTATCAACCAGCGAAGTTTCAACAACATTAGCCGAAAGCCACTTTCCATAAGAAAAGTGCGGGTCCTTTGTTCTTGCAAATGTCACATTCAGGAAGCAATAATCCCGGCTGGATGTACAGGACTGATGCAGCAATTGGACGAGTACTTTTTCCGTCCTTACAAGAACTTTGTCAAGTTCGTCACTGACACAATTGTCTTGTCGCAGGAAACGAACATCTGGAAAAGTGACAATTTTCTGCGTCTCCAGTCGTTCACGCTGTACCAATTCTGTGCTCCCCTGTTCCGCAACATAATTCGCTTTGCTTCCTATAAAGCGGGATATCTGGACATCGCACCGGAAGCATTCCAGACAGCAATTCAGTACTGTTTTGATTCCCTTACCACAGAAATAAGTTATCACTGCGCGTCGCTAGCTATCGTACGATGTGCATATTGTACTAACTGTTTTTGTTTGGATCACTCCATACTTTCTGCTCTTCATATCAATTGTGTGGCTTAACACTGTCATTTACATAGCTATCTCCCCTTCCCAAACAAATACCATTTGCTATTGCACAGACAAACAGGTTATTCCTTCTGTCTGTCATAGTTTCTCATGTTCACTTTGCAGCCCCATAATTATGCCCTACTGGCGGACTGCAGCTAATAACGTGGTCACTTCATGATTGGTGCTCTTTCAGAATATACTTTATAACCCGTATTGTGCAACGCAAGTCCCGATCACGTACTATTTGCTTGCAAGCTTTTCGAGGTATTCTTATTTGGGCAACACTGTAATTTCTATGGATGGCAACACTGACAATTGTTCTCATACAGATTTTTTTATGTCAAACATCATATTCTGTGATGGGAATACGTTAGAGTTCATTATCTCTTGTCAATACAAAGAAGAATAAGCAAAATGCTACGTTTTGTGTGGTTTTCGTACGCCAGGCTCTGAACTTTACAGTCCCATAACTAGTCCCCTACTGGCGGACTGCAGCTAATAATTTAATAACTTACTAACTACCTGATGCTCTTTCAGTATATGTAACTCTTATTGCGAAATTCGAGTCTCGATATCGCGCCCCTTGCTTCTGAGCTTCTTACTTTGATCAGATGTACTTGCAACATTACTGCAAACAACAACTCTTCAACTAAATTTGAATGTCGTTTTGCTATGTCTGCAGTGTTCTGAAATGATTAATAACTGTCTCTGGATTGAATGTGAAAATACAGAATTTATTTTTGAATCTGAGAACGAAATTGACGATGTAGAAATCTTTCTCGTTTCTTAATAATGTACATAATACATAAGGTACATAAGTCATATAATAAATCTTATATAAAGTCTCCTCTAGTTAGGTAAAGCAAAGTAAATACCTCACTTTAAAGCTAATAAAACTATCTTCAAATTTTATTAAACAATGTTCCTCATTTCTAATTTGTCTTCTAATATAATTACCTCCAAACATAAAAAACTAATATTTGGTTTGACTATACATATAACAAATTTAAACCTATCAAAATTAAAGTTTGACAAGATAAGTATCATAAATATTTAATTTCAGTCTTTCTGTATGTATATATACTTGATAGGTATTGAGAAGTATTATAAAGAAAAAAGTTATTGTCGCCCAAAGTCGTCAAGTTGAAATTTCATGGCTGCCATCTGTGTCCGCCATTTTGAGAGAAAGCACACATCGAAGAGTAGGGAACTTCTGACATGTTACATTACATTAACAAAGGAAAATATTCTGAAAAATTAAGCTTTATGGGAAGTTTTTCTCAACTTTTTCCTAAAATGTCTGGACTATTTCCTCCCTTTTTCGTTTCTGGAGAAAGACTAATAGCTATCCCTATGGGATTCAAAAATTGAATTTTTTTCTAACTATATAAAAGGACTACATCAACTGATATAAACTAAGGCGTTACTTCCGGTTGATGTGGGAGGTTGAAAGTTGGAATGATTGTAGCTTTTCGGGACTAATCAACAGAAAAATTAGTAGAAGTGAATATTTGTAAGATAGGGATTCTAAAAGGAGGATGAAGAAATTCTTTACGTTATATAAATTGGATTTGTTTTGGGCTTATACTCTCATGTTTTTGGTACTTACAATTGGAATAGAAGCTTAAAATACGGTATACCTTTACGTTTTCGATAGCGTTATCTTAGTAATCACCAGAAATAAAAATCTCAAACCGTAGAATGGTTTTATGGGGACATGAATAATCTACCGCATGCTATTTATTTGGAACATCTTCTACCACCCAACCTATTTAGGAACTCTCCGCAGGATTAGAATGATGAAATGTGTCATGATTATGGCCTTCCGGGACAAACCCACAGAAAACTTTCCCAGAGTGAATATTTTTAGTTTTTAAGCTGTCTAAAGGGAGATGAAGTAATTCCCATGTGAATTAAATGTGTGTTTTCTTGGGATATAAAATCTTATCTTTTAGATACTTGAAATATTGTAAGAAACTTGAAATTTGGTAGAATTTTGAGCTTTAGAGGTGTATATATACAAAAGCTAGTGTATATACATACATACATACATACATACATTCATACATACATACATACATATATATATATGTCAGAGAATACATAGGATTTTGCCATCGATAGTACAAATGGTGTTGATTTCTGTTTATAAATGTGTGTGCTAACAAGAATACATACTTCCTAACATTCACTTTTGCATTTTGTTTTTAGGTTAACGAAACACCTGACCCTTATGCAACGAGTCGAAGGGAGACCAGACGATCTGTGACTCTCTTGCTGTTTAGGCAGTAAGTTAAATAAGCAGCATATTAGTATAACTATTAACGATATAATTGTAATAACGTTAGGAATTCGTTTAAATTTTACCTTACTTCATTGCACGTATGAATGTTTACTTCGGATTAAAACTCAACTGCGGACATGTATTGCACATTAAATTAAGGTCCTTCTTTATATATATATAAATCTGATGTTGAATAGAATGAATTAGTTCCAGTTAATAAATAAATCAACCAACTTGACACAATGAGAAATAAAACTTAATACATCGTAGTAGTACTGAGTATAGTTAAGTTGGACTTTGACATTATTTTTCGTATTCAGTGTTACATACATTGGTTTCTAACATCAGATTCTAGCAATTGTATATTATACTATTTCATATTCATATATATTTTCATGTAGTGTTAGTGAATGCTGGATCATGTTGTATACGACATTTTCATACTTTAAAAAAACACATTTATTTGATATTCATATTTTATGAAATTGTAATGGAATTGAAAATACGGAGTTAGTCCACATACTAAAATATATATTACTTCTGTTTTTACTATTGCTTTTAATTATTTCATCAAAACAGTGCACTGTTTCCATTGCTGTTTTTACCATGAGAAAAATGTAGGTGGCGTACTTAAAAAGATAGGTTACATGCGTAATTCCTGTTGTTTTTGGACTTAACGCACAGCAGACGTATAACTGAAAACGCATGTTTTATAATAGTTTCTGTATATATGTTCCATCTATACGTACTTTCTGTATGAAACAATGTAGGTGGTCAGAATCTCACATACAAATGGACGTATATAACCCCAATCAGGATGCCGCGGTCGACAAGAGGGATTGCGGCCGTCGACGGTGGCAGGCTGCCGGTAGGCAGCTGGCACCCGTCCGCGGCGGCACGACGATCTACTTGTTCAAAATTGCCGACCTTTTGCCGAAGCGGCAAGCGGTCGAAAATCGTTTTAACAAATGCCCTTTGCCGACTCTTTGCCGACTGTTGCCGACCGTCAGAGTCAGCAAAACAGTCGGGAAGGCCTCTTTCCGACCCTCTGCCGACTCCTTATGCCGGCCTCTTTTCGACGGCGGCGCCGGCGCATTTACTGCGTCTTTACGGCTGTTTGCCGACTGCTCGGCAAGGCAACATTCCGACGATGGTGCCGGCACATTTAATGCTCATTTCCGGCTGTTTGCCGACTGCTCGGCAAGGCAACTATTCGACGGCGGCGCCGGCGCATTTTATGCACCTTTCCGGCTGTTTGCCGACTGCCGAAGAGGACCTCTTTTCGACGTTGGCTTCCCGATTCTCCCACAGGCGGCATCCGACTTCTTGCCGCCGTCTAAAAGTGGACCTTTGCCGACTGGAAATCAACGCTTCAGGAAGGCAAAATTTTCGTATTCTTTTACATTAGTCTTGCCTAAGTCTTCCACTATGCTATGATTTTTCTACAAGGAGCACTCTTGCAAGTTCTTGAAGTATAATACTTGCATTTTGTGTGTGTGTGTCCCAGATAAAACTTATTCCTTTTTGCTTTTTTTGCAGCACTCTCAGCCAAAAAAGAAGAAATTGAATGGGACATGCAAGTATTATATACTTTCAGAATTAGCAATTGTGCCCTTCATGAGAAATCATAGCACGGAGGCAGACTTAGGCAAAGCTACTGTAAAAGGTAGTGAAAATTTTGCCTTCCTGAAGGGTTGATATCCAGTCGGCAAAGGACCACTTTTCGGCTGCGGCAAGAGGTTGGATGCCGCCTGTGGGAGAATTGAGAAGCTGACATCGAAAAAAGGTCCTTTCGAGCAGTCGGCAAACAGCCGGAAAGTCGCATAAAATGCGCCGGGCCACCGGTGGAAAGTAGCCTTTCCGAGCAGTCGGCAGACAGCAGAAAAGGTGCGTAGCAATGCAATGAAAATCATGGCGGATTTCCACCAGTAATGTTGCACTCGGTACATACGCAGTACATTTGCACAATTCTCAGTACGATTTAAGTGCTATATAGAGGGAAAGTATCTGGGAATGACTTACAAATGCTTGAAAGCGACCTAAAAGTAACAACTGAGCAGCTAATAATGATCGTTAAAAATAATTCAATTAACACGTCTGCTGGCCTAATGTGAAAAACTTACAACAGTCAGTACATTTTTTCCCCTGAAAGCATATTTTTTACTATCACGACCACTAGGAACAACATTGTTCTATGCATTCAAAATTTGCTAGTTGCAAACGCTTTCTTCGAAAAAAAAAAGCCGCAGCAATCCGTTAGAATACGGTCTTTTCAGGTTGTCGTTTTCCCATCAACTATTTGAAAAAGGATTTTAAACGTCAATGATTTTGTATTTTTTTTTAAAATATAGGGGTCACACTCCCAATGAAAAATGGGATTTAAATAAAAATTAATGAAGAAAAAATTATAAATAAAAATACTGTAATAAAAGGTATGTGGTGCCGGAGATATTCAAACCGGGCCTACACGCAAAAATAAAAGAAAGGTTATTAGTAAACAAGAAAAAGGTGGACAGTAACCAAGTTAGTTTGTCAATATATGGACAACAGAGACGTGTGTCCAAGCAGCCAAGCCAACAAGGTTAACGAGAGAAGGTGACAGCAACCTTGCGTTACAGGTTAATATTGCTAGGTTACAGTGTATTAACACACAGGAGTACGGTAACCGATCACGTAGTTACCACTACCAATCATAGCCTGCAGCCGGTAACCTAGTTAGTATGTTGGAATAACGGACTGCTCGGTTAATGAAACAGGGTGCATCAACTGCAGTAACCGAGTATTTTGGTTAATATAACATATTCAATTAGTTAAAGTAACCCTTTTTGAGTTGATTTTCAGTTTAACGTCCCTTGCAGTAGCGAGGCTATATGAGACTGTACCTATTGATTAACATGGAATCCGAACCACATGAGCTCCCACCAGGAATTTAACCCAGGTCTCCCACGCCAAAAGCGCGTACGTTAACCGTTTAGCCACGAAGAAGCTCACGGATTGTTTTGAGTTTAGTGTACCTATATATACTGACTCCGAAAAATATAATTGTATTAGATGGGGAACTCATTCTTAAAATGAAAGGGCCGAGGTATATCAGTGGTTGAGCCATCACCTCTGGTTCGTGAGGCCCCTGTTCGATCCCAGACCAATTGAGCTTTGTGGTGAACAAACACCGTGCGCATAGGGTTTTCTCGGAGTTCTTCTCTTTCCTTCCCCCTTTCTTCATTCCACCATTTCATTCATTTCTCATCATCACTGTCTGTCTACATTAGCCTCAATGCGTAATCGTGAGACGTTAAACTAGATTTTTCATTTCATTCTTAAAATGGAAGCAGTCATTCCCAATCTAAATTCCCAGTGTTATGCTCTAATAAAAATATTGGCTATTGAAAGTAGCTAATTTAAATGGATAGTACAAAAATGTTTACAAAGCAGCTTTACTATGACAGTGATACGCGAAGAACACGGAGAACCGAATAGACTGATAAGTTACTTTGATACAAATCAACATTTAAAAATGTACAAAACCTGTAAGAGCAATCAAAACTATAGTCACTGATGAAGAATTCAATTAACAGTCGAAACAGTTATGTTTTACTTAATCTTTATTACAACAGTACGGTCGCCACCCCAAAGAAGAATCAGAAAAGAAAAGAAATTTTGCCATGTATCCAATGGTAGGAATCGGAGTTTCTTGGGAAATCTTCGAAACATTACTTTGAAGCTGCAAGTTAAACTATAAATCCCTAAGTCCCTCACCAGACAAAAATATGTATTAAAATAGAATATTATATTTAGTGAAGATCGCATTATATTACTTTGAAATAGAACTTCGATACGCATCAGGGTTTTGCGGTACTATTGTATTGGCAATTGAGAATTTTATATTCGGCTGAATACAAAATATTACACGTTAAAAGAAAACTTTGTTAGTGGGACAAATAAAATGCACATATACTTAAATAAACTACAGGTAAAATCGATCAGGTGGGCAAAAATGATAAAAGTTTTAAAACAAATACATTTTATTTTTCCCTAGGAGTCAATTTAAGTAACATATCTAAAACAGAAACCTCTGTAATAAGAATTCAATCGAATGAACAAATAACTTTGACGAACCCTTAAAAAAAACTCTCGAGATCACAAAACTTTAACTCGGCAGCAGAGATTCCAACATTTAAAGAATAAGTCATAATACATAAACCGTGTTACGTTATTAAAAGAACATATTTAATATACAGCAAACAATTTATATACAGCAAATTATTTTATTATTACATATGCTTGAGTTTAAACGCAGTTTTATTTATTATTTTTATTTTTATGTTTTAGTCTTTGTTCGAATTAAAATAGTCTTAAGTTTCCAGTTAATAGGTACTTGTAATAAGCTTATTGAAGCTAAGCCGAATAATTTGAAGCATATTTGAACAAAGTACAGTTCAAGTAGTATTTTAGATTACTCGTAAATCGTTATGAAAGTCAAATCTCCAGTCTCGTTTCCGCCCTGATTGTTGACTCGAAACATTGTTATCCTTGTGGCGCGGAGCGGGCAGAGTAGGTGTGGCGAAGCTGTAACATATGGCTTCAGGATTTTGTTGTATGGACAGATCCTCAATTTTATAACATCCTTGACCATAACATTGACGGCAAACGGCGCAGCAACTTTGTTCGTCAGTGCAGGGAGATTCCCTCGTGGATTTATGGTTGTTACGGGATTCGGATATGAGGGTACGTTGATGATACGCGAGGTCGAAGAAAACCTGATGGTGGATGCCAAATACTTCCAAGAATCCATTCTGATATTCACCTACTGGAGAGATATCCTACAATTGTATCTATCAGACGCGAACCAGATGATGATCCATATGGATAAGGCTTTGACTTATACCGCCAGAACATCACTACGTTTTAATGAGGAAGTGGCAGGCGAATTAGGAATTCGTGTCATTCTGTTTGAAGACATTTGCTTTATTCTCCTTGAGAAGTATTTTGGTGTGACTTTTTTTTTCTTAGAAATTACATAAAATCATTTTTTTTTAAAAAAAATCTATGACTTTCACCACCCACGTTTATGCTGGCTAGGCTAAAGGAGACGGTGAAAATGAGAGATGAATGAAATGGTGGAATGAAGAAAGTGGGAGGAAACGGAAGAGCCCCGAGGAAACCAACGCACATGTTGTTTGTCTATCACAAGTTCACTAGACAGGAGCAGGGTTTGAACCCGGAAACCCATGCACCAGAGGTGAACGCTGTACCACAGAGCCACTGCTGCCCGCAAACAATCAAAATAAGACAGTCTGGTGTAGGTGTAGTTTTCGTGCACTACATTTTGGAAGATTTACAGGTAAAATTCAATACTTTCCATGAAAAGACATCTTTATAAGGAACAAATTTATACAAGTAACTTAATTACATACAATGTAATACAACTCTATCTTAGGTTTACTAGTGTAAAATCATTACAAGTGCTTTATGACGAATAAAACAAATGAGTGCATATGAAAAATGGCTCTATTAGATGTTATTTTCCACGGGCGGCTAATTTCTGCACCGTGTACACGGGCATCATATTTCTGCACAGTGTCCAGAATCTGTATTTTGTTTACAAGTGAAGAGTTACTAGTATGAAACAACAAAAAGTGTTGTTGAAACTTGTATCATTCTCAAAACGCACTTCCTTCCACTACCCTCACTTCTGCGCATACACACTATCGCTGACGTGCCTGCTCCCTTCGGACGCATTCCTGCGCGGGCCCACTAGCTTCGCCCTACGTGACTCGGTTCGATAGCATTTGTGCTATTTAGTGGCCACCCAGCACAGTTTGTTTTGTGCATTTTTGCGCTGTTGTTATGCTAGACATCTGGAAGCCTTATTTATACGCAAATCGTAAAAGAATTATAATTTTACAACAATTACTTCTAGAGGTCCCTTTGAATTTTATTTATGCCAAGTAAAATATATTCCGCCCAGTGGAAACCCTCTAAGGGACAATAAAGAGGAAATTGGTGAAAGAATTATAATTTTTCAACATTTTTATCTAGTATTGCGCCAGAAGTAAACCTGTACACACTACCTCATTTCTCCTGTATTTTTTAATTGGAAGTTTTCGCTCACATGTGAAAAAGTCCTGCAGTATAAAATCTAGTGGATCTTATTAGGTTACTAAAGAGACACTAAATACTAGAGAATACTAAAGAAACACAAACCTTGTCATGGCACTAAGCATTATGAGAAATTGTCCACGTTTCTCTAAGATAATTATCTTTCTTTTTTGTTATTTAGGCTTAAAACTTATGTACAAATCCGAACTTGCGTTCGTTCAGGTTTATTTTCGGCGCACCACCCGGAATAATTGATGAAAAATTTTAATTATTTCACCAATTTCTTTCTTATTGCTTCTAAAATATTTCCACTGGGTGACATGAAAATATATTACACCTTGCATAGATAAAATTATTAACTGGTTCTAGGAGCCAAGTTATCCTTTAACTTCCAGTTGGTTACCGATTATTTTTCTCAGTGTACCACTCATCGTGCTGCCGTTTTTCACCTGGAGTACGATTTCTGCTTGGAAATAGCGTTGCTTTGATTGTATTATAGTAGTGCGACCTGTATACCTGCAACAACTATTCACAAAAAGACAAAATCAAGCTATCACCTCTAGCAGTAAGTCAGAGCACTTAATCTAAAAATTATCCAAACTAACCTAACCTAAATTTAGGGATTTGCAGTTGTATCGCTGAACCAATTTGAAAATCGAAAAAAAAGTACCAAAACGTACTCCGATCGGTTATATTTGGTTGGATTAGATTAAGTTACGTTCGATTACTTTATATTAGGTTAGGGACATAAAAACTACAGTGCAAAAAACAAAAACCAACCTGTGCTAGTCAGGGGCGGATTTCTGGGGGGAGGTAGGTTGTAATACTACTACTTAGAGCTACTTTTAAGTACTCCAAACTCAGGAATGGGTTTTGTTTATAAAATAAGAAAATTTCTTCTTTTGGGAGGGGGGCAATCGCCCCGATCGCTCCCCCTGGATCCGCCCCTGGTGCTAGTTGGCCACTGAAAAGCACGAATTCTATATAACTGAGTCAGGGCAGGGCAACACAGGCGTGCCCGTGCGGTAGCGCGGGGGTGTGTTCGAAGGGAGCAAGTGCGTCAGCGACGGTGGGTATACGCGTAAGCGAGGGTAGTGAAAATATGTGGGTTTTGGTAATCATACATATTACAATATCACTTGTTATGGTTTCATACTAGCAACGCTTCCGTTGTAAACATAAAATACAGCTTTCGTACACTGTGCAGAAATACATTGCCGTTGAGTTAGAAGCGTCTTACCTTAAAAACTAAGGCATACAAACTTTTGCAATTTCAAGAAGAAAATCGTCTTCTTAACTGTCCCTCGGTTTTTAAAAGTAAAAAATTAAGTGAAATCTTTAAGTTTTTGTCCCACAGTTATGCCGGTTAGGCTAAAGAAGACGGTGATGATGAGTAATGAATGAAATGGTAGAATGAAGAAAGTATAAATAAACGTGAGAATCCCGAGGAAACCCACGCAGACGGTGTTTGTCCACCAGAAAGTTCACATGGTGATGGCTGGGAGTGAACCCGGGACCCCAAGCACCACAGGTGAACGATCTACCACTGAGCCAGCGGGGACCCTACAATTGTAATCGAGTTCTTGATATACCTTAGGGGGTCCGTGAAGGTAAGCAGAAAGGTAACAAATAGAATCGAAGTTAATACACAGGTTGGGCTAGGTAGTATCATTTAAATCACTTTCTTTGATAACCCCCAAATTTTACATGCCAGAGACGCCAGTGTGCGGGAACATTCTATAACCGAATCTTTTTCATGCGCAGGAACAATTAACATATGTAACTCAACATATAAAATTTATGACAATTTGAAATGTATATGCATAATATTAAATTAACTCACCACATATATATAGCTCTCCCACTTCATACTCAATGAATAATCCTTAAAAGTATGAGCGTCCTGCTCCTTCGGAAACTGATGCAGCTTTATGTATACTATATCCCATGTTTTCGTGATATTTGCTTAACCAGCAATTTGATACAGTTCCAATGAATGAATATTTTTTATCATTAACATTCTTCCCCCACTTGTAAACTCACCTCAACGAACTTTGTTTGAAGCACACTGAATCACCCACACTGCATCACCATGTGACAAATGAAGAACGCGAACCGAACCTACAGGCAGCGCAACCAGACTACGATTTCTGCAATCAGGCTCTTCAGCGGCAAAGGCGGCTCGGCGCCTGTCCGAGCATCTCTTCAAGGTCGGTCTGTCCGCTGCTTTCCGACCTTCTTTCGGCTTCTTTACTTGTCGGCACAGCGCCAGCGTTTCGGCGTCTTTCCGACAATATTTGCCGCGGTCGCCGTCCGCTGTTTGCCGTCTTCTCCCAAAATGTTTGTCAAGGATCCTCTCGTACTTGTATTTTATTTTAAGTATTTATTTCTCGTATACCCTTTACGTGCAGTCCCTTTACTACATTTCTTTTCATACATTTACCTTTTTTTATGGTCGACACGCCGTCAACGTTTCGACGTCTTGACAACCATCATTAGCCGTTGTTGTTCCGTCCGCTGGATGCCGACTTTCTGCCGACTTCGTTTTTACAAGACATATTTTATGGAATTAGTGCCCACCCACAAGAAAAACCTTCGGACAGTTTCAATTTTTACTTCATCATTAAAGAAGATACAGCTCTATTAATTTTCCAAAATTCGACTCTTTGCCGCTGGTCAAAGCAACAAATTACCTTCTAACTCTCTTTGTTTTCTTTTGGTGTACGAATCTCTTTTTGCTCGTCGCAGTCGAAAATCGAGCGGAAAGACGCCGGTGTCCGGCGCCGGCAATCCGACCGCGGCATCTGGTCGGCACGGACAAATTGTCCGACTATAGGTGGCAGGATCCTGTGGGGACATATAGCTGACGAAGGTAACATAAGTATATGGATGTGATATACGGAAAACTGTTAGATGTTAGACATCCTCGAACGGCATGATGTAACATCGAAGGGCAGTGCCAATGTAACATACGGATAACGTATGCTCCGTACTGATTTCAATAGTAAGCAAGAGGATACCTTATATTTGTACGATATACCGCTGTCCGGAGAACGGATTTTTCTCTGTGTACTTAAAATGTATTCCAAGTGTTTCTTAATTACATCCAATAGAGACATGGATGCAGAAACTCCGAGCATAATGTTTTAAACGTCATTCCGCTTTAATATGACTCAAATAGAGTACTAATAATTCTCTAAATCCATTGCAGAAAATCTCAGTCTACTGTACGTTTTAAATACTTTCTCACTCATTTTCATTGATCTCCACTTTTCGGAACAATTGACTCAATAGCAATACAACCCTAGAAGCATTGAGTAGAGCTAAAAATCTACCTCTGCTACTACAGACGGACTCAAATCTTCAATCAGTTTTATCATACGATCCTCAGATTAAGTCTCAGATTAAGTGTAAAAAATTCTTAATTTTTAATTTCATTGCTTTTACACTACCGATAAAATTCACTTGTCTGATATAATGACAAAGAAACATTGAGTACAGTTAAAACACCGCGTAAGATGCAACAGAGAAACTAAACTCTCTATGAGTTTCGCCACATGACTTGAGTCTAGCGAATTAGAACACTCTGGAACATGCACGGACACATTTGTACCAAACATGTTTAAATAACAATTTCTCATATAGGGTAAATTCTCTTTTGTATTGATTCCTGTTTAATAATAACTCCCACTATGAAGGGCGCCCATGTTGTGGTTTCCAAGGGTGCTGTAACTATTCTAAAAATTCTATTTGGTTTTCGATATTCCGAAATACAATTTTCTTTAGGGGGCGGGCACCCCGCCTTGCTCCCCCAACCTGATGGACGCCCTTACCCACTATTCTAATAAGTTTATTGTAATTGTTGCTGCTCGCGGTAGCTATTATTGTACCACATTATATTTGTGAGTGTTACTTGTTGTTGGTATACGTTCATTAATATCATATTATATGATATCAAAATTATTTACTAGTATGTAATAGTATGTAGAAATCATTTTTGCCTATAAAATATCACCTACGCATATCTTTACGAGATTGCAATTTTATATATGTGTACTCAAAATTCAATGGTAAAATATTTTGAACCATTCCTTACGTATATTCGATTTTGTGGCGTGTGATGCTATAAGTTACGGTGTAAAGTTGACGATCTATTTATTAATCGGGTCTAAATAACCCTTCACAGAGAAAGGTGTATATGAGAGAGAACTTAAAGTGAAATCTGAAAGCATGCTAGAGGTTTATTTGAGATAAGTTGCGCAACCGAAAATAGATAATATATACTGCAATATCTATGTTATAATAATTAAAGTTTTAGTTCATTTATGCAGAAGTTATGATTTTGCGATACCAGAATATATGTAGATAACTGAAAAAAATGAAACTGTTAGATTTGTTAAGAAAAATTACTGGTGCGTCATGTGTTACAATTCAGTGCTGTTTGTATAATATTCTTTATTAATAGAATTTGGAAAAATAATCCATCATAAATTATGTCAATTTCTGGATTAGGTCACTGGTCTGAACGAATTATAAGTGTGTAAGATTAGAATATACGAACATTAAATTGACAACCTATTCACCCAAATGGCACAGTTATCTTTTAGGGCATTTTGGACATTCTTTTAACGATTGAAAGTGATATCTGCTTTAGATTAGCTTTTGTGTACAGTCACATACACACGTGTTTGTGGATAATAATGGGAAAGTACATCTCTTGCAACGTATA
This sequence comes from Thermobia domestica, assembly GCF_964235325.1. Lineage (NCBI taxonomy): Eukaryota > Metazoa > Arthropoda > Insecta > Zygentoma > Lepismatidae > Thermobia > Thermobia domestica. The sequence continues at coordinate 220,989,241 of NC_137456.1, read as the reverse complement.
CAACTATTTTTCGTAAAAGTCAAATTTTATCTTAAGTCGTTACAACTTACGTAAAACAGGTCGAATCTGGCAGTTCATTCGTGTTGTAATGATCATAACTGGTTTCATAGTTAGGAAACTGGATACGCAAACGCTTTGAACTGAGTAAAGTAATAATTTAAACGGTGTGCTTTTACGTAGCGGTACGTTTCTTATTAATAATTTTCACATCCGATATTTTAAGTCTTTCCACTAAGCAATAATACGTAGCTTCTACATCAGAGCTTTTCAATCATTTATATTGTACACAAGTCTTCCTAATAGTCTAGTAATCGGGGCTTCAAAATTGAGTTCTAAGGGCAAATCATGTAACAATTTGCCATCCGATATATATATATTTTTTTTTACTCATCACTGATCACAAAAATGCCGGATGTGAGAAAAAATATCTAACAGGAGAGGAGGGGGAGAAAGAAGAAACTTTAGCCGTTTATATTATACACTATAACTCCGTAACCATTGGAGCTAGAGTGTCCAAACGTTTTTCATTTTGTTTGCCTAATGGCCTACTACAATTTAATTCTAGTGCATTTTTGCGCTAGATATAATGCTTTTTTTTGTTATTTTAACTTTTCACTCAGTATTGCTTGCGCATGAAATCAGCTTTAAGCCACAGATTCTTTACAAGATCGAATTCGGAAAAATGTTTCCTCCAAAAGTTTCTTGTCATTTTATGCTCTTTCAAAAAATGTATACTTTTATTACTGTACGACTAATAATGCCTGAGTTGTAAACAGCTTTATTCTCTCTTGTGCGGAACTAATAACAGCGCGGCCCAAGTGTTACTTTCTCCCAAACGGTAGATATTAGCAGCTGATGATGATTAATATATATATATATATATATATAGGGTGGTAGGAAACTCCACCGACAAAATTCGGGAGGTGATTCCCGACACCGAAACAAGAAAAAAAAGCCCTTTTGCAGTTTTTTCTAGGGCGCATAGTTTCAGAGCTACATGATGCCGAAAACAAGATCAAATACAGTTTAGAGCGCTATATCTCCTCTATTTCGAATGATAGAGGCAAGGCATCATGGTCATTTCAAAGGAACGAAATCTGCTCTATTGAAGATTCCCCAAAGGAGCGTAGGGACTCCCGGATAAACTGTCAGGTAAAGATACATCAAAATAGGCGTAAATGGATAGGTTTCTCACCTGGTAACAATAATTTGTTGTACCATGCCGAGATCTCAAACAGAGAGGAAATGGTGGACAGGTCATATTCGCTATGTGTGGTTGCATAAGGGTCTTCACCACAGCGGAAATTAAACTACTGCTAATTTTATAGTTTTTTTCTGAAATATGTTCAAAAGCAATACAAATATTGGGAAAGCAAAAAATAGTGCGCTAGATATTTTGATTCTGCATGTGATACCATCATCACAACTCACTTATCTGCTTTCCATTTGCAACTGCCAAAAGATTTAGCATTTTTTGCGGGTTTTGTAAATAGCGGCACATCCAAAGAAGATGGTAAATTCTGATAACGTTATCACATTCACAATATTATCTAGTGCAGTATGTTTTTGTTTTTCCAATAATAATGTTTTTCCAATAATGTCATTTGTTTTCAAGATATTATTTAAAACACTTTAAAATTAGCGGCAGTTTCATTTCGCTGTGGTGAAGATCCATAACCACCAGGTACTGGTGGTAACCAAGAATGCAGTGGTATTAATTATTCCCGCCAGAGATATTATGTTTTTCATGACATAAGCCGAGGATAAGATTTTACGTGAGTGTGATTTCCCTTGCACCCCCTCGTTTATTCGAACACTGATGACAGCGAAACATTGATTATTTTCGGGAACATTGCACGGTCACAAACAGAGGGCCATAGCTACCATATGGCTAAACAGCACTACATACATATTTCGTTGATTTGCCTCGAGAGGACCCCCAATTTGCCAGTCCAGGTCATTCCAATGCACAAGGAGTTAGCACGGAAGAAATACTGAGTGCACAACCAACAAACAATACATTACCATTGAGCAGACCTACCTTGTCTGTCAAAGTCATCCGTGAAGTTGAAGTTGGCAACTACTACGTTGTGTGTTGTGAATCACGTTCATAGTGTAGTGTGTTGTGACAATGGCCCATTACACCAATCAGGAACAGGCCGAGATGATTTTTGTGTATGGAGAAGCACATAAAAATGGTAGGCAGGCAGCCCAATTATACAACGATCGATATTCCAATAGACGCCAACCCCTTCATACAACATTTGCAACGCTGTTTCGTCGTTTGTGTGAGATTAGTACGTTTCACCCTGCCATGTATGACACGGGAAGACCACGTGAGGGATGCACTGTGCATGCCGAAGAACGTATTTTTGCGACATGTGCTCGATGACCCGAGTGTGAGTTCCAGGGAGCTTGCCCGTCAGCATAATGTCAGTCATGAGAGGGTGTTGTCGATCCTTCATGCCAACAATTTTTACCCCTATCATTTGCAACGGGTACAGGGTATATTGGCACGGGATTTTCCTCCCAGGCCGGACTTTTGAAATCAGGTTCTCCATTTGGTGTCAATAACTGTCGGTTTTCTCTCCTCCATTTTGTTCACAGATGAAGCCCAATTTGGAAGGGATGGTATCCAGTATTTTCATAATAGTCATCTGTGGCCTGTGGATAATCCACATGGAATGGTACAGGCCCGCCACCAGCACCAGTTTCATATCAACGTTTGGGCAGGGATTCTGGGTGACCATCTTATTGGACCAGTTGTTCTTTCACAACGACTCACAGGACCTATCTATTTGAACTTCTTGCGCAAGATACTTTCTACACTTCTGGAGGATGTACCGTTGGTCCTACGACAACGTATGTAGTATATGTACAATGTTGCCCTCGCGCATTTCTGTCGCCCTGTGCGTGATTATTTGAACACTGTTTTACCGAGCAAGTGGATCGGCCGTGGCGGTCCTATGACATGGCTTGCCCATTCGCCGGATTTAAACCCTCTTTGTTTCTATTTATGGGGGCATCTCAAAACTGTTGTTTACGCTACTCCGGTACCTGATATCCAAACGTTGGAACAACGTGTCCGAGCAGCTTGTGACGCTTTGCGGGAAGAACCAGATACGTTTCGAAGTGTGCGCCGGTCTGTGCGACGACGACTGAATGCCTGTGTCCAGAGTGGTGGACGTCATTTCAAGCATCTTCTTTAGTGTTGCCCCAGGTAAGACTGTTATAATATTTCTGAAACCTTTAGTGACATTCTTTGTGATACTTATTCATCACGGACACCAGTACGAGCTGTAGTGTATCATCCTTGAAAATACAGTCCACGTTTGCCTGTACACATGCTTACTTTTGTCCTTGTCTTCCATGCCTCAGTTGCCTACTCGGTAGGGCCTACAGCGATTCTCGGCCCTGCAATGTCTTCGTACTCTGCTTGTGCGGAACCGCTACACCAACACCCATGTCCGGCGGTGTTCCCTTGAATTAGTCCCCGACTCTGCAATGGGGAATCCCCAATTTTCCAGCTCTTACCCCACAGTTCGTACGTAAGGTATACGTAACACGTCATAGTACATACGTCTGTTTCACTTTTCACTGTCCGTACAACGTCTGCTTTGTGGAACCCCCTTCTTCCTATATGTACTTCCATTGCGCAGTTCCATCTGCTCCATTCAGTTTGCACCATCAGTTCCCTTGAGTATGATTTTCTTTCTCATTTTGTGGACCGACGTCACTATCTCAATTCGTTTGGGAGATATTCTACTTTACCCACTGTGTGTGCGATGTTTTGCTCGGTTCCTGCTGGAACACGCCACCTCTTTCGACTTCTGTTTATGACTTGTTTCCTTGTTTCCAGTTTTGGAGTCACCTCCCGAAGTGTGTTCACCCACACTTCATATCCACAACTTCATTGTTGGTCACCATCAGTACATGGTGGTTATGCAACCGCACAAACCTAATATGGCGCGTCCATCAATTCGTCTCTGTTTGAGATCTCGACATGGTTACAACTAATTATGGTTACCAGGTGGGAAACCTATCCATTCACACCTATTTTGACGTATATTTACCTGACAGTTTATCCGGGAGTCCCTACGCTCCTTTGGGGAATCCCTTGTGCACTGATTTCACGATTGCGACATACCATCTTTGAATAGAGCAGGTTTCGTTCCTTTGCCTCTATCTTTCCAAATAGAGGAGATACAGCGCTCTAAAGTGTAGTTTGCCACGTTTCCGGCATCATGTAGCCCCGAAACTATGTGTCCTAGAGAGAAGTGAGAAACGACTTTTTTCTTGTTTCGGTGTCTGTAATCACCTCCCGAATTTTGTCGGTGAAGTTTCCTCCTGGAAGTATATAATCCTGATGATTAAGTTTGTGTATAATCTAATTTAAAATATTCATTTTTAATACCAAATAAATGGCTTTTCGAAAAACATCTCCTGTCAAAACACAAAATTTATCTGAAGAATGAGCTTTCTCTAGTACACAGTAAGAGAAATTCTGCAAATCTGTTTCTTTATACGTGTCTCTGATATCCTTTGCAACATGCTCAAACATGCAACTTTTTATTCATTTTTTCCAAAAAAAAAGAAAAGAAAAGAAAAAATAGAAAAAAAGAAATCGAGAATTGTTGTTTTAGCTACAAGTTCTTCGATTTACATACTACAATGGTACTGAGCAAAATAAAGCAGGAACCAGCTTTTAAAATTGCCTTGAATATATATAAATATATAATAAGAAACGTAATAGAAGGAAACCATATACTTAAGAAATCTCTACACAAGGGAACAAATTATTTGATTTCTAGAATTAGTTCTTAATAATGTTATACCACTCTTATATAAAGGATACCGAGAAAGTTCTGTCGTTTTTTACCCACCACCTTCGAATATCGATATGTCACTTAAGACGTACCTCAAAGATCAAAAATAGTCCTCATCAACATCGACGATCTTCTGTCATCGTTCTAGAAGGCCATGGATTCCATAGCGGAATAATTTGGTTGGCCGTGAAGTGAAGAATGTATCAAGTACGTTAGGCACATGTACTAGGGATTTAAACCTGCGTCCTGTAAGGTGAACGAATAAGGAATGGAACAGTTGATAGTCGGACAGTGCAATGTCCGGAGAGTATGGCGGATGTAATAGTGTTTCGCATCCAAAGCATAGAATTGTGTCCCGGGTCGTCCTAGCCACATAGGGCTTAGCGTTGTTCTGTAACAGGAGGAAAATTTGCGATTCAAAAGTGCTGGCTCTGGAGATATGACTTTTTCTTGAACACGGCTCAACTGCTGACACTACACTGCCGCATTCATGCTCTGGCCAGCTTGTAGCAGTTCCCGATGCATGCAGCCCACGCTACAAACAGGTGGACCTTCTTCTGGTGCAGTGCTGGTTTCGGCTGCTTTATAACCGGTCATTGTATGCTAACCAATGATGGCGGCGCCCTGGGAGCTTCGTACAGGTCCCACTTCTCGTCACATATCAACAACCTGATTAGAAATGGCTCCTTCCTGAGACGAGACAGCAAAGAAACACAGGTGTCTGCTCGCGTTGCCTCCTGGCTTTGAATCAAATCATGTGGGAACACTCGATCCTGCTTGGAGTGCTCTTCAAGTTGATGGAGGTGCTGCCGAAAGGTTTCTTCACCCACACTGAATTGTATTCTCAGTTCCTCACATGTCTGGCCACTGTTCACCTCAATTGCTGCCTGAAGATCTTCATTTTGTACATGTGTTGCTCTTCCGGCAAATACTGCGTTTTTGAGTAGCGGTGCGTCACCGTCCTTAAACTTGTTAAACCAGCACTGTACTATCTTTGCAGGGACGACACCCTTACCAAAGGCCTGGCATATCTTCTGACCCGCTGCAGCGGTACTTGATTCCAGTTTGAACTTGTACGGCATATACGCCGTTGTGACAATTTGTAGAGGTTCCACGTTCACTCTGTCCTTAACTGAACTGTCACAAGCAGATAATACGTTGGATATACCCACACCAAAAATTTACCTTCACTTATGTCTATTCGCATTGAACTCATGGTGTGGGGCCAATTGAACACAAACCTCCACAAAAAACGACAGAACTTTCTTGATTACCTTTATATCTCGAAAATGATAAAGAAATTTGTGATATCTTTAGTGCATCTTTCATTCTTCTTTATTACTCTGTTTATTTTTAACTGATATTGAATTTTTATAGTTGCTCGGGCAACTACACATTGGAGTGCACAAGAAACGGCGATTCTTACATTTGCACTTCAAACTTAAACACTCAAGTTTCTGACAGCTACCCATCTCTAAACAAGCCTTGAGAATATCTTAGAGTGTTTTCAAAACTGGCTTAAGAATTTGATCCTCCAAGTACTATCCGCAGTCTTTTGCTTTCGGTAGATATATCTCACACTTATCAGCATTTCCCACATTGCTGTTTGGTATTGGGATCTCTTTATATGTTGTTTCAGAGCATCACTAGTTTTAGGTAATTTCTCCAGGCTGCATTTTCCTGAAAGTAGGAGCCTAGCTTCATCGCAAATCTTTGCAATGAACTTGAGTAGTTTTGCGAAAAACAATTCTGGAGATTGCTGATAAGGGAATCTGTCGTAAGGAAAATAAAAGGTAACAGTTTTCTGATATGAGTAAGAAGACAGTTCTTGATCTTTTCTGTTTCAACTGGATATGACGTTATGTCGCATTCAAGTAGATCGTCATAAGCCATTATCTCTCTTCTCATTCTCAGATAACTGATGGCAAAGGTGGTGAACTGGAATTAACCCTATTGTCTTTGAAATCCCACCATCGTGTACAATTTTTGACAAGAAATTCTGTTATAATGGTGTATGAGCATCAGGAATACACCGGTGTCTCTACTATTCAGAACAATTCTTCTGAATTGTTATTCATAGCATGAAGTATCTTTATAGAATCTGCTTCTTAATGCTTCCCTTCAAGATTTTGAATATCGACCTCAAGTTTGACTTAACAATCTTCTGATCTTTAAAACTACCGGAAACAACAACAAAGAGTTCTGAAGGTGATGAGTTCAGCAATGAATTATATACTTATGGTGTACTTACTCAGAGAACTGTGACCTTTATTTTCCCAAAGACAGTTTCCTTTATCAACAAATTCTATTGAATTTGCAGAACTGTTTTCACAAAGCTCCTCAAGGTTAATGTGAAAATCTGTGATGGAGCTAGGCTAATTCTTTTAGGAAAATGAAGCTTGGAGAGATTACCTCCAATTAATGATGCTTTGAAACAAGGTAAGAAGACTCCGGGTGGTACATGGAGGATCAAATTCTGAGACCAGTTTTGTAAACACTCTCAGTTATCCCCGAGGCTTCTTTAGAGATTATAATGTGTAGCTGTCAGAAACTTGAGTGTTTAAGTTCGAAATGCAAATGTAAGAACTCCAATGTGCAGTTGTCCGAGTGAGTGTAAAAGTTCAATATCAATTAATGAACAAAGTGATCAAGACGGAGTGATGCACTAAAGACATCACATTTATTTTTTATCTTTTTACGATATACGAGTGGCATAACATTATTGAGATCTAATTCTAGAAATCAAATAATTTGTTCCCTTGTGTAGAGATTTCCCAAGTATATGATTTCCTTCCATTACGTTTTTTATTATAGATTTATTGTATTATAGCAACTTCTTATACACAATCTTAATAATAAGCATGCGCTTCTTCTGTAAATAAGATTTAACAGTTTAAAAACTGATCATTTATAAATGTGTTAGGCATATCTCAATTTTAACTCTTTTCTTGCGGTTACGGTAAGTATTAAGCGGGAAAGGTGGTAATATATATAACGTGGATGGTAAATTGTTCATGATTCTCTCTTGAATGCAATTTTGAAATCCGGTTCCTGCTCTATTTCGCTCAGTACCATAGTAGCACATTAAATCAAATAACTTGTAGGAAAAACACCCCTTGTCGAAAAAACTTTTTTTTTTTTTTTTTTTTTGGAAAAATGAATAGAAAGTTGCATGTTTGTGCATGTTTCAAAGGATATCAGAAACACGTATAAAGAAACAGATTTACAGATTTTCTCTTACTGTGTACTAGAAAAAGCTCATTCTTCAGAGAAATGTTGTGTTGTTAAGGAGATGTTTTTCGAAAAGCCCCTCAATTTGTATTAAAAAATGAATATTTTTAATTAGATTATAGACAGACTAAATTATCAGGATCATATACTTGGAGGCAGACAAGATTATATATATATATTAATCATCATCAGCTGCTAATTTCTACCGATTGTGAGAAAGTAACTCTTGGGCTGCGCCGTGATCAGTTTCGCACACGACAGAATAAAGTCGCTTACAACTCAGGCATTATTAGTCTTACACTGATATAAGTATACATTTTTTGAAAGAGCATAAAATGACAAAAAAAAAAAAAACTTTTAGAGGAAACATTTCCCCGAATTCGATCTTGTAAAGAATCTGTGGCTAAAAGCTGACGTCACCCGCAACCAATACTGAGTAAAAATAAAAATAACAAGAAAACCATTATATCTAGCTCAAAAATGCACTAGAATTAAATTGTAGTAGGCCATTAGGCAAACAAAATGAAAAATGTTGGGGTACTCTAGCTCCAATGGTTACGGAGTTATAGTGAATAATATAAACGGCTAAAGTTTCTTCTTTCTCTCCCTCCCTGTCCCCTCCTCGCCCGTGAGGTATTTGTTTCTGGCATCCGGCATTTTTGTGATCAGTGATGGGTATATATTCAAAAAATATTGCAGTAATTGTTGTTCCTATTTGCGGAGTGATTGTAAATAATTAATACCGCGTATCATTCGTCCGAATAATACTGTCATCTTAAATGTTTAATGAAACATCAACATATCTATCATAGTAAAGTAAAACTTCTTTTTGCTAGCCGGTATGGTTAATACGTCTTGTTCATTTGTTCATAGCCTTTAGCCTTTTCGTTGATCATGTAACATTTAAAACTGTTTTCCTCCCATTTCATCGTGATCATCTTCGTTTTCCAATGAAAACAATTATGCTACTATAGGAGGATATGGTGGTTGTGGAGGTTGTAATGTTAATAGTGTGATGTAATGTGATATTGTAATTTAAGATACATAAATCTTCGTAGATAAATTTTTGAGTGATCTATAATGCGAGTTAATAGGCACTAAACTCAAAACTTGAAAAATCTGTGTTTTCTTAAGCAAATTAGTTCGGAAATTAAATCTTCATTATTGGATCGTATCAATCTGTAACCGATAATATGCACACTTTCTTACATATCTCACATAATTGTGCATCTCGTTTAATCAGTTAAACTGAATGTAGGCGTACGCTTGCTTTTCCTCGGTATTCTTGTATATTTCACTTTATATAAATAACTCAATGTCCCTAAATATTTTTATTTGATCTGGGTTTAGCGTCCCTTTCAGCAACGAGGCTATATGAGACGTAAATCTTAATTTGTAATCTACAGCTTAATTTGTTGTCTAAAATACACGAGGAAATGCGGCAACTACAACCCAGGTCTCGCATAGCAAAAGCATATATGCTATCAACATAGCCGTGAGGGACTCCTTTTTTCATTTACAACCATCATAACAGTAACATTGTGGTTGTTATCATCATACTTCATTGGCGCAATTGTATTATGTATTGGTTGATTCTACGTACATTATAAAAATATTTGTGAAACGTTATAATACACAGTTTACATTTTCTTTATTATTCGCAAACACAATATTTGAGGCCAATTTGTCAATTTGAGATTTAATTCCCTATTCCCTCAAACTGGCTGATTTATGCATTACTTGATATACGTACTATTTCTGGAGATATGAAAACTTATTCTTGTTATACCCGTCATTATCAATGAACAGCATATTTTGCAGTACTCCTATTACAATACGTATGACAAATGTTGGAGATAGTGGTTACTTTTTCACGATTTTTCTTGCTCATCGATATTTGTTTGACTTCATATAAGTTGAAGATAATCTTATACTATTTCTATAATGTTTCCTGAGTACTGGTAAATTAAAAAGCATTACCTTTCAAGTCATTGTAATTTTATTCCAAAATATTTTATCAGTGACGATCCTACATTGGTAATCATGATTTTATATAATAGTGGTTTGAATTTAGCAAATCCACGTAGCAAATCAACATGTTTAACCTAACATAAGATATTCTGATGGAACTGTCATAATTTGTATTTACACGACAATTTAAACGTAATTTCTTTGCATCAGGGTATAATTATTCGAATAATTGGGAAACGTTTCGCGAAATCACATTTCATATGCCGTATCTGGTTTAAAGTAAATCTGCAAGTTACCACGTGGATTTTTCGTTCCATCCATGTGACTTACCTTCAGAATTAATGTTTGCTGACGCATTGTTCAGGAACTCTTGTTTAGTATGCGACTCATCAGAATGTTTTTTAAACAATACTAAGTAAGTACTAGGCCCTCAGCGAGTCCCAGCTATTTGGGGGATCATAAGTATGCTAGAAAACTGCACAACTGCTTGACGTTCATAATTATCCAATTAAACATCCATTGATAATGTCAGTGGACTAAAAACTCACCCAGACTAGATTGTTATTCATTACTTTTTCCGCCTTTCTTTCCTTTTCTTTCAGAACAGTGTATTTCTTCTTTCCATTAACTTCTCTTTCAGCATTTGGGGACATGTTGCCAGCCTTTCATGTACTTTAGCTTACTCGTTTCAGTAGCCTAAGCTCATGTGTGTGTGATTCTTATTATTCACTTTATTTGTTCACCATTCACATTACAATCATTTTTACCAGTTCAGTTTCGTTTAACCAGTTCATTCATTTTGAGAATTCATAGAATGATCTCAGTCCAGTTGGCATCTCCATTACAAAAATGCGATCTGTTATGTGCCTTAGTTCACCCTTCGTTTCGTAAACTCACTTTCGCTATAGCTATTATACACTTCCTTAGTTCATACACTTACATTTTATCCAGCAGGCGATATGATAAATTCATGCCAGTTCAGTTCATGTTGGCCACTTTAAGATCATTCACAGGATTGATCTCATTTCAACTGGCATCTTCACTGCAATATTCCCACCAGCATTTCTGGTGGTTTGCTGTAGTTTTTACATACTTTACTTATTCATACATTCATTATTTGTTCAGCATTTTGCTGGACGCTTGAATTTGTACTAGATCACTGAATTTGAGGTTCACAAAATTGATTTCATTTCAACTGTCTTCCTCACTGGAATACCACGATGAGTTCACCCTACCCACTTCATCCTACCCATCCTTTCTTTGAAGGCCGCAAGGATGAAAATTGGATGTCATAACATTTTGAAATAGGAAAGTAGAAACAATAATAGTTTTTTTAATATAAATTGTACACCTGCATTGTACACCTAATAAATGGTATATACACACTTTCAAGAACGTTTATTAAACCTTTATCGATACAAAATATACCAAGATAACCCATTTTGTTGGATGCTTGAGAAATTTCCTATAATTAAATTATATTTTTAAAGTAAGTTGCAAGCAGTTCAGCGCTTTGGCAGCATAATGGAAATATTCACTTTCTTTATCGACCACCTAAATTTCTATTTTGCCACAGTTTCATTAATATAAAACTGAATGTAAAACAACACTAAACTATTCTTTCCTAATCTGAGCAAGATAAGCGTGCAGACTCTTATTAAATCAGTAAGTAAGCAATTGAGATAGATTAAGAGAGATTAAGAAAGCATAATGCTCATGGCTATTTAAGTAATAATATCTTATTATTCTATTAAAATTCATATTTTCTTAAAAACAGATAACATAAAGGTGCCCCAATCATCACACTAAACTTTTCACTCTCATATATAGGCATAAATTAAACCAAATCATGCTACAGTTATTACTACAATACATATAATATAATATTATATATATATATATATATATATATATATATATATATATACAAAATCGTGTGAACATTTTTGAGGTAATCGTCTGACACAAAACGAGCTCCAAATAATTATTTTTTGGAAGATTTCAGGATCAAATTATAGAGTAATTCATGAAATATGATCAAAATCTCATGTGACATTTTTCGAAAAATCGTCGAAAAATGTTACTTCCAAAATTAAAGTACCCCTATGAATATTTAAAAAAGGAACCACTTAAGTTACATTGTAGTTAATAAATAATTAATAAATTAATTATTTATCGAATATGAGCACCATGGCCTAAAATGTTTCTGAAAAGTGTCCGAAAATACCCCTATTAAGCGCGAACTCCTGTGATTTTGTTAATGGGAATATCTTACGCCATATGTTACACCTGTTAATCAAACATGTATTTAAGAAATGAAACAAAATTAGTTGAGTTGATTTGAGAACATCCTAAATGAGTTTAATGTCAAGATGAAATTACCCCATTTCCAATATTCGTAGAAAATCAACTCACACCATATTATATGTTTAATAATAATAAATTGACTTATAAAATACAAGCACAATTATTAGAACCATTGTTGAGACAATAAAATGACTCATCTTCACCCTGAAGTAAGCTGCCTTTATTTTGAGAGGCAGGAACAAAGTTAACAAAAATGCCTTTAGAGAATCTTATATAAATCCTAAATTAAAAATTCGAACTGAATAGTTCAACCTCTAAGCGAGTGTTCATATATCGGGAGAAACGAGTGGTCAGATGATCAGACAGACATATATAAACAAGTCACATTTCCTGCTTCTAGGTACTATAAAACTTCAAATTTGTTTAAACCTTGCACGCACTTATTGTCAAAAATACCATATTGGAATATTCTCTTCACTTGGTTAACAACATCATGCGCATGAAATAAACAACAGAAGCAGATAACACCTCACTGCTATGGCCTAGACCATAACCCAAAGAGGAACATGAATACCATCATCACCCACGAGGAGAATATAAAAGACGCCATAGGAGGATTTTCGACAGCATCAATCAGCATTGACTGGTCAACTTAACCTATTCCTTTCCAGCTGTTACAGTGAGGAGAAAACTTCCTACCTCTTTTCAACTGCTACGCCAGAAATTTCTAATTCCTTTTTCTTCAGCTACTACAGAGAGTAGAAATATCTCTACCTCCCTCCACATGTTATAAACAGGATACATCCCGAGCAACTTATTAAGAAACATTTAGAAGACATTTACAGGATAGTCCGTTTATAATGAGAGTAGAAAATGTCTCAGAAATCGTAAAAGGCAGAGAAGCGAAATTTCACACCAATACACTACAGGAAGGTAGATAACATCCTACGTATTTGTAGTATCAACGGATGAACAGTGTTGTCATTCCAATATAAAGTTTAGTTTTTAAAAAGGAATGACCTAATTTTGATTCTTGAATTGGATTCAGCAATGAAATAAAAGTAAAAGGTATGCCATTCGGTCAGTGGTGCAAACTTTTCGATTAATAACGTTTAACAAACGTCAAATTCAAAGTGGGTTTGCACTCACAAAGAAACGATTCACGAAATACGATTTTGTGAAACTTTTCCCAATTACTCGAATAATTATGTCCTGATGCAAAGAAGTTATGTTTTAACTATCGTGTAAGTACAAATTATGACAGTTCTATCAGAATGTCATATGTTAGCTTTACGTGTTGGTTTTCCTTCGCTGTTTGTTATATTCAAACCATTATTATGTAAAGTCATGATTACCAATGTAGGATCTTCACTGATTACAAAGTAGTTTGGAATATAGTTATAGTGACTTGAAGGGTAATGCTTTTTAAGTCACCAGTATTCAGAAAATAGCTTGAAATGGCACAAGATTAACATTAAACCATTTATTTTTGTTAATGTCAAAATTTAGATCTCATTAAGAGATAAAAATGCAAGATGTTTTTTTTGCTGTGAAACTATAGTGCAAATATATAATAGAAACGGAGAATTTCAACAAATACTCTTTCGAAGAGAATAGTTTGTTTAGAACATTGGACGACTAAAATTAGTATCATCACTTTCAATTTTATATTTTTTGAACTCTAGAAAGCCTTTATTAATTTCCTCTCGAATATTAAAAACCTTAACGTTTTCTCTTTAACATAGAAACTTTGTCAATTCCTCATGTAAGACTTTTTTTTTTACCACAACCTGTAGAGACCGACTAAAACAAGCAAATTAAGGTAATATTCATACGCTTGGTACATTCATCATGCAATGTAATCAGGAAAGTAATAAGCACATTCAGGTTTGCGTGTTTATGTATATATATCTATATCTATATCTATCTATCAATCTATCTATAGATATATATATTCAAACTATCTAAAATAAAACTATTGGTATATACTCCTTGTAGATCTATTGGCAACCTACCTTTATGCACTATTTAAAAGTTTATATAATGCATTGATTTCATTGTAAAACAAATAATCATACTAAGTAGGTGTTTGTTCTATTAAAATTAGGCTTATTAAATTGATAATAGTACAAGGACGCCAGTCAACAGTATCCCTATTCAGAAATGTATCATTATGGTATTAAAAAGAACATGTTCTATTATAAAGGATACTGTCTCATAGGTTGTTATTGTTATTTGTACATAACCAAGTGATAAGGTAACCTAGATATGGTTTACCGTCTGAATGTGTACTTGGAATTAAGCTAAGCATTGCCGCAATTAACTGATAATCCTGGATTTCCTGACAAATAGAGATTAGGGTAGATGCGCATGGACGACAAAAAAACGTTTCATCTCTATACTCGTACCACGACATTGGAAAACTACGAAAACTATTACATCAACTAGTCTCTAGTATATATGCTCAATACATACGCCTTTGTACTGTATATTGTAGCAAAGTGGTAATAATGTTATGTGTATGCATGTCTATGATTATATTATCTACCTATTAAAATGCTACAATAGCAATTAAGAGTGACTGCGCTCCAAACTATACCTTTAGCATTCAAACCTTTGATTTACGGCTATTTGTAATTTCATGTTTCTAACAAAGACAAAAGGTGTACTTTAAATAAATTACTTATAGATATCATTTTCACAAAGTTTATCTTTTAAATTATTGTTCAAAGCCTTTGCATTTTAATAAGCCTTCTCTGAAATAAATGCAAATGAATTGTTCTGCCATCTCTGGAGTTTTTTAAACTATACGTTTGTGGACGTTTATATGTTTGTGGTAAATATTTTGACAGTGAGATCTCGGTAATTACAGGCTCTCGAAAGATGACATTTTCACTGATCGATTGCAAATTTTGTGTAGATTGTCCAGTTCTAACTCAATATTAAAAAAAAACATGGCGATTATTTATTTGTTACATTTTTACGGGTACACAGGAAGTGTTGAAATAAAAAAAAACTGAAGTATAATATCCTATCTATTATACATTCCAAAACCATATAATTGTATATAGGGGCTGGATATCTCTCAGGTGCTTGTTTCATGGCCAAATTATAATGAAAAACGAAGAATAACCATTTCTCCACTCTAACAGTAAATTGAATCATTATTGTTTGGAGTGTTTTGACCAATGAACACCATATATCTCTAACATTATATTTGATTGTACGTAATGTATTAACTTATTTTAAAATGTATAAAACGATAATGATACCTGTTGTTCTGTATGGGTGCGAAATATGGTCTCTTACTCTGAACGGAGAACATAGAGTGAAGGTATTTGAGAACAAGATCCTAAGACGAATATTCGGACTCAAGAGAAACGGGAATTGGGAATGACGGAATCTTCATAACGAGGAACTACATAATTTATACGCTTTATCCAACATTGTTAGGGTCATCAAATATAGGAGGCTCAGGTGGGCAGGTCATGTAGCCAGGATGGAAGAAAGAACGAACGTTTTCAAAATCTTAACTGGAAGACCAGCCGGAAAACGACCATTAGGAAGACGTAGGCGCAGATGGGAGGACAATATTAAGATGGATCTCGCAGAGATAGGAATATAAAGTAGAAACTGGATCCAATTGGCTAAGGATAGAAGTCAGTAGAGAGCTTTTGTGAACGCGGAATTGAACCTCCGGGTTCTGTAGGCCTTATTTTTTATTTATTTATTTATTTATTTGTTTTGGATTTGCTTATTACATACTACATGCAAGAAGAAAGAAAACATAGATCATATATAAATTAAAAACTCCAACAGAAAGTAGGCTCAAATCTTGCAAACAGTGCGGGACATTGTAAAAGTTATCGAAAAAAATCTCCCTTTACTGTATCTCTTGTCTATTTTCTTTCAAGACTTCTTTCACTTATGTCTGCAAAGGGACATGTACAAATGTGAGGAATAACTTGGAGATTCATGCTCATACATGAATGATGCGCTGTGTAAAGAGCGCAGGCTCGGCTAGTCTAGGTATTAAAATACTACGTTTATAAGTTTGTCTCCAATCCTTTCGACAATGAAATCTCGAAAACTGCAAGTGCTAGAAACCTACCGTTTTCACTGGTTGATTCCCAATTTTGTGTTGATTGTGCAGTTCTAATTGAATATTTATTTTTTTTTTAAAAAAAAGAGCATGCCCGTTATTCTTTATTACATTTTTTACGGACACACTAGAAGGGTTGACATTTTAAAAAGCATATCCTACGAGTTATACGTTCCAAAAGCACGGAGCTGTATATAGGGGTTGTATATCTCTCAGGTGTTTGTTTCATGGAAAATTAATAATGATAAACGAAGGATAACCATTTCTCCAGTCTGAGATGAATCTTTATTGTTCGGAGTATTTTGCGCAATGAACACCATATATCACTGACATAATTAATTGTGTTTGTAATGTATTTACTTATTACATACTGCATGCAATAAGAAATAAAACATTGATCATACATGAATTAGAAACTACAACCGGAAGTAGGTTCAAATTTTGCAAACGGTGCGAGATATTGAACAAATAATCGAAAGAAATGTATAATAATTTTGAAATGTATAATAATGGTTGTATATAAAATTGAGTTTGCGTAATGTTGTAACACCCAACTAGGGTTGCAATAGTGGACGGTTCAGACTGTCAATCCCATAATTCTAATTATTTCACTTCAATGTTCATGTTCCAAAGTTGTGCCGGAAATGCATTGATATACCAGCAAAAGCAAGCACATAGTCGCTGCTCATACGATGAAGTCACTGACTACTAACGAAGTCATGGACTCCGTGTACGAATCTCGCTGCGGTCATAATTGTTCATAGTCGGGATTCAATTGCTACGAAGCATATTTTAACTTTGCTGAAACATTTAAATCTCTTCTATTTCTAACAGTAGCTTCTATTCCCATCAGTATGCATTTGGTTGCCCCAAGATCTCATAAAAAAGTATTTTTTATTTCCTAACAACCAGAATCCACTCCTTATTTCGATATATGTTCTTTGACTTAAAGTGAGCACTGCACAGCTGCACAACTTTGTTCCACATTCCTTCAGGCAATTTTTACACGTTAACAGACAATATCGTACTGACCTTGTAAATGCCTCTAGGCATAAGACAAAATCAAAATGTTAACACACTGTTCTGTGAGTATTAGCTCAGCAGAGGTTTCGATTTATGTTTACTTGCTATGTTTCTGCTCTTTTTAGAAACGAGAGCTATTTGTCGTATAAAGAAATTAATTCGTTCCATTACCCTTTCTTTAACGTTCATCCACTAAAGCTAAACAATCATCTGTTTTGCAGAAAAAAAAAACAATATGTAAAGTTTACTTTCCTGTTTAAAATTTAATACTTTTCCAGTGCTCTATGCTAATCAGTGCTATATTTATAGAGTGAAAGAGGAATTTACGTAATTACTGCTTTCCCAGGGTGGGAAGAGAAGATCAACTCTTGAAGAAATCGAAAAATTCTGATAAGCTTTCTCAGTTAGGCAATATTCCTTCTACAATACTGCAACTATAGTTTTCATCTCAAGTAATACGTAAAATAATAATAATAATAATAATAATAATAATAATAATAATAATAATAATAATAATAATAATAATAATAATAATATTTTAGTATCAAACTTGAAGTGATTTCTATATGATACATGTATTCATGAAAATAGTCACTACTTGATACGTACTCAGTTGGTCTTCCATTCCCGGCGGGAGCTCATGTGGTTAGGATTCCAAGTTAATCAGTAGGTTCTGTCTCATATAGCCTCGCTGCTGAAAGGGACAAACTCCACAATGAAATGAAATCTTTGAGTTTTACGTCCCACGGATATGTCAGCTAGGTTAAAAGAGACGGTGATGATGAGAAATAAATCAAGGGTGGAATGAAAAAACTCAGAGAACCCCGAGAAAACAAAGGCACACGGTGTTTGTCAACCACAAAATTCAACTTGGCGCGAGCTGAGATCAAATGCATCAGAAGTGAACGCTCTAGCACTGAGAAACTGCGACCTGGTTTAAACTCTACATGTCTAACATGTAATACTTTCCAAGTGTAATAATCCGATTTTGATAAAATTTAGTAGGTAGATACTACACATAAACAATACATGTTCTTTTTATTTTCTTCGGAAAAACGGTTTTAGGGGGCAAAAGGTCCCACCCAAAATTTTGAAAGTTGACGTTCGAAAGGCAAGAAGTAGTCGACCGAAGCGAATGAAATTGTATATATATGTATGTGTGTGTGTGTAAAATAAGGCCTTTCGTGTTCAACATGTGTCCTTATCCGATTTCATCAAATTTGGTACATCAACAGCAAGCACAAACAGTATTGCGTATTTTATAGTATTTCGGGAGGCGCCTTTAACCCTTACAATGTTTAACCGCATAACCAGAAAGACTGATTTATGACCTGATTTATTTCCTATTTACTGTTGATGTGCCAAATTTGAAGCAAATCAGATGCGGACACTTGTGAAACACGAGAGACCTTATTTAACATATGCAATAACTACACAATTTCATTCGCTTCGGTCCACTCCTTCCTGCGCTACTACGGTAAAATTTACGTTTTTTGGAGGGGACCTTGGCCCCCAAAACAGTATTAGGGCCAAGGCACCTCCAAATTGAACTTTTGATATTTCGTAATCAACGGTTTAGCAGGTCTATGTCCCGCCCAACTCTTTTTAAAAGGAAATTCGAAACAGTATTCCCTCATTTCACGTGTACAATATCTGTGCACAGTTTCATTGACTTCGGTTCAGTTGTTATTGCTTTTCGGGCGTCAAATTTCAAAATTTTGGGTGAGGACTTTTGCCCCCTAAAACTGTTGTTGCGCAGAAAATAAAAGATCCGTATTCGTTAAATTTTTTGCATATTGTCACTACAACAAAATTTCTTTCCAGTTCTTCATGTTCTTTAAGCACTTCTGACATACTATTATTAGCACTTCTGATATTACATAATCAAATTTTTGGTGGGGTTCGTGCCCTAGCCAAATACGAAACGGTGCGTAATTTCTCTGTAGCAGAATACGAAACACGTATTCCCTCATTTTAGGTCTACAATATCTGTGTACAATTTCATTCACTTCGGTGCACTTCTTGATTTTCGGGCGTTAACTTCCAAAATTTTGGGTGGGGATTTTGCCCCTAAAACCGTTTTTCTGCAGAAAATAAAAAAAACACATATTTGTTTATTTTATGTGCAGTATCTACCTGGCAATGTTGTCAAATCGGAGTGTTACACTTGGGAAGTGTTAACTTGTCAGACAAAACTAGTCACCTGTTGTATTTTCTCCTCACCTACTTCTATATTAGACAATGATCACTTCGATCAAATCAACATGGATTTTGTCTTTCTGACATTTATTTTCATCCTATATTCTTCACAAACTCTTATCAAGTTTTCAACATCTTATTGACTTTCTTTTTATATGCTGCAACAACAGCCATATCATCTCCAAATCGTATTCACGTAATCATTTTACCTCCTAACGAAAAAAATATCTCCATTATGTAGACTCCTATTCGCTATCTCTTCTAGATAGATATTAAATAATGTCGGCGAAAGATATCATCCCTGTCGAACTCTCCTTCCAATAGCATTCTTTGTCTACTGTGCATTCTCCAGTGAATTTCCATGAAAACTCGTGAATAATTCTTATACTTTATACAATATTTATGGACGAATATGTAATAGAACCTATATCAATACCATACATCATTCCTCAAAGTAACAAATACTGTGAATATAAACATACGATCAATAGACATATTACGTCTGGGTGAAATAGACTTAAACTTCAGACACTACAAAATACATTTCAATTGCTCTCCCTGCCGGCCTAGTGGCTAGCACATGTGCCTTTGGTGTACGGCATTCCGGGTTCGATTCCCGCTCGAAGAATGTTCACTGTCTTTAATGTTTTTGTGTTTGTGTCCCTGTCGTTCATGGTTATTGGAAATAACTGTAAAATGTGAATACCGAGTAGAAAATAGAGACAAGTTACTAAGATACGTTCGATGAATCAGTTAACCTAAAGAAAAAAAACAATGGTCTAAACCGCTTGCGCGTAGGTCACTCTTAAAGATTAGTTCAAGTCCCATCGAATTATGATTTGTCTTTTACCTGTTCTCGAAGTTTCTCTTTGTGTTTCTATCGGATTCGGTTAAATAGAATTTCGAATAGACCCGTCGTGGAATTCATTTATTGACTAAGCCAGAAATTCTGATAAAGATAACTATTATGATTTTATTGTTAACTAGCAGCGTTCACCCCGCTTCGCTGCGGTCACCCCGGAACGCAATAAACTTTGTTACTTAGATAATTTTTACTTTTTCGCTTTCAAGTGATATATTATATCGCCTGTCATTTACGTTAACCCGCCGAGTAACACGGTCATGCGGGTTGCATATACATGCGGGTTGCATATAAATACGGTTAGATTTAGCTATGATGAGATGGACACTTGAATGGTCAATTATCTCAAGACACTGGTAATTGAAAATTAAAGTGATATGATAAAAACCATCTAGGGTCCAAATCCTAATAACCCCCCAAAAATGAAAGAAATTGGTTCAGCCGTATTAGCGTGATGAGGGATCAAAGGATTTGTACGTTCTCTTTTATATATATAGATAACACAATTATTATTATTATTATTAGTTAAAGTACGCAGTTTAAAATGAGGCGATGCAGCATTTACATAAACTAAATGATAATTTATTTTATAATACTCACTAGCCCACCATACATTTGCGAGAGTTTCCTTTGGGAAATGAAGTGTATACAACATTGAATAGTAAAAATATTACAATAAAAATACATTATTAAAAATATTGATTAAGTAATTGGAGTTAAACATGCCTTACAAGTAAGAATTATATATAAAGAGGATTTGCTTTAAAGTGCAATCCACACGAATACTCGAGTTTGAATCCGACTAGAAATCGATAACTTACAAGATAATATGTACTTCATTACTTCTATAATTCATTATTCTTGTACGTATTATAATTCTCTTCAAGTTACGATTTTCCCATTTCAAAACGTGGAACGAGAAATGAATGTAATATCCTATTTCTTAAGAAAACCTTTGAAACAGTGATGATCTCAGGAGGTGATCTGAGAGAGAATTTGAGACACTGTCGACCTAAAGAATTTTCCCCTTCGAAGCCATAAAAAATATTACAATAAAAATACATTATTAAAAATATTGATTAAGTAATTGGAGTTAAACATGCCTTTCAAGTAAGAATTATATATAAAGAGGATTTGCTTTAAAGTGCAATCCACACGAATACTCGAGTTTGAATCCGACTAGAAATCGATAACTTACAAGATAATATGTACTTCATTACTTCTATAATTCATTATTCTTGTACGTATTATAATTCTCTTCAAGTTACGATTTTCCCATTTCAAAACCTGGAACGAGAAATGAATGTAATATCCTATTTCTTAAGAAAACCTTTGAAACAGTGATGATTTCAGGAGGTGATCTGAGAGAGAATTTGAGACACTGTCGACCTAAAGAATTTTCCCCTTCGAAGCCATATCTTCTATCATACTCAAAGTGAACTAATAGCTGTTTTCCGTCCTTCATATATTGACAATCCCCCAAGAAGAATTTTCTGAAATTACCTGTACTTATAAATAGATTTTCATTAGAAATCAAAGGATAATAATGAAATATTGATTATATTTAATATTTTGTTTTCGGCTATGCATTTTAGACTAGCAATTCATATAATGTTCCGTTCTAATCGAATTTGAAAGAAAAGTAGTTGCCAAAGACTTATTCGAATAAATGTTCTCAATCCTGTGATGAAAATAGGAACACACTTAAAAAAGACGAATTCTACTTACAGGATTTGAACACATAAACTTCTGATTGACAGATTATTCACTCAAACCGTTCGAGCATTTTACATGCCTTCATTGTGTCTCTTTTGACTTTTGTATAAAGCGGTTTTCTGCTACACACTCGCTTTTGTTTATGTCGGTAGGATTATGAGTTTGTGGTGGATATTTGGACTTTACAGGTCTTTCAATGTATAGAAGTATTTTTCGTATAAATTACATTTGACTTTACGTCCTAATAACTTATATACAACAACTTGAATCTGTGAAATGATTGGGGTTATAGTGATCATAAATGTTTTCATAGTTATGAGTCTGGATGTGCAAACCCGCTTAACGTGGGTACTTACTTGAAATTTAGTATGAGTATAATATTTGATTCAAAATAAAGGAGTTCTGTATTTTGTTTTTAAAAAATCCGTAATGTTGATAATTTAGTGAATACCCTCTAAGTCCTCAATGGACATTTCAACTGATTTGTTTTATTTCTCTAAAAACAACTTCAGAGCTAGGTGATTACGGGGAACACTTTCTTTCGCTCATGCGATGATTCTAACTAGTCGAAATATTTGATTGAATTCCGGTCTGCTACTCGTGCGCTTAAAAGAAAGACCACCATGTTTGTACGTCACTGGTCGGCATTTTTGCCGATCCCAATCGCTTCAGTATTCTTGCCAATTTGATATCGAGAACAGAACCCAACCCGTCCGTGCGGGGCTTCTAACCCATTACTACTACTACTACTACTGCTGTTATTATTATTATTATTAACAAGAATAATAATAATGCTAATACTAATACTAATACTGCTACTATTATTACTACTACTACTACTACTACTTATACTATGGATTTGTATAGTAAAAGGGTAAACTTATTTTAATGAAAGAAATTTAATAAAATTAAAAAATAATATTTTTTTAAATTTTCATTAAATTTTGAAATAATAACTATTTGAATATTATTTTTAATCTTATTTTAACGAAATAAGTGTTATAAAATATTTTAGAAATAATAAAGAAAACTTTCCTTTGACAGGGTTTGAACCCACACCAAAAACGATTTCCTTTACTAGCATGTTGCGCTAGTTCACTCGGCTACGAGGAATGACTCGTGATGTCGTATCTGTATCGGCCAATCAGATAAGAGGATATCTGAAACGTATGGATCCGCAAATATTCCACTGGTCGGTACAGTAGAAAAGGTTGCGCCATGCACTAGGGAAACGGCTTAGCGAAAGATACGATGCATGTTTTTCAAATGTGTACGACGTTGCTAATAACACAAAGAAAAAGAAAACTAACAGAATTTAAGGTTTATTTAAAAAGCAAACCATTTCTTTATTTATATATGTATTACCAATTATTTGAATATACTTGAATACCTTGGGACAAAGTTGAAGTGTACTAATTTGCAATATTATTGACATTGTTTGTAGCTTGAAGTAAGAAACTAATTGATATTATCATGCAAGGGCCCCGATTTCTTTGTAAATTTCGGGGGTATTCAGATGCAGGATATATATTACAAATACAGTAGGGGGCCAGGTCCTCTCGGCCCCCCAGGATCGGCGCCCTCGTGTTTCGGTCATCGACCGACTTTAAGAAGCGAATTTTATTCATTCTTAAGTAAAAGATCAACAATATAAAAGCATAGTTATTTGATAGTAGAGTGCTAATTTCTTATATGCAAGTTCATCTTGGATTCGACAGTTATGAGCTCAGGAGGAAGCCCAAGGAAATTAATACATGAAAAAAAACTTTTTCCAAGTAATAGTAATATAAATTCTCTATTGAGTTCAACACAAGTACGCAGGGACCTATGTAGGGGCTGAGTACAGAACTTGGGGCCCCCTTACCCGAAGTTTCGACTTTTGTGTAAATTTAACCTAATTTTAGGGACAATTTTAGGATTTTAATATAAAATACTCTCATATTGAGTTTGGACCCCTGCCGAAATAAATTCCTGCGTACGCTACTGCAAGGACGCACAAACTTGCGGTTATAATTATGTCCATGAGCATTCTCATAATTTACCAGTGCTATTATCGAACTAATTTACACATTAGCAATATTATTTCATCATAATATCTTCGCACTTATTGTCGTTTTCTTTAGAAATGGAACATACTCGTAAATTGTTTATATTAGTCCATGTGAACATTTTCAAATTGGCTGAAGTGTTTTGAGCACAAGAGTTTACATTTAAACGAACAAATGAACAGATGTGGTCTCACAGTAACGATAACAAACTAGTTATAGTGGCTTATTACTGAATAAAATAAAATGAAGTTTTTTACTTTTATGTTCCACGAATATGTCCTGTAGGCAAAGGGAGACGGATGATTACTAAGAGTGTATGATTATAAAAGAATCGGTGGAATGGTCATGTGGGAGGAATCATTTGAATTGCAAGAAAACCCACGGACACAATGTTGTCCATCACAAATTCATATGGCTTGAATTCAAACCTTGTACCACTCACACTAGAGGCGAGCACTCCGCTATTGATCCAGTGTGTCCTTTGATAATGAATGTTTGTGATTTTATGTCATGACGAGTACTGAACAGAATATTCTGTTCCAGTGAGTGAAACAATATAAGAGAAGTCAATCTACTGGACGAAACGTAACAAAGGCTGAA
Source organism: Thermobia domestica (assembly GCF_964235325.1). Lineage (NCBI taxonomy): Eukaryota > Metazoa > Arthropoda > Insecta > Zygentoma > Lepismatidae > Thermobia > Thermobia domestica. Next base: position 220,964,356 of record NC_137456.1, on the reverse strand, counting down.
AACTTAAAACGTTTGCTTTTATGAATGATTTTTTAAATTTATTTTTTTATTTTATTTGTGGTACTCAGAACACAAAACACAATGCTTTCAAGATATAATATTTTGCAAATGTACTACCATATACCAAATATTAATCATCTCAGAGCTGAGGGCAAGTTTGTAGCCACCCCAAAAATGTAGGGGGGCCTGTAGAAATTAGGAGGGTTAATCCAACCATATTATAGTTCATCACCATATTATGGTTTATTTGCATGCCTACCTTGAAAAGTTTAGGGGGCAGTAGAAAGTTAGGCAAGCTCCCTCCCGGGGTTACTGCCGTATCTGAAAAAAAGAAGAAAATAAAGAAACTTATGTTTGTATACTTAGAGCACAATTTCGTGTGAGGTTATTGAAAAGTAAAAGCTGAAGTTTTAAAGTATCAACATACGTAACACATAATGAATTTCTGTTAATATTCCTCTTGTTCAGGCTTGAAAAATGCTGGACGCCAGTTAGTCAACCCGACTGGAAATAGGAGACTGGCTCATAAATAAGTTAAATCAAAAATAAAATTATGAAGGCCCGTGTATGAAATTGTATTATTATTGTGCCTAGATTTGAGAACCGGCGCCTACGTCAGAAGAAAAATTCTCGAGCACTTATCTTCTTTATGATGGTCTTTCTTCAGCCTAACTATCTGTCTGTATCTATTCGCTACAGCTTCTTTCAGCTTCAAACCACCGCGGTGACAACAAAAGCATTTCTCTTGTAGAAATATATGAAAGTAAAGCGCTATATAATACGATTCTTCTAGCTTAAAAATTATTGTAGCAATGGAGTGGAGTGACCAATTGCTAATATGCAGAGTAAATAAGTTGATGCTAGTGGTCTACTGTGCCACGCTTAGTTGCATGCATGGAGAGCATACCCGCGACCGTTCAGTCTATTTAATAGACGGGTACCGCCAAACAATGCACCCCGCCCGTACTTCCTCAATACGCTATTGATTTCACATGCAAAAGGTGCACCGTCAGAATTTGCCCCTTAATTCTGACTCTCCTAAGCGATATAACCCCCATTCACTGAGGGAGTGGGATACGCCCACTGCGCGGCCAGACCGAAGTCCGGAGTGCCTACAAGTAAACCTACTGGTTGAGGCAGACTGCTAGCGAGTTAGTCCTACCATGCTCTACAGGCATGGCGCCAGAGCGTTATAAGGCAAGCTCTCCTCCCGCCCGTGTTCACCGTTACCCAGATTCCTGGGATTGGATCCCACAATCTACTGAATACCACGGTATGACTACAGCCCGACAGAGTCCAACCCAAATCCGGGACCCCACGCAATGCCAGAGGGGGCTTGTTCAATCCCGGCCCTGCCTACCTCTATCGTTCAACTGGCAACCGCCTGATCGTGTAGAGGTACCACGCACACGTGAGATACTCCCGTATCTAATCCCGGACTCATTGGTACGTGTTAAGTCACCATTTGAGTTTGGTGCCGGCCCATATAACACGGGGTTTCCTCCCTTTAGCAGGACCAGAACCGTTACCAAGATTTCTGGGATTGGCCACTCCCCCACCTCCTTTTGGTCCCCCTGCAGGCAGGAATCCAACACTCCCCCCGGTAAGGTCCTTCAATAAATACGGAACTTCATCTAATTATGGTAGAGGTACACCGTACATTACCAGAGCCAATGACTGATGTAGACCGTTTGCTCATAGGCAGACATTGTTATTTGGGAGCCGTGTCTCCCGAGAAAGTTGTGTCTCCCCTGGTAGGCCCGCCCAAATAATACGGGGCTACCTATCTTTAACATGTTTAGGTACCAAGTACATGTTGTAGCTAAGCTACTTGTCCGAAACCCAATAGTACGTGTAACCACCATTAGAAGGGACACCCACACCCTTCCTCGGTAGGGCCGTACAAACAATACGGAAGTACCTCTGATTACGGTGGAGGTACATCGTACATTACCAAACCCAATGGCTGATGTAGACTGTCTACCTTTAAAGACAATGGCCATTTGGGAGCTGCGGCTTCCCTGGGAGAGTCGTGGCTCCTGCACCCAGCTCACACTACTGGGACGAAGGAGTGACCCAATTCCTCAGCGCTCCTGAAGTACGAGTATGCGTTAGGATACTAGGTATCTTATCCCGGACCCAAGAGAACGCATTACACTCTCTTTGAGGGCAGTACGTACATCATCCTCCCGGTAGGGCGCTGGATCCTCCCACACTCTTGGACACACCAGCTACCCACTCTTTTTAGCGTGTTGGAGTACCACGCAGCCTTATCTCCCAGACCCAAGGGCACGGCTTACTTGCCCATTTCGGGGGATACCCGAGGGCTCACCCCCGCCGGTAGGTACGGCAGCCTAAACTACCTACTCCACTGAGGACGTGATGGGGTCACACGTACTCTCCCAGATCCAATGGCAAGAGTTAGTCGCCCATTCCAGAGGATGTCCCCACGGGCTCACCTCTGCTGGTAGGTTGTTGACACTACAACGCGCACGCTGCCAATTGGCAGTTAAAGTACCGACAGCGAGCTAGGCACACAGTGTCCCCCTGTCTCCTCCGTGTAGCAACCACTCCCAGGAAAGGATGCGAGAACGGGCAAAACACGGGGTCCCTCCCCCTTTCTCAGCATAGGCTTTGGGACCGGCTACGGCGGGGTTATACAGAGTAAATAGTAGAAAAATGGAAGGATTTAATAGAATATGAATATGTTTCAAGGGATTAAGAGTTTTTCGGAGCATACAGTCCTTATTTGTAGCCGTAGCTTAATAGCATGGAAACCCAGACAGCACAATGGACGTACAGTATCCGTATAATATATGTACAATTGCACGGATGCAACATGTGCATCATCTGTATAAATGCACACCTGTACATGTGATGCACATATACATGCAGGTTCTATTCAACATCTTCATGTGCACAGAACATGTGCAATGCACACGTACACGTCATGCACAAGTGATTTACACCTACCGCGCAGGTGATTTACAAGTAGCACGTATTCGATTTACATGTAGTTCACAGGTGATTTACACGTTGCACACAGGTGATTTACATGTAGCACACAGGTGATTTACACGTAGTAACAAGGTGATTTACATGTAGGACAGAGATGATTTACACGTTAACACACAGGTGATTTACACGCAGTACCCAGGTGATTTACATGTAGGACATATATGATTTTACGCAACACACAGGTGATTTACACGCAGTACCCAGGTGATTTACATGTAGGACAGAGGTGATTTACACGTAGCACATAGGTGATTTACACGCAGTACCCAGATGATTTACATGTAGGACAGAGATGTTTTACACGTAACACACAGGTGATTTACATGTAGGACAGAGGTGATTTACACGCAGTACCCAGATGATTTACATGTACGATAGTGGTGATTTGAAGCAGTACCCAGATGATTTACATGTAGTGCACAGGTGACTTTCTCGTAGTACAGAGGTGATGTAAAAGCAAATTCGAGATGCAACGAAAAAAGGAGTTTATATATTTGGTGTCTTACGCAGTAACACCATCTATAACTGCAACTTTTTTACTGCAATTTCATTCCCAGTCGAAACTGGGCGGGCCACAGAAGGTAACGCCTTCTCCGGGGCCAGAGAAAAAACTGAAGTGTTAGAGGTGCCTGTTTATAGATGGGATACAGGAAGTTATTGACGGTGTTGATGTATGATCATGATTATATCTTTAGATGCAGTACAAGAAGTGCAGGGTAGAAGAGATTATGGACGATAGATATGCTGATGGGTTTGATAGATGCGACGACGTGGGTTATAGGTTGGCGTAGCCTGGTCAAGCTCATGCAGTGCAAGTAGATGGTCAACTGGTGGATAGGCATGTAGTGGTCGTGCAGGAGTCTGATCGAGCAGTGCACCAAGAATTGGATGGGCCTCAGCGATACGGCTCTGTTTATAGCGACTGCGGAGACGATAGAGATGTTTTAAGAGCGTGGGTATGGTGGTGTGCCGATAGACCTCCCTAGTAGGAGCATTTGCCGGTAAGAAATAAGCGGTGCGCAGAGCATGACGTTCCAGGACTTGTAATTTGGTGTAGAAGTGCTGAGGAGCAGACAACCAAGCAATATGACCATGGGTAAGAGCTGGGCGGACAAATACCTTATAAGTATGAAGAAGAAGCCTGGTGTTGAGACACCAGTTGGTACCGCAGAGGCTTCTCAACAAATTTATGCGGCGTCGAATTTTAGTTTGTAACTGAGAAACGTGGGCTCTCCAGGTGAGATGTTTATCGAAAATGACGCCTAGATATTTCACACTGTTCGATAAGGTCAACGGTGAACCGAGAAGCGTAAGATGGAGACGCTCAGGATTTCGTGTTAGAAAAAATTTGTTGCGGTTGCGGGCAAATAAGGCCATTTGGGTTTTGGCAGGGTTTAGTTTAAGTTTCCACTTCAGACACCAGGTGACCAACTGATCGATTGCTGGTTGGAGAGTAGTGTTAATACGATACACAGAAGAACACAGAGCGAGATAGGCTGTGTCGTCAGCAAATTGTAGGGCATGGATGGGTGGCCGAGGTTGTGGCATATCTGCAACATATAAGATATAGAGTAAGGGGGAGAGCACGGAACCTTGTGGCACCCCAGCACGAAGAACAAAATGGTGAGACTGAGCCTGGTTGATTTGTACAAAAGCTGGGCGTTGATGAAGGAAATTGGCTATGAGGCGGACGTACGGTATAGGAAGAAGATGTAGCAGTTTAAAAAGAAGGCCTTGATGCCATACCGTATCAAATGCTCGCTCAATGTCAAATGAGATTAGGACAGAAGGTAGTCGTTTGTTGAAGTGGTTAGTCAAGAGGCTCGAGAGCTTAAGCAGCTGATCCGTGGTGCTGAAAGATGGTCGGAAGCCGGCTTGCGTTGTAGGCAGATGATGATGAGTTTCTAAAAAAGGATGAAGGCGGGTGACCAAAATGGGCTCCATGGTCTTACTGAAGAGGTTGGTGAGACTGATTGGGCGATAGGAGCCGATATTGGTAGGATCTTTTTCAGGTATCAGAAAAACCACAATTTTGGCGAGCTTCCAGAGAGGAGGAAAATAGCCAGTTGTTAAAATTGTTGTATACAACTGGGCGAGAACATGGTGGAATGCCTCTCCGGCTTGGCGAAGTTAGTTGTATGTAATAGTGTCGGCACCAGGAGCTGTATTGCGGCGTCGATGAAGCACAGTGACGATTTCAGCACTAGTAATCGGAGCTGTCAAAGGATTAGTGTGATCAAGTTTATGGTCTATTGCTGGTGTAAATAACACTCGCTCAGGATTGCCCAAAGTGGTAATACGGCGGTGAGATGGATGGTAAAATAATGGAGCATTATGCGGTGTGAAGACATCCTCAAGGTAAGTAGCAAAGGCGGTCGCTTTTTCGGAATCGCTTGTAGGAACATTGCCATCGCTCAGAATAGGATATTGGGAACCCCGGCGTTGATAAGTGAGCCGTTTAAACAGGTGCCAGAATTTAGTGGCATTGGTTTTATTGCGCAACTCATTGCAAGAATTTCGCCAATCTAAGCGTTTCCGGGCTATGATGTAGTGTTGGACCATGCGTTGAAACTGTCGATGGAGTAAAAAAAAGTGTCGATCGTGAGTTCGCCTGTATTCGGTCAGAAAGGCATGAGACCGGTGAACTAGAGTGACGGCATGATGTGGTAGGCTCGGGCGATGCGAGTGTAAGGTACGTTTAGGAACTGCGTGTTCAGTAGCGCCTGCAATGAGAGTACTAAGAGATGTGCAGACATGGTCAATGTCAGCTAGAGACGAGACTGCAGTGGAAGTAGAAGCTAGGTTCTCCGTGATGTACGTTCGATATTTCTCCCAGTCGGCCTTGGCGAAATTGTAGGTTGCAGGGGAGGCTGGTGGTTCCCTGGATTGGGTGTTAGATGGAGTTATTGTAAGTAGTACCGGGAGATGATCACTGCCTACGGAGCTAAGTACCTCCACAGAAGATTTGGGCAGTAGGTTGTTACTGATGATAACCACGTCAGGGGTGGTGTGACTCGCAGGCCAAGTGTGGTGTGGCAGAGGAAGACAAGAACTATGGGTAATTTGAAGGAAGTCCTGGAAACGCTGCTTTTGCGCCGCATTACGTGAGTGATAATTGAGGTCCGCAAGAACTACGTATGTTTTAAAGTTGGTATCCAAGTAAGTGAGAAAGCGGTATGGCAATGGTTGAGTAGATCGTACATAGATGGTTGCTAGGGTCAAAGTAAGAGCTGAAAAATAGACGGTACTGATAACGTGTTCAGAGTATTGCTCAGAATATGGTGGGATGATAAGACGACGAGGTAAAGAGTGCCTGATGGCAAGAGCGGCTCCACCACGAGCAATGTTGTTAGGAAGATCACACCGTAAGAGGTGATATTGTGGAAAGTAGTACCGATCAGTAGTTTTCAAGAAAGTTTCATTGAGTGCAATACAGTCTACATTTAGGGAGGATGCCATGGTTTCAAGTAATACCCGGTTTGTCTTGAGCGAGCGGATATTGGAAAATAGGAGCTTGACTACCTTCTTATTTTTGTTCCCCGCCATCTGGAACAGAAGGAGTAGATTCAGAATGGAAATGAAAGTGAGAGTAGAGGCAGAATAAGTGGCTGCCATATGGATAGGGACGGGAAAGGGAAGGCATTTTGCAAGACTAGCGTGATAAATTGTAAGATATTTTCGACTGTAGGAGGAGGAAGTAAGGATGTTTGGGTGCCAGTTGAAGTATTGACAGGAGTGGAAGAAGCGTGGAGGCGGAGCGGCACGTCTGTCTCGGGTTTATCCGGCAGCGGTTTCGGTTTGGTTTTGCATTTGTAAGAGTAGGTAGGATGGTCGCCATCACAGGTGTTGCAGACCGGAGGTTGTTGGAGAAGTGTGCAGTTTTTAATCTTGTGTGGACCCTTGCAGTGTGCACATTAAGTGGAATAGTGCATTGAGTGGTCATATGGGAATTATATGTTAAGCAATTTTCGCAACGCCGTAAAAGAGGAGGTGGCGTGCGAGATGCCTCGACGCGATGGTGACAACGATAGATAAAGACACCATTTTGAAGAAGATCGTCTATAAGCGCTTGGTTGTCTGTAAGCAGTCTCACCATGTATTTAGGACCTTCGGCGTTCTTAAAACGAATTGCACGACTCGGATGGATGTTATCGGCTTTGAGTTCTTCCAGCAATTCCTGTTCAGTAATACTAGGGTCAACCCCACGAATTACGACAGATAGTAAAGGAGAACGTTTGGGTGGAGGTGGTGTTTTTAAGCCAGGAGACTGTAAGAGCTGAATTTTTGTATTGGTGCCGAACATGGCTGGTCCAACTTTGTAAATAAGATGTTGGTACAGATTTGGGTTTGCAGTTTTAAGGATAATAGCATTCTGTGTTTTAATGAGTTGCTGTAAATCCAGGCGAGTACAGTATCGGAGCAGCTTCAGATAAAGGGATTTAATATTATGAAGAGACGGATCTATCTGAGTAAAAAGGATGGTAGTTTGTGCAGGCGTCGGATTAGAAACATCCATAGGTTGGGCGACAGAAGCGCTGGCAACAGAAGAAGAAGAAGAATCAGATGCAGTTGGTTTAGACTTAGGAGGACTCTTGAGAGCCTCAGTATAGGAAGGGTTCGTGGGGGAGCGAGAGCGCTCGCGATCCCTAGGTGGAGAGCCAGCGGATGATTGGGAGGTGCTAGCAGGTTTGGTGCGTTTTTGAGATCGGGCCGCCTCTCTACGAGATTCCCTAGGTAGTGCCATTACCGGTAAGCCTTGGTGTTTGCCCTGGGAAGAAAAGTCCGGAGTCTTAGGCGTGGTCGTCGATAAGTGACTTCAGAAAGGCAGAGCCTTTCGTCGGTCGAGCGCCGCCGAGGAAGATAATATAGATTACGAGGAGCTTGAAGTAAGGAAGCGTACCGCAAAACACTGAAGTGCTTTCGTCCCCGTCTAGATGTTAGTAGATAACCTGGCGTTTCACTAACACAAAAGTGCTGTGCCCCGCTCAGGGAATAAGTGGACTGTCAAACCAAAGTTAGTAATCAGCAAAATGCCCTAGATAAGAATTTGTGCGGCTCGGACCCGAAGGCTGATGTCGATTGTAACAATCCTCCGCACGTTAGAAGAAAGAACTAAACTAACGAACAATTAGCCTAATCGCACGACTTATAGACTTTCGACTATAGTCGCCAGGTGAGTGTGTAACTGCAAAGACATCACCCAGGATACTTTGGCAAACATGTCAAAGATACTACCTAAAACTTTGCTCGTTGCAAATAATAAACTCCAAACCTAAATTCTCACTGACAATTATTAGTTACTTGTTATATACTTTGAAGGTGATGTCTTTGCAGTTACATCACCTTGTAACTGCAAAGATTTTTTTTTGTCCGTCGTCCCGCTAAAGGGTTTTGCCCTTCCTTTGGGTAAGTGCTTTATAGAAAAGGTAGTTTGCAGTTTAATGTGGCTGGTCTAAGAGGTGCACAAGTATATGAGATTTATTTATTTATTAAATACATATACACACAGAGAGGTGATGGAAGGGTGACAATAACATCTAATGAAGTACAAGCATGATATAAGCATGAGACAATAATATTGTAGATAATAATACATTTATTACCATGTAGTGCTGAGGTAAGACGAATGCAAAACTGGAATGAATATAGTACAGGAGGCAGTATGGAGAGATGGAGATGAAGATGAAATGCAGTGCTCTTAACGCCACATCACAAGGTATTTGTTAGTACTGAGGAATGCAAGTTATCTTCTGTTCCTGGGGCGATTCAGGAACTGATGAAGACAGAGGAAGCCCATGTTAATAGGTAGTTACGGTGCGTATGATGGATATATGAATGATGTAAGCTCACGTGGTTCGTAGATGTGAAATATTTCAGGATCCACTACAGCATCATCCAGTTGCAAATGATAAAGAGTCATGAAGTGCTGTAAGGGAGTATCAACGTAAGTTGGGGGTGCGTCGTGATCCCGATCGTACCGTAGGATATCAAGTAACATGGGATGCTGCTGTTCAATTCGCTTGCAAACGTACCGAGTACGAAGCTGTTCGAGATGGTGCAATAAAGGTGGAAAGTCAATCAGCTCGTAAAGTAACCGTGTCGGATGCGGTAAGCTGATGCGATGCGCGAGGCGTAGAGCATGGCGCTCTAGGATAGCCAACTTCTGATAGAATTTTGGCGGTGCAGATGTCCAGGCCGTGTGACCATATGATAATGTACTGCGCATAAATGCTTTATAAGTATGAAGTACTGTTAACGGTTTTAAACCCCAGGTTGTACCAACTAGGCGCTTGAGGAGGTTGAGCCGATTTTGCGCTTGGCGTATGATCTTGGTGAGGTGTGGGGTCCAAGTAAGTTTGGAGTCAAATATGACACCAAGATAAGTAAGCGTATATGACGCCACGACAGGTGTATGATCTACTTGGAGGTTTAATCTACTTGGATTCCTGTATATTCGTGAACGGCGCCCACGTGGTAGGAAAACAATAGCCTGAGTTTTGGTAGAATTAATACTTAAACGCCATACATTACACCAGTCAACGAATGCATCAATTGCCGTTTGCATAGTTTTACTGATGGATTGCACTGTGCGGGCTGTCGTGAAAAAGGCGGTGTCGTCAGCAAACTGAAATATGTTGATGTTGTTTGGAACAACAAGGTCGGCAACATACAATTGGTATAATAAAGGAGACAGTGACGAGCCTTGAGGTACGCCAGATTGGATGAAGATCGGATGAGAAAGTGTTCCGTTAATAGAGATATATGCTAGTCGCCCTAGTAAAAATGAATGGATGAATCTGATATACGAGGATGGTAGAAAATAGTTATGGACTTTGTATAGTAAACCAGGGTGCCAACTTTGTCAAAAGCTTTTTCTAGATCAAAGGCTACCAGACAAGAAGGAAAACCTGTGTTGTATTGATTATAAACAGCCGTAGATAGTCGTAATAACTGATCCATCGTACTAAAATGAGGTCGAAAACCGGCTTGATGAATAGGAAGTAGATTATGAGTTGTAAGATGAGTGTGCATGCGGCGGACTAGAATGCGTTCTAATATTTTGCAAAGGCAACTGGTGAGATGAATAGGGCGATAGGACTGTACGTCAGTTGGAGGTTTGTTAGGTTTGGGAAATAGAAGAACTTTTGAGTATTTCCAGTCGAATGGAAAAAATCCAGTTCGCAAGATGAAAGTATATATGGCGCTAAGAAAACGTAGAAAAGCAGGTGATGCTTGCCTGATCAGAACATAGGTAATAGAATCAAAGCCTGGTGCAGTGTTTCGTTTACGGAGCAATGTTTGGCGAATATCATCGGGTTGGATCGGAGTGGTAAGTTGATTATTGGGTTCTAAAGAGTGGCTGATAGATGGGCGCAGAGAAGCAGATGTTGGATCTGTACGTCGGTTTATTGAATTTTGTAGGCGCTGCGGTGTATGCCAACCAGGGAGAGGTGTAAAAATATCTTGAAAATATGAAGCAAACGTATTCGCTTTATCCACATCAGTGATCACTGCCTGATTATTGTGAACAATGGGGTATGGTGTGCGAGATACTGTCCCGGTGAGTTGATGGAATTTGCGCCAATATTTACTGGGGTGTGATTCACTTGCAAGTGTGCTGCAAGTTTGAATCCAATGGCGTTTCTTATAGGCTACAATATAATTGTGCGTAATTCTAAGGTATTGGCGATGAAGTCGAAGCGCTTCAAGATTACCCGTAGCGAGATACTCACGATGTGCTCGACGAGAAGCGGATATGAAAGGTAAATAGTGCGGAGGCAATTTAAGTTTATGCAATTGTACTTCTGCTGTTGGAATTGAACGGTGTGCTGCATCTTGAATGGATTCAGTAAGAGCGGCGATTGTGTGATCAAGATCACATTGTGTAGTAGGCATGAGTAGTGTATTAATAGCATTGTCCAAATCAGAGCGATATTGCTCCCAATTAGCTCGTTTGTAACAGAATACTTTCTGAGGAGGTAGCTTAGGTTGTGAGCGAGGAGAGCAGTGAAGTGCAAGTTTGATAGGTACATGATCACTACCTATAGAATCGAGCACATCGATATGTATACTTTGTGAGAGAGATGTTGATGTGATGACAACATCAGGAGTAGTATTGCTGACGGGACGTGTAGGCTTCGGTAAAACATGGAACTCGGCAACAGTTTCAGTGTGAAGAAACTCAAGAAAATTAGTTTTATCTCGCTGTGACCGGCTATGAATGTTTAGATCCGCCATGATAATGTAATGCCTAAAGGTAGAATCGATATATCGAAAGAAGTCATAGTTGATTGCTTTGCCTGGACGAAAATATATGGTGGCGAAGGTGACAGTACGGCCTCGAAAATAAATAGTCGTGACATTATGCTCAGGAAGATGGTGTGTGAGCTGGAGTGGAACAGTAACTGCTCGATAAGGAAGGCGTTGGCTAACACCTATAGCTGTACCTCCGTAGACTCTTGGACCAGATGGAGCATCATGTCGGAGAAGATGATATTTCGGAAAATAACAGGAAAGATGTGGTGCGAGATAAGTTTCGTTAAGTGCAAAGGGTGCTATGTTTTCTTCTTGGAGAAGTTGTGTGAAGAGCACGTGATGGGTTAAGACTGATCGAATGTTGAGAAAAAGTAAATTATAAGCCATAATGATACGTAGTATACAAGTGTATATAGAAGCACCCATATTAAACATAGACTTCGATTGGTTGAATTTGAAAGTGAACTGTAGGTCCGGAATAAGTAGCATGAAGTTGTAAGTTAAACAGTAATTTGGCTGCATACATGATCTGATTCAGGATGTGGTTGCGATCAAAAGGATGAATATTTTGTAAAGAAATTGTAAGAAAGCGTAATAGATCTTCAACAGTTATTGGGTGGCGTAGCGAATTTGCTGGTGGTGTTGGAGTGTCAACAGAACGTATCGGTACAACAAGTTCTGGCTTAGCTGGATCGGGTTTAGGTTTAGCTTTGCACTTGTAGCTATAAGTAGGATGTCTTTCAGAACATCGGTCACAATGTGGTGGTTCCTTAAGATTAGGGCAGCTTTTTGTCGGATGTTCCAGTGAACAATAGCCACATTTGATGGTATTCGGACACTCAGATGTCGGATGGGAATTGTATTGTTGGCATTTCTCGCATCTAACCGGCAGAGGTGCTGGCGTGCGAGATGGTTCAACTTTGTAACGACGCCCGTATATATCTGCACCGTGAAGAAGAAGTTGGTCGATCAACTGTTGTTGATCAGTAAGAATGCGAACTAAGTATGTTGGACCCTGGTTGTTCTTGATACGTATATACCGCTTGAAAGGTAGTCCTTCTTGGTGTAATTCAGAGTAGATTTCCTCATCGGTGAAGTCGGGTTCTACGCCACGAATGACCACGGATAACATTGGTGGTGTCTTTCGTCCGCTCGAGCTTAAAGTAGATAGTTTTGCTTTCAACCCAAAAATTTCGAAAGTCGCTTTGTTGCGGACGTGAGTGGCGAAGTTTGGATTTGTCGATTTCAGGATTATACCCCGACGAGTCTTGATGATTTCTCTTATTTCTGGACGAGGAACGTATTTTACAAGTTGCTGAAAGACAGCGCGCACTGTGTCGTATTTCGGATCATAATCAGTTAACAAGAAGTTATAAATGGTTTCTTGATTAAACATGATTTGATTTTCAGCGGAAGTGGATGTCCAATCTATATTAGCGCTAGGATTATTAGCAGCAGTAGGATCTGCGATGGGTGTGAGACGTTGTTTCTTTGGATCTAATGTTTGCTCGCCATCAGAAAGAGATCTCGAACGAATTCTTTGTCCGTTAGCTACACAGGTTGCATAAGATGTTGGAACACTGGTGGTAGCTTGTACTACACGCGTAGTGCCAGTAACAATACGCGGTTGCGTTTTTTGCCGACCATTTGGCCCGATAGTTAATGGAGATGTCTGAACCAGATTCGACTGTCCGGGAGCATTGCCTGAGTCCGCCATAAAGATGAAGAGTACTAGGGCCGAAGTCCAAACAGAGATGAAAGAAGATGAAAAGATGATTAGATGAAGTTCAAAAATCAAGGAACCCTTCGAAAGCGAGAACTTTCGTCAATCCCCTAAGTGTAGTATTTGTGTTATGCTCACAGGTACGTATTACAATACCTGGTCCTCGCTGACACAATAACAGACACAAGAGAGGCTAGGTTTCTTGCTAAGGTATGAACTGCAAAGACATCACCTTCAAAGTATATAACAAGTAACTAATAATTGTCAGTGAGAATTTAGGTTTGGAGTTTATTATTTGCAACGAGCAAAGTTTTAGGTAGTATCTTTGACATGTTTGCCAAGTAACAAATAACGCAACATATTCTGCTGTAATCGGTCATGAAAATAATTTTGTAAACCTATGAGCTCCCTGACTGTAGTTACATCAGTACAATGCTGCCACCTGTTTATCTTGTATCCTAGCTCAGTGGACGTTATGGAGTTTTTACAATCATTCAGCTGTTATTCGTCGAAAAGTCTCTATAACACCGCCTGGAGGAAAAACAACACCTACTAAAAATGGAGGTTACTTTCTGTTGATGAGAATGAGAGTAAAAGAAAGAAAGTAAAATTATACACTTGCACGGTATTATGGACGTCTCATACACACGTGCAGTAGCCGTGCAAATAGCCATGTGCACACAACGGCTTAAGCACCGGTAATTTAAATGTGCTTCATCCACGCAAATGCACATGTGCACATGCACGGCTCAAGCATGAGTTATGTACATGCGCTGCATCCACGCAAAAGCACATGTATACATAACGGTTACAGCACGGGTTATATAAATGTGTGCTTCATGCATGCAAATGCACATGTGCACATAACAGCTTAAGCACGGGTTACGTACGTGCGCTGTATCCATGCAAATGCACATGTGTACATAACGGCTTAAGCACGGGTTATATAAATGTGTGCTTCGTCCATGCAAATGCACATGTGCACATAACGGCTTAGGTACGGGTTCTGTACGTGCGCTGCATCCACGCAAATGCACATGTGTACATAACGGCTTAAGCACGGGTTACGTACGTGCGCTGCATCCACACAAATACACATGTGTATATAACGGCTACAGCACGGGTTATATAAATGTGTACTTCATCCATGCAAATGCACATGTGCACATAGCGGCTTTAAGCACGGGTTCTGTACTTGTGCTTCATCCACGCAAATGCACATGTGTATGTAACGGCTTAGGCACGGGTTATGTAAATGTGTACTTTATCCATGCAAATGCACATGTTCACATGCACGACTTAGTCACTTTTTATGTACCTGTGCATAACCCACGTAAATGCACACGTGCACATACACGGTTATGTATGTGTGCTTCATCCACGCAAATTCACGTGTACGGCTTATGCACGGGTTATGTATGTGTTCATCATCCACACAAATGCACATCTGCAAATGTACGGCTTATGCATGGATAGTGCACATGTGTCGTACACGTACGTGTTGTCTGGAAATTAATGACAGATCTTCAAAATAAAGGAATTTCGTCAGCCCGCGTTTCGCTCCACTTCTGTAGAAGAGCACTCTTTACGATTTGTGCTTTTTACAGCTGGGGACAACTTCGTGCTGGGGGCGTTAATTGGATTTCGTATCTCGCGGACTTTGTACATCAAGAATTTCTGTGGCCCACTGTACATCTAATAATTTTGGAGCTGCGTGCGTTTAAGTGACGCGACCTGCACTATTGCCCGCCATTCATGCGACCATTATGTGAGCGCCTGTAGGCCAGATACTTTAGTAATAATAGTACACATAATTGTGTGAAGCTGATAATTAGTACACTTGCTCTATTTGATGTCCTTAACAACATATCAAAAGTCACCTAATCTCCCGTTGTCGCTTCATGGAATTCCAGGCGGTTGAAGTGGTGGAACGCTGAAGAAACGCAAGGAATGTCTGGACTTGCTCTTAAATCCAAACGAATAAGCCTACGGAGTTCAAGTAGGTCTCGAATGAAAGATAAAAAATGACTTTATTGTGTGGTGTTCATTTTACGTCATGCACTGTCGTACAAGAAATAAAATTTATAAAAACAAATAAAATAACCATTTGTTTTTCCTTTTTTTTACTTTGGAAGCCTTTTTACCGCAGTTATTTGCAAAAACTCGATTAAATTCTTTGAAGGCAACTTGTAGCGTTCCAATGACATCCATATTGTTTATATAGGGCTACTAGGTGCAGAATTACAAACATTTAAGTGATGCACTGCACCTGTACTGATTTTTGTCCAGCCTCACGTTATAGTGGTTCCATTTTTTGCCCAGCTCATATGCAAGAGGCTCAAACTATGCACGCAAAATTAATGAAAAATGAAGTTTGTTATATTGACGTCTGAAAATCCAACGCTCTCGCGACACTTTCATATATCTTGAAAAACTTATGCAACGACCTATTATCTAACAGCTGCACTTCAGCACTTTGGATATAGTATGTTAGAAATGTGAATTTGATTCGTCGGTTTATTAGAGCTGAAACAACTGGAGATTAGGAACTGCATCTTCACAGCGTAAAAGATATGTTGTCTCATGTACATGTTGCAGGTCACGTAAATTATGCTAAATGTGCTCATTTGTACCTTCAGGAGATGCAAAATCTGGTGTTCAAAATCCTTGCCTAAGGATATGAGAAGTTTTCCGTTTAAGGTTATTTCACAATAAGAAGTGACAAATTCTGGAGTGGAGTAAGGAGTGATATGATTGTGGAACAACAAATGCAAGAAATTTAAACCTCTGGAAGAGTTATGAGTGGTGGAGGTATAACGGACAGTACCCGGACTCAGTTTTTGCTTTCCTTACCAGGAAATTTGCGGATGTGTAAAGCCTTCGAAAACTTCAGCAGAATCTCATCGTCGTCTGAACAACATGTTGATCTACGAGAATCCCGGCAGCAACTTGACTACAAATATCTTGAGAAGTTTGTCATATGGCTCAATGACCACAGTTCATTTGACGGTGACGTTAACAACTTAATCGCGATGGATGTTATTTCTGATGTTTCAGTTAACTGTTATTCCGCGGAAACTTTGGGGAAAGCCTGTGTAGAGAGAATGGTTTGGAATCATTTTGGAAATTTAAAATTAAAGAGATCTGATAGAGTAAGATACACGGATTTATGTATTAAGATCATAAATAGATATACAGCATGCATTAAGGTGCATAAAAATGTCCCGGTAGATATGAATCTATTCTTTATGCGGATAGCATCTGTGATGATAACAGAGGAAGATCTAAAGCGGGTGGCATACACGTTCCGGTTTACCTGTACAGATAAACCTCACTGGTATACAGGAACGTGTGTGCCGGGCCCTATGTGAAAGCGAGACATGTTTTGTTTAAATTAAATGGTCGATCGAACCCGGAACAAGGGTTCTAGGCCCGTCAGTTTTTTTGATTTACAAAAATAATATAACCTACTATTTATAGATTTTGAAAGTTTAAAGTAAACCCATGTTATACCTATCATAGTCTGGGTTCTGGTTGCCACCTTCCACCTTCTACCTTCTAGTTACGTCTTTGTTTGAATATTTATATATATTCAACCAGGGGTGCCCATCCCCCCCAAAGCTGATGGCGCACTCCCCCGAAGCTAATAATCTCTTCCCTCCTCAAAACTCAAGTCCTCTAAAAACAATTGCCCAGTGTAGCAGTAGTTTTTTATAGTACTAGTAATTGTTATTTTTGTTGTTGTTTTTATTTCCTGTAGTAGTATTATAGAATGCTTGTAGTAGTAGTAGGGGCAGTAGTAATTATAAAAATGGCATTATTAGTAGTCTTGGTAGTGTACAATACTAAATATGTTCTATAAGGGTATTAAAGGGTATAAAAACTTCTACACACTGTGTATGGCACAGGTATTCTTTTTTTTACAATTAGTAGTATTGTTTTTTTCTTTACAAAATATTGATATAATTCCCTTGTACCTGAAAAGTAAGATGCAAGTTACAAGTTATTGAGTTTGATACCAAAAGAAAATGTTATCCTCGAAATTAGCCTACAAAAAGAAGTGATATCCAACAAAATACATTCCTGTAAAAGAGCCAAGTACGAATGGCCTTAAAAAGAATTGAAATCACAAAAATAGGCGCCAAGTTCTGGTGGACAACAGTTACAAACACTCACTGGCTTACTTCAAATTTAGATTTGAAACTTGGCTGTTGTCTGTATGGTTACCACTAGCTTACAATTATGTCAAACTACTTTATAATTTTCAACAGACAACATAGGCAAGTTTCAAATCTAAATTTGAAAGTGATTCCTTGTGTGTTTGTAACTGTTGTTCACCAGAACTTGGCGCTCATTTTTGTGATTTCACTTCTTTTTAATTAAATGGAAAATGTAATCGCACAAACAGAAAACTATACAAAATATTATAATTAATACATTTATTATACATCATGTAGCAATTGAACAGCATTACTTATTAAGTGTCGTACATGGTATAAATAAGAAATAAATAAATGCTCCCAGCAGAAAATGGGTAAATTACCTACACAAAGCGATAAACCGACCAGCCCATCCTTTCATATAGCAACTTGCGCGGTACTTCATTCATAGAGTTTCTAAGCAGGAGGTAGGGGGATTCATTCTCGAGATTTAAAAAAAAATCGCATCGTGTTCCAATGTTATTCTGACGACAGCAAAATTACTTATTCGACATTAAAGTAAACTTCTTCCCCATTTTTTTTATTCCCCCCAATTTTTTTCTCGATGGCACAACTTGCGCCATTCATCCCTCCTGTGGGCGGCCTTTCTCTCTTAAAACGAACCAACCTTTCCTTTCATACGGCTACTTGCGCGGTACTTCATTCATCGAGTATCGAAGCAGGGGTACGGGGGTTCACCCCGGAAAACGTTTGAAAATTAGCTTCTCAAAATCGTGTTTTAATGCTATTTCGACAGTAAAATTGCTAGTTCGAAAGTAGAGTAAAATCCCCCACAAAATTTTACTCAATTGCGCAGCTTGTGCCATACATCCCCCCTGTGGGCGGCCCTGTCTTCAACTACTGATCCTACACATAAAAAATATATGTCAATGGATTTATATCGAGTTTCTGCAATACCTGCGATCAGTTCCGGATTTAGGTTTGATGGGACCTTAAGGTATTGAAAGCAATGTGACCCTGTATGTGTCACTGATTTTTGGGTTTGAATATAATACAATATTGTAATTTATTAAACTAATAGAAAATTAAATAGGTACGTTTACACATAAAATATGTATTTTATTAACGTAAATATTGATCAATTTACAACATTTTATTATCTTGCAACATTTACAACACATTGTAAATTCCTTAGAAACAAAACACAGACTCATAATTTAGTTTCTGAAAGGATATAACATGAAACAATAAGAGGTGTCAATATGTTACTCAAACTGCTAATAAGTATATAGGACAAGTGAAAATGATGGACTCGATTTCAGAATGTAATTTTGAAATCCAATAAACATATGTTATTTTGAAACATGCGCTTCGAAAGGTTAACTTGCAAAATTTAGTTTCCACTCAGTGTGTTACTTTTTATCGCTAGCAGTCATAAGCGAGCAGTTAAGGAAAATGGCGTTGAATGGAAGGCAGAGATATTTCTGTGTACTTCATTATCATGTAAACAAATCTGTGTTTAGTGTACAGGTCACGTCATGCGATTTCTTCATGTAGAGTGTTGTAAAAATCATGTTATGTACCACCACTTCCAGAAACATTGATTGATCTGCGTGCCAGCACCACAGTAGCCACTGCTGGTATTGACCGCAACATGTTGGAAAAGGTTTGACAGGAAATAGACTATCGGCTTGATGTGTGCCGTGTTATGCGAGGTGCTCACATAGAGCATTTGTGAATATGTTCCAAGAAAACGTTGATAGTTTATCCTTCTTATCACATGTTTCATAATAACACACGTTTGTTAGATTTCACACAATAAATTTCTGAGGTCGGTTTCATCATTTTGACTTTCAATGTATATGGCATTATTAATATGAAATTATGTTATAACCTTATTGTAGTCAATAGAATGTATTTATATAATATCAATATCATCATAGTAGTTCACACTGTTCATTGAAAGCAGACTTTTACAGAGCCACAAATAAAATCCGAATCTATAAATAGTAGCAACTGAAAAGCAGATTGGTCAATCATAGTAACGGTATCTAATGCAAAATAATGTTGTCTAGCCCATTGCGTTTCCACTTTTCGATTACTTTTGCTTATTTTGAAGATATTACAGAAACACTTTAAATTAGCTGTAGTTTACTTTCGTCCCAATTAAGCCCCTTGTAGATCTGAGCCAACTTTGATCAAAGCTCTACTCCATTCTTCTATATTGGACGTCGCATTATTTCTTATTTCAAGTTGTTTCTATTCAGGTTTTTCGCTAAAGTTTCAAACGTTTCCAGAGATTCAACGTATAGATAAATACAGCCTGAATATCATATAGTGTTAGTAAGTATTGCCTGAAGCTCAACTCTAATTTCAATCAATTGTGTGAGTTTCTTCAGAGCAAGTTACTAGAGTAACTCAAGCCAAAATGGAATGTCATCTCCGGAGATTACACGAGGTGCAGAATGACGCAAATTCGCTGAAAATCATCAAAATGTCGTTTAAAGATGCCACTGGTAGACCAAAATGCTTATAAAAGCTATAATTATTATACGTAGATTCTTTTTATTGCTACGTGAAAAGATTTAGGTAATTTACCTTGTTGTGTAGTAACGAGTGCCTATACACGTAACACATTCAGACTGCTGCATATAAACTTATACAAGACAAATTCAGTTGTGCAGTTTTGAACACAACACATAACAAAATAGAGTGCGCTGTTAACATATAAAAACGAACAACTCAGATGCCCAAAATGAATTATCTATCCATGCTCCTCTTCTACCTTTAGTGGACCATTATTGACACTCTATAGATCACTATGAAAATGAGTGGCACAGCGAAATATCTATAAAATAGTTAAATGTAATGGCTGGCAAACAAAGTCCCCATTACAAGCAGGTCTCTGAAATAAGGGTCCCATTACATGTAGGGATGGGAAACGGGGACCCATTATGAGCGGGACTGGGAAACGTGGTCCCATTATAAGTGGAACTGGAAAACCGTGCCCCATTACAAGCGAGGCTCTGAAACAGGGACTTCATTTCAAGCGGGGCTAGGAAACAGAGACTCAATTTCAAGCAGGGCTGGAAACAGGATCCCATTATAAGCGGAGCCACATTACTTGCTTCATTTGAGCCTAATACTAACAATACAAAATACGCGTTGTTTATGTCCGTTGTATCTTATTTGCTTTCTCTTATTTTTTAGAAATTATATTACAACCAGTTTTTGCCTTTAAAATTTTAGCGGGAGCCCTAAGATAAAGGGACCCTAATCTATATCTTGTTTAGCTTATACGTAAACCGGCACTGCCTGCGATACTAAGGCTTCCAGAGCTAAAAAAAGGAAAAACAAAAATAGTTATTTTAGTTGCTTTACTAAATTTATTTCTTTGTGCGACCGTGCGTGATGTAAAATGAACACCTCACAATAAAGTCAATTCTTTTATCTCAATTGAGACCTATTTGAACTCTGTAGGCTTATTCGTATGGATTTAAGAGCGAGTCCTGCGAGTCTTTGCGTTTTGCCAGCGTTCCACCAATTCAACCGCCTGGAATTGCATGAAGCAACAACGGGAGATTAAGTGACTTTTGATATGTTGTTTAGGACATCAAATAGAGCAAATGTGCCAATTTTCAGCTTCACACAATTATTTGTACTATTATTACGTAAAGTATCTGCTCTACAGCAGGTCACATAGTGGTCGCATGAATGACGGGCAATAGTTCAGCGCACGTCACTTAAACCCCCGTAGCTCCGTAACTATTAGCTGTATATGCATTACAAAGATGAAAGTTCGCTGAAACTTTTCTTAATTCGTGTCGTTTTATATCTGCGATAACAAAACGTCCATAACCAAGCAAAGATAGAGCGAGTTCGTTTCATTTCGACTTTTGAAGGGTTCAATTGTTTTGTGCGGCCCTGGATGGTGTGTAATTGAAACAATATATAGCTTGAAACGAAGCCCAATTATTTACATTATATTTAAGACCTATTTTAGCTTGTATGTTTACCCGTTTGTATGTAACAGCAATTTCAGTGATAATTTCTGCTTTTCCAGCACTACAGACTTTAACCGCCTGGAATTCCAGGAAGTGACCACAAAAGATTAGGGGACTTTTGATATGTTGTCCAGGACATGGAATAAAACAAATCTGCCAACTTTCAGCTTTAGACTGTTTTTCGAAAGGTTCAAACCTAAAATGACTTGGCTATATAAAGTGTGTATGTCTAAATTGGAAACAAAAATTGAAATGGAGTACCTACATGAAAATGATCTCTCTCACAAAGATTACTATGTCGTATGAAATCCGTTATTCTTTACTATGTATTTTATCCTTTGTTGCGTGTTATATACAAAGGAAGATAATTTTGACTTCAATTCAGTATCATGACACCGCAAATTCTTGATCTCCTCGATCAATTTATGTTTGGTTGTAATATGCTTATTCTTTAGCTTTTCCTTCATAAAGCTCCACGGGCTTTCAATCGGGTCCATATCAGGACTATTGCCCGGCTACGAACGAATACTAGTTTTGTTATTCTCGAGGAATTTGACACTTTTTCCCCGTGTCATGGGACTCTATCATGCATAAAGATGAAGTGTGCGTCATCATAACAGATTGCAGCCAGAGGAAGCAGTTCTTCTTGAAGAACTTGTAGGTATTGGTCGTGCTTCATTGTTCCCTCTATTATATGCAGTTTCCCAGGCCCAATGTTCTAGGCCTCTTGCCACTCGATTCGCTTCTTTGCCATGATTGGAGTAATTTTTGTTTTCTTTCGTGACCTGAGTGCTTTTATTCCCTCAGCAGAAAAGAATCCAACGAACATTTTCAGGCGAAATGTTTACACCATACTCAGCCATTTTTATGCTTAAGTCTCTAGACGTTGCCTTTCTGTTCCTCAGATCTAATCTTTTAAATTTCTTGATACCTCTTAGCGATAACTTTGGATTTCGCTCACACTTTACAAGCCTACTTTGCTGATACATTTGCTTCTTGCTCATCGCAACAGAGAATTTACTCACAGATTTTTACCCTACCCCAACTCTAATAGCTGTTTGCCGTTCTGTATATGTTCCTTCCGCCAGAAGTGTTTTGACAACTTCCACTTTACGCGAAGAAAGGTCTCTGTCTTTTCAAATTATGCCGCGAATGGAGAACTTTAATACAGAACATGAGAAAGAGAATAGAAATGATAGATAGCGACGAAGAAAGAAGGAAAGAAGACAAAGAAATACTAAGCCAGTTATTAAAGAGTAACGGATACAGAAGAGCAGATTTAGAAGAAAGAAAAAGAGGAAGAAAATAGGAGGAAGCAAAGAAAGAAGCAAAGAGATGGTTTGCTATTGAAAGATTAGGCGAGAAAACAGAGATCATGAAGAACTTGTTGAGGAAGGAAGGGATTAAAACTTACAGGAAAGGAGGAAAGAGGATAATAGACTTAGCGAGAGAGAAAAGAAAGAAGAAAGAAAAAGACATAAGAAGAGTAAGGAGTGGTGTACCTGGTTAATTGTAAATAGTGCGACATAAAGTATATTTGGGAAACAAGAAAGAGATTAGCACAAAGGATAAAACAACATAAGGACGATGCCAGACTAAAAAAGAGAACAACGCAATATACAAATGCATTAAAGAAACGGGACATGAGATAGATTGGGAAGGGAAAAACAATGGGAGAAAAGGGAGAAAAGGAGTGTGATAAGAAAGTGGAGAGAACCTCAGTGGATTAAGGAATATGGGAAGCAGAATTTGATGAATTGATCTAGTGGACCTGGGATACATGAATTATGGGAAAAGATGATAGACAAAATAGAAAGGATGATCTAAAAGGATCAATACAAGCTATTAGAACAGGTGCACAATGGAGAGCAGCAGAAGGACAATAGTGAATAGAAAGTGTGACTATAACATAATTAGAAGTTTTATAACAGGTGGGCAAAGAGAAAAAGTGGCATCATCTAATTAAAAACTTTACTTTTTAGAGCCAATTAAAAGTTTACGTTTTGCAAAAAGAAAGTGGGCGTGTCTTCCATTCAGATTGTACAGTCAGCGAGAGTAGAAAATGGAGGTTGAATACATAAGAAATGATAGCTTTTTCCAGTAGCAGAATAGTTTCACTCTATGTCTGATAGTTGGACAACCAACATAACAGCAAATACGTGCCCGAAAACATAACTTGCCAGGATATTCCTCCACTTGGAGGAAAAAGTATTACTATCTGAGAGCATCATTGAGAGAAACAACCACGTGCAGAAATTCCATTCGCATTAAGTTCAAAGAGATAGGAATTAATGCAAAGAAAACGAAGAGAATAATACGCATCATGCAGAGACCGAAAAAGTATGGAAAGCTAAACAAAATGAGAAAAGAAGAAAAGAGAGAAAGGAAAGAGCAAAGGACATGGGAATAAATTAAATTTTAACACTTAAGGGTAAACAGTCTGTCTTTCCCCCTGCCTCCTGTATTGTCTTGTTCTTTCTCCCTTCATAGGATAAATCTCTTTCAGTATCAAACGCGAACATCATTTATAGATTATAATTCCTTGAAAAAAAGTTAACTCAGTCTAAGCTGAGACTCGAACACAGAATCCTTCGAATGACAGCCACACACGGTAACCACTTATCTACAGAGCCTCTATCAACTGTGTTTATAAATCAACTTTAACGCGCGCTGTTATCAAACGTGTTAAATCTGCCATTGTCGGTGAGTTACCCCAGTTTCACTTAAAGTTTGAATTTTATGTACGGCCTTTAGCCATTACGGAAACAGTCCCCATGTTTACATTTAAAAATTTTGTTCTGTAGATTAAAATCAAGAATAAATTAATCTATTATGAATTAATCTCTTGGGTGCATCAACACACACACATACATCGTATATATATATATATATATATATATATATATATATATATATATATATATATATATATATATATATATATTATCGGATTGATTAAGGATTAAATGAGTTATTTCGTAAATTTACTAAACGGGTCTTGAAGGAGGTCGTCGCAACAGAAATGACATCTCGTAGCGTTGTTACGTAACCCAAGCAATATAAATAAGGCTTCAAAACCAAACGTTACAAGTTGTGGCGTGGATAAGTCGGTAAGGTGTCCGCCTCTTGAGTGGGCAGCGCCCGTTCGAGTACAACCACTATTTTTCTTTCAAAATAAATTTCTGTATTTTTATATATGTTATTAATATTTGTTTGCTTGCATGTTTTGTAAATTATCTTAAATTAGTGGAGGTTAAATAAAGTCAGGAAGGTTAAAACACATATATGTGATTGCTTTATCCGTATATGGAGTCCAGAGATGGAGTGGGCCAGTGGGTCACGGATCAACAGAACGTAACCCACTGCGACCCACCACCTACCGGGATCCACTCTAACGCACCAATCCGCTTTGGCTTAATAACGCATTTCGACCCACCGATCCATTCTGCTCAGTTCATTGTAGACAGCTACTGAACACTAGTAAATTTGTCTACGTTTTACTTTCAAGGCATCCTTTTTCTTCTTTTTTCATTTGTTTCTATTGAGAAAAGAACGTCAGTGAGTTTAAGATATTGATATTTGCAATTGTAGTAATAGCAATAAGACTTATTAGTTAGCCTTGAGATACAGCGTGTGACATTTTAGAGGACCTAACTACTGGGGAAAAATGTTTGAATCATGTGTAATATATAAATAATTATATACAAAAATTGAATAGAGTTTAGCAAGAGGGTACAATTTGCCCTGGAAATTTTTAACCTCTTTCGTAATAAGTCATTTTCTCCTGGTCAATTATTACCCTATTTGTGAGAAATTTACTGTGTACTTCAAGCGAGTTTAGCTATAGGGTACAATTTGCCGGGGAAATTATTACTCTTTCACGTGAGATTTAATTTTTTTCTGGTCCATTATTACCCTTCTAAAGAGAATGTATAGTGTAATTCTATAGATTTTAGCAAGAGGGTACGATTTGCCCGGGAAATTGTTACCCTCTTTCCAGAGAAGTCATTTTTTCCTGGTCACTTATTAGCCTTCTTAGGAGAAACGTGTAGTGTAATTTTATAGAGTTTAGCATGAGGGTACTATTTGCCCAGGATATAATTACCCTTTTCCTTCTGAAGTCATTTTTTCCTGGTTAATTATTACCCTCATTAGGGGAAATTTACTGTGTAATTCAAAGGAGTCTAGCTATAGGCTACAATTTGCAGGGAAAATTCTTACCTTCTTTCGTGAAAAGTCATCTTTTGCTGGTCAATTATTACCCTCTTTACGAAAAATTCACTGTGTACTTCGAGCGAGTTTAGCTATACGGTACAATTTGCTCGGGAAATTATTACCCTCTTTCGTGATATGTCATTATTTCCTGGTCAATTATTACCCTATTTGGGAGAAATTTACTCTGTAGTTCAAGCGAGTTTAGCTATAGGCTACAATTTGCCGGAGAATTTTTACTCCTTCTCGTGAGAATTCATTCTTTCCTGGTCATTTTTTACCCTTTTAGGAGAAGTTTACCGTGAAGTTCAAGCGAGTTTAGATATAGGGTACGATTTGCCCGGGAAATTATTACCCTCTTTAGTGAGAAGTCATTTTTTTCTGGTCAATTATAACCCTCTTTAGGAAAAATTTACTGTGTAGTTCAAACGAGTTTAGCTATATGGTACAGTTTGCCAGGGGAATTATTCCGCTCTTTCGTGACATGTCATTTTTTCCTGGTCAAATAATACCCTCAGATGAGAAATTTACTGTGAAGTTCAAGCGAGTTTAGATATAGGGTACGATTTGCCCGGGAAATTATTACCCTCTTTCGTGAGAATTCATTTTTCACTGGTCAATTATTACTCTTTTTAGGAAAAATGTATAGTCTAATTCTATAGAGTTTAGCAAGAGGGTACAATTTGCCCGGGAAATTATTACCCTCTTTCCGGAGAAGTCATTTTTTCCTTGTCAACTATTACTTTCTTTAGGAGAAATTTACTGTATAGTTCAAGCAAGTTTAGCTTTAGAGTTGAATTTGCCCGGGATATTATAACCCTCTTTCGGGAGAAGTCATTTTTTCCTGGTCAATTAATACACTCATGAGAATAAAGTTATGGTGTAATTCTATAGAGTTTAGAAAGAGTGTATAATTTTCCCGGGAAATTATTACGATCTTTCGTGAGAAAAAATTTATCCTGGTCAATTTTTACCCTATTTGGGAGAAATTTACTCTGTAGTTCAAGCGTGTTTAGCTATAGGGTACTATTTGCCGGGGAAATTATTACACTTTTTCGTGAGATTTCATTTTTTCCTGGTCATTTATTAACATTTTAGGAGAAATTTACTGTGAAGTTCAAGCGAGTTTAACTATAGGGTACGATTTTCCCGGCAAATTATTACCCTTTTTTGTGCGAAGTCTTTTTTTCCTGGTCAATTATTATCCTCTTTAGGAGAAATTTAGTGTGAATTTAAAGAGAGTTTAGCTATACGGTAAAATTTGGCCGTGATATTATTACCCTCTTTCCTGAGAAGTCAATCTTTTCTGGTCAATAATTACCCTCTTTAGGAGCAATTTGCTGTGTTGCTCAAGCGAGATTAGTTATAGGGTACAAATTGCCCGGGAAATTATTACCCTCTTTCCTGAGAAGTCAATTTTTCCTGGTCGATTATTACCATTTTTAGGAGAAAGCTACTGTGTAGTTCAATCGAGTTTAGATATAGGGTACAATTTCCCGGGAAATTATTACCCTCTTTCGTGAGAAGTCATTTTTCTCTGGTCAATTATTACCCTCCCTAAGAGAAGTGTATAGTGTAATTCTATAGAGTTTCGCAAGAAGGTACAATTTGCCCGGGAAATTATTACCCTCTTTCCTGAGAAACCTTTTTTTCGTTGTCAATTATTACTTTTTTAGGAGAAATTTACTGTATAGTTCAAGCAAGATTAGCTATAGTGTACAATTTGCCCGGGATAATATTACCCACTTTTGTGAGAAGTCGTTTTTTCCTGGTCAATTATTACCCTTCTTAGGAGAAATGTATAGTGTAATTCTATAGAGTTTAGCTATAGAGTACAATTTGATCCGGAAATTATTACCATCCTTCGTGAAAAGTCATTTTTCCTGGTCAATCATTACCCTCTTTAGGAGAAATTTACTGTGAAGTTCTAGCGAGTTTAGCTATAGGGTACAGTTTGCCTGGGATATTGTTACCCTCTTTCGTGACAAGTCATTTTTTCCTGGTCAATTATTACTCTCTTTAGGAAAATTTAGTGTGTAGTTCAAGCGAGTTTAGCTATAGGGTAAAATTTGCCCGGGAAATTATAACCCTCTTTCGTGAGATGTCATTTTTTCCTGTCAATTATTACCCTTCTTGAGAGAAATTTTCAGTGAAGTTCAAGCGAGCTTAGCTATAGCGTACAAGTTGGCCGGGATAATATTACCCTCTTTCCTCAGAATTCATTTTTTTCTGGTCAATTATTACCTTCTTAGGAGAAAAGTAACGTTTAATTGTATAGAGTTTAGCAAGAGATTACTATTTCTTCGGGATATTATTATCTTTTTTCCAGTGAAGTCATATTTTCGTGGTCAATTATTACCCTATTTAAAAGAAATGTACTGTGTAGTTGAAGCGAGTTTAGCTTTAGGGTACAGTTTTCCCGGCAAATTATTACCCCCTTTCGTGAAAAGTCATTATTTCCTGGTCAATTATCACTCTCTTTATTAAAATTTAGTGTGTAGTTCAAGCGAGTTTAGCTATAGGGTACAATTTGCCCGGGAAATTATGACCCTCTTTCGTGAGAAGTCATTTTTTCCTGGTCAATTATTTCACTCATGAGGAGAAAGTTATAGTGTAATTCTATAGAGTTTAGGAAGAGGGTCCTATTTGCCCGGGGTATTGTTACCCTTTTTCTGTGAAGTTTTTTTTTTGTGGTCAATTTTTACCCTGTTTAGGAAAAATTTACTGTGTAGTTCAATCGAGTTTCGCTATAGGGTACACTTTGCCAGGAAAATTTTTACTCTCTTTCGTGACAAGTCATTTTCCCGTGGTCGATTATTACCCTTCTTAGGAGTAATGTATAGTGTAATTCTATAGAGTTTAGCAAGAGTGTACAATTTTCCCGTGAAATTATTACGATTATTAGTGAGAAGTCATTTTTCCTAGGTCAATTTTTACCCGATTTGGGAGAAATTTTTTGTGTAGTTCTAGCGTGTTTAGCTATAGGGTACCATTTGCCAGGGAAACTATTACACCTTTTCGTGAGAATTAATTTTTCCCTGGTCATTTATTACCATCTTCATGAGAAATTTACTCTAAAGTTCAAGCGAGTTTTACTATAGGGTACGATTTGCCCGGCAAATTATTACCCTCCTTCGTGAGAAGTCATTTTTTCCTGGTCAATTATTATCCTCTTTAGGAGAAATTTACTGTGAAGTTCAAGCGAGTTTAGCTTTACGGTAAAATTTGGCCGGGATATTATTACCCTCTTTTCTGAGAAGTCATTTTTTCCTGGTCAATTATTACCCTTTTTAGGAGAAATTTACTGTGTTGCTAAAGCGAGTTTAGGTATAGGGTACAATTTGACCGGGGTATTATTACCCTCTTTCGTGAGAAGTCATTTTTTCCTGGTCAATTATTACACTTCTTAGGAGAAATGTATAGTGTAATTTTATAGAGTTTAGCAAGAGGGTACTAATTGTCTGGGATATTATTACCCTTTTTCCTGTGAAGTCATTTTTTTTGGTCAATTATTACCCTCTCTTTATGAGAAAGTTTCTGTGTTTTTCAAGCGAGCTTAGATATAGGATACAATTTGCCCGGGAAATTATTACTCTTTTTCGTTAGAATTGATTCTTTCCGTGTCCATTATTACCCTTCTTAGGAGAAATTTAGTGAGAAGTTTAAGCGAGTTTAGCTATAGGCTACAATTTGCCTGGGAAATTATTACCCTTTTTCGTGAAAAGTCATTTTATGCTGGTCAATTATTACCCACTTTGGGAGAAGTTCACTGTGTATTTCAACTGAGTTTAGCTATAGGGTACAATTTGCTCGGGAAATTATTACACTCTTTCGTGAGATGTCCTTTTTTCCTGGTAAATTATTACCCTCATGAGGAGAAAGTTATAGTTTAATTCTATATAGCTTAGCAGGAGGGTACTATTTGCCCGGAATATTATTACCCTTTTTCCTGTTAAGTCTTTTTTTCCTGATCAGTTATTACCCTTCTTAGGAGAAATGTATGGTGTAATTCTATAGAGTTTAGCAAGAGGGTACAATTTGCCCGGGAAAATATTACGCTCTTTCCTGAGAAGTCATTTTTCCCTGGTCAATTATTACCCTTCTTAGGAGAAATGTATAGTGTAATTCTATAGAGTTTAGCAAAAGGGTACAATTTGCCCGTTAAATTATTACCCTCTTTCCTGAGAATTCATTTTTTCTTTGTCAATTATTACTTTCTTTAGGAGAAATTTACTGTATAGTTCAAGCAAATTTAGCTATAGTGTACAATTTGCCCGGGATATTATTACCCACTTTTGTGAGAAGTCATTTTTTCCTGGTCAATTACTACCTTTCTTAGGAGAAATGTATACTATATTTATATACAGTTTAGATATAGGGTAAAATTTGATCCGGAAATTATTACCATCTTTCGTGAAGTCATTTTGTCCTGGTCAATTATTACCCTCTTTAGGAGAAATTTACTATGAAGTTCACGCGAGTTTAGCTATAGCGTACAAGTTGGCCGGGATATTATTACCCTCTTTCCAGAGGTCATTTTTTCCTGGTCAATTATTACCCTTCTTAGGAGAAATGTATCGTGTAATTCTATAGAGTTTAGTAAGAGGGTACTATTTGCCCGGAATATTATTACCCTTTTTCAAGTGGAATAGAGTTTAGTAAGAGGGTATCTTTCGTGAGATGTCCTTTTTTCCTGGTAAATTATTACCCTCATGAGGAGAAAGTTATAGTTTAATTCTATATAGCTTAGCAGGAGGGCACTATTTGCCCGGAATATTATTACCCTTTTTCCAGTGAAATCTTTTTTTCCTGATCAATTCTTACCATCTTATAGGGGAAATTTACTGTGTTCCTCAAGCGAGTCTAGCTATAGTGTAAAGTTTGCCTGAGAAATTTTTACCCTCTTTCGTGAAAAGTGATTTTTCCTTGGTCAATTATTACCCTCTTTAGGAAAATGTAGTGTGTAGTTCAAGCGAGTTTAGCTATAGGATACAATTTGCCCGGGAAATTATTACTCTTTTTCGTTAGAATTCATTTTTCCATGGTAAAATATTACCCTCAGATGAGAAATTTACTGTGTAGTTCAAGCGAATTTAGCTATAGGGTACAATTTGCCACGGGAATTATTATGCTCTTTCGTGACAAGTCATTTTTCCCTGGTCAATTATTACCCTCCTTAGGAGTAATGTATAGTGTAATTCTATAGAGTTTAGCAAGAGGATACAATTTGCCCGGGAAATTATTACCCTCTTTCGTAAGAAGTCATTTTTTCCTGGTCAATTATTACCCTATTTGATAGAAATTTACTCTGTAGTTCAAGCGAGTTTAGCTATAGGGTACAATTTGCCGGGGAAATTATTTCTCTTTCTGCTGAGAATTCATTTTTTCCTGGTCATTTATTACACTTATAGGAGAAGTTTACTGTGAACTTCAAGCGAGTTTAGATATAGAGTACGATTTGCCCGGTTTATTATTACCCTCTTTCGTGAGAAGTCATTTTTTCCTGGTCAATTACTACCCTCTTTAGGAGAAATTTACTGTGTAGTTCAATCGTGTTTAGATATTGGATACAATTTGCCAGGGGAATTATTACGCTTTTTCGTGACAAGTCATTTTTTGCTGGTCAATTATACCCTCTTTAGAAGAAATTTAGAGTGTAGTTCAAGCGAGTTTAGCTATAGGGTACAGTTTGCCGGGAAAATTGTTACCCTGTTTCGTGAAAAGTCATTTTTTGCTGGTAAATTGTTACTCTCTTTAGGAAAATTTAGTGTGTAGTTCAAGCGAGTTTAGCTATAGAGTACAATTTGCCCGGGAAATTGTAACCCTCTCTCGTTAGATGTCATTTTTTCTTGGTCAATTATTACGCTTCTTTGGAGAAATTTACAATGAAGATGAAGCGAGTTTAGCTATAGGGTAGAATTTTCCCGGGAAATTATAACACTCTTTCTTGAGAAGTCATTATTTCCTGGTCAATTATTACACTCATGAGGAGAAAGTAATAGTGTAATTCTATAGAGTTCAGCAAGAGGGTACTATTTGCCCGGGGTATTATTATCCTTTTACTGTGAAGTTATTTTTTCGTGGTCAATTTTTACCCTCCTTAGGAAAAATTTACTGTGTAGTTCCATCGAGTTTCGCTATAGGGTACAATTTGCCAGGAAAATTATTATGCCCTTTCGTGATAAGTCATTTTTCTCTGGTCAATTATTACCCTTCTTAGGAGTAATGTATAGTTTAATTCTAAAGAGTTTAGCAAGAGGGTATAATTTTTCCGGGAAATTATTACGATCTTTCGTGAGAAGTCATTTTTTCGTGGTCAATTTTTACTTTATTTGGGAGAAATTTACTGTGTAGTTCAAGCGAGTTTAGCTATAGGGTACTATTTGAGGGGAAATTATTACACATTTTCGTGAGAATTCATTTTTCCCTGGTCATTTATTACCATCTTTAGGAGAAATTTACTGTGAAGTTCAAGCGAGTATAACTATAAGGTACGATTTGCACGGCAAATTATTACCCTCTTTCGTGCGAAGTTATTTTTCTCGTGGTCAATTATTATCCTCTTTAGGAGAAATTTAGTGTGAAGTTCAAGCGAGTTTAGCTTTACGGTAAAATTTGGCCGGGATATTATTACCCTCTTTCGTGAGAAGTCATTTTTTTCAGGTCAATTATTACCCTTCTTAGGAGAAATGTATAGTGTAATTTAATAGAGTTTAGCAAGAGGGTACTAATTGCCTGGGATATTATTACTTTTTTCCTTTGAAGTCATTTTTTCCTGGTCAATTATTACCCCCTCTTTATGAGAAAGTTTCTGTGTTTTTCAAGCGAGTTTAGCTATAGGATAAAATTTGCCCGGGAAATTATTTCTCTTTTTCGTTAGAATAGATTCTTTCCGTGTCCATTATTACCCTCTTTAGGAGAAATTAATTGAGAAGTTAAGCGAGTTTAGCTATAGGCTATAATTTGCTTGGAAAATTATTACCCTCTTTCGTGAAAAGTCATTTTATGCTTGTCAATTATTACCCACTTTAGGAGAAGTTCACTGTGTATTTCATGCAACTTTAGCTATAGGGTACAATTTGTTTGGGAAATTATTACACTCCTTCGTGAGACGTCCTTTTTTCCTGGTAAATTATTACCCTCATGAGGAGAAAGTTATAGTGTAATTCTATAGAGCTTAGCAAGAGGGCACTATTTGCCCGGAATGTTATTACCCTTTTTCCTGTTAAGTCTTTTTTTCCTGATCAATTATTACCCTTCTTAGGAGAAATGTATACTGTAATTCTATAGAGTTTAGCAAGAGGGTACAATTTGCCCGGAAAATTATTACCCTCTATCGTAAGAAGTCATTTTTTCTTGGTCAATTATTACCCTATTTGGAAGAAATGTACTGTGTAGTTCAAGCGAATTTAGTTATAGAGTACAATTTGCCGGGGAAATTATTACTCTTTCTCGTGAGAATTCATTTTTTCCTGGTCATTTATTACCCTTTTTAGGAGAAGTTTACTGTGATGTTCAAGCGAGTTTAGATATAGGGTACGATTTGCCAAGGTAATTATTACCCTCATTCGTGAGAAGTCATTTTCTTCCTGGTCAATTATTATCCTGTTTAGGAGAAATTTACTGTGTTGCTCAAGCGAGTTTAGCTATAGGGTACAATTTGTCCGGGATATTATTACCCTCTTTCGTGAGAAGTCTTTTTTTTACTGGTCCATTATTACCTTCTTAGGAGAAATGTATAGTGTAATTCTATAGAGTATAGCAAAAAGGTACTATTTGCCCAGGATATTATTACCCTTTTTCCTGTAAAGACATTTTTACCTGGTCAATTATTACCCTCTTTAGGAGAAATTTACTGTGTAATTCAAGCGAGTTTAGCTATAGGGTACAATTTGCCCAGGAAATTATTACCCTCTTTCGTGAGATGTAATTTTTTCCTGGTCAATTATTACCCTTCTTAGGAGAAATGTATGGTGTAATTCTATAGAGTTTAGAAAGATGGTACAAATTGCCCGGGAAATTATTACCCTCTTTCCTGAGAAGTCATTTTTTCCTTGTCAATTATTACTTTCTTTAAGAGAAATTTACTGTATAGTTCAAGCAAGTTTTGTTATAGTGTACAATTTGCCCGGGATTTTATTACCCATTTTTGTGATAAGTCATTTTTTCTTGGTCAACTATTACCCTTCTTAGGAGAAATGTATGGTGTAATTCTATAGAGTTTAGCTATAGGGTACAATTTGATCCGAACATTATTACCATCTTTCGTGAAAAGTCACTTTTTCCTGGTCATTTATTACCCTCTTATGGAGAAATTTACGGTGAAGTTGAAGCGAGTTTAGCTATAGAGTACAAGTTGGCCAGGATTTTTTTACCCTCCTTCCTGAGAAGTCATTTTTTCCTGGTCAATTACTACCCTCTTTAGGGGAAATTTACTGTGTTGCTCAAGCGAGTTTATCTCTAGGGTACAGTTTGCCCGGGATATTATTACCCTCTTTCGTGACAAGTCATTTTTTCCTGGTCAACTAGTACCCTCTTTAAGATAAATTTATAGTATAATTCTATAGATTTTTGCAAGGGAGTATAATTTGACTGGGATATTATTACCTTTTTTCCTGTGAAGTCATTTTTTCCTGGTCAATTATTACCCTATTTAGAAGAAATTTACTGTGTAGTTAAAACGAGATTAGCTATAGGGTACAGTTTGCCCGGGAAATTATTACCCTCTTTTGTGAAAAGTCATTTCTTCCTGGTCAATTATTACTCTCTTTAGGAGAAATTTACTTTGTAGTTCAATCGAGTTTCGCTATAGGGTACAATTTGCCATCGAAATTATTACGCTCTTTCGTGACAAGTAATTTTTCCCTGGTCAATTATTACCCTTCTTAGGAGTAATGTATAGTGTTATTTTATAGAGTTTAGCAAGAGGGTATAATTTTCCCGGGAAATTATTACGACCTATCGTGAGAAGTCATTTTTTCCATGTCAATTATTACCCTATGTGGGGGAAATTTACTCTGTAGTTCAAGCGAGTTTTGCTATAGGATACTATTTGCCGGGGAAATTATTAACCTCTTTCGTGCGAAGTCATTTTTTTCCTGGTCAATTATTACCATCTTTAGGAGAAATTTACTGTGTTGCTCAATCGAGTTTAGCTATAAGGTACAATTTGCCAGGTTAATTATTATGCTCTTTCGTGACAAGCCATTTTTCCCTGGTCAATTATTACCCTTCTTAGGAGTAATCTATAGTGTAATTCTATAGACTTTAGCAAGAGGGTACAATTTGCCCGGGAAATTATTACCGTCTTTCCTAAGAAGTCTTTTTTTCCTGGTCATTTATTACCCTATTTGTTAGAAATTTACTGTGTAGTTCAAGCGAGTTTAGCTATGGGGTACAATTTGCCGGGGAAATTATTACTCTTTCTCGTGAGAATTCATTTTTTCCTGGTCATTTATTACCATTTTTAGGAGAAATTTAGTGTGAAGTTCAAGCGAGTTTAGATATAGGGTACTATTTGCCCCGGGAAATTATTACCCTCTTTCGTAAGAAGTCATTTTTTTCCTGGTCCATTATTATACTTTTTAGGAGAAATTTACTGTGACCTTCAAGCGAATTTGGCTATAGGGTTCAATTTTCCCGGGATATTTTTATCCTCTTTCGTGAGAAGTCATTTTTTCCTGGTCCATTATTACCCTTTTTAGGAGAAATGTATACTGTATTTCTATAGAGTTTAGCAAGAGAGTACTATTTGCCCGGGATATTATTACACTTTTTCCTGTGAAATCATTTTTTCCTGGTCAATTATTACCTTCTTTAGGAGACATTTACTGTGTAATTCAAGCGAGTTTAGCTATAGGCTACAATTCGCCCGAGAATTATTACCCTCTTTCGTGAAAAGTCTTTTTTTTCTGGTCAATTATTATACTCTTTAGGTGAAATTCACTGTGTATTTCAAGCGAGTCTAGCTATAGGGAACAATTTGCCCGGGATATTATAACCCTCTTTCGTGAGAAGTCATTTTTCCCTGGTCAATTATTACCGTCATGAGCAGAAATTTATAGTGTAATTCTATAGAGTTTAGCAAGAGGGTACAATTTCCCCGGGAAATTATTAAAGTCTTTCCTAAGAAGTCATTTTTTCTTGGTCATTTATTACCCTATTTGGGAGAACTTTACTGTGTAGTTCAAGCGAGTTTAGCCATGGGGTACAATTTGCCGGGGAAATTATTACTCTTTCTCGTGAGAATTCATTTTTTCTTGGTCAATTTTTACCCTCTTTAAAAAAATCTACTGTGATGCTCAAGCGAGTTTAGATATGGGGTACGATTTGCCCGGGAAATTATTACCCTCTTTCGTTAGAAGTCAATTTCTTCCTGGTCAATTATTATCCTTTTTAGGAGAAATTTACTATGAAGTTCAAGCGAGTTTAGGTACAGGGTACAATTTGCCCGGGATATTATTACCCTCTTTCGTGAGAAGTCATTTTTTTTTGGTCCATTATTACCCTTCTTCGGAGAAATGTATACTCTAATCCTTTAGAGTTTAGCTATAGGGTATTATTAGCCCAGGATATTATTACTCTTTTTCCTGTGAGGTAATTTTTTCCTGGTTAATTTTTACCCTCTTTAGGAGAAATTTACTGTGTAATTCAAGAGAGTTTAGCTATAGGCTAGAATTTGCACGGAAAATTATTACCCTCTTTCGTGAAAAATCATTTTTTCTGGTCAATTATTATCCTCTTTAGGAGAAATTTACTGTGAAGTTCGAGCGAGTTCAGCTATAAAGTACAATTTGCCAGGGGAATTATTACCCTCTTTCGTGAGAAGTCTTTTTTTCTCCTGGTCAATTATTATCCTCTTTAGTGGAAAATTAGTGTGAAGTTCAAGCGAGTTTAGCTATAGCGTACAATTTGTCCGGCATATTATTACCCTCTTTCCTGAGAAGTGTCTTTTTCCTGGTCAATTATTACGCTGTTTAGGAGAAATTTACTGTGTTGCTGAAGCGAGCTAAGCTATAGGGTACAATTTGCCAGGGAAATTATAACCCTCTTTCGTGAGAAGTCATTATTTCCTGGTCAATTATTACCCTCATGAGGAGAAAGTTATAGTGTAATTCTATAAAGCTTAGCAAGAGGGTACTATTTGCCGGGGATATTATTACCGTTTTTTCTGTGAAGTCTTTTTTCCTGAACAATTATTACCCTCTTTAGGAAAAAAATTACTTGTAGTTCAATCGAGTTTAGATATAGGGTACAATTTGCCAGGGGAATTATTACGCTCCTTCGTGACAAGTCATTTGTTCTTGGTTTAATATTACCCTCTTTAGAGGAAATTTACTGTGTAGTTCAAGCGAGTTTAGCTATAGGGTACAATCTGCCCGGGAAAATATTACTCTCTTTCTTGAGATGTCATTTTTCCTTGGTCAATTATTACCCATCTTAAGAGAAATGAATGATGTAATTCTATAGAGTTTAGCAATAGGGTATAATTTACCAGGGGAATTATTACGCTCCTTCGTGACAAGCCATTTTTTCCTGGTCAATTTCTACCCTCTTTAGAAGAAATTTACTGTGTAGTTCTATAGAGTTTAGCTATAGGGTACAATTTACCAGGGGAATTATTACCCTCTTTCGTGAGAAGTCTTTTTTTCTCCTGGTCAATTATTATCCTCTTTAGTAGAAAATTAGTGTGAAGTTCAAGCGAGTTTAGCTATAGCGTACAATTAGTCCGGCATATTATTACCCTCTTTCCTGAGAAGTGTCTTTTTCCTGGTCAAGTATTACCCTTAGTAGAAATTTATTGTGAAGTTCAAGCGAGCTAAGCTATAGGGTACAATTTGCCAGGGAAATTATAACCCTCTTTCGTGAGAAGTCATTTTTTCCTGGTCAATTATTACCGTCATGAGCAAAAAGTTATAGCGTAATTCTATACATTTTAGCAAGAGGGTACTATTTGCCCGAGGTATTATTACCCTTTTACTGTGAAGTCATTTTTTCCTGGTCAATTTTTACCCTCGTTAGGAAAAATCTACTGTGTTGATCAAGCGAGTTTAGCTATAGGGTACAATTTGCCCGGGAAATTATAACCCTCTTCCGTGAGATATCATTTTCTCCTGGTCAATTATTACCCTTCTTAGGAGAAATTTACTGTGAAGTTCAAGCGAGTTTAGCTTTAGGGTACAATTTTACAGGGGAATTATTACCCTCTTTCGTGAGAGGTCATTTTTCCCTGGTCAATTATTACACTTCTTCTTAGGAGAAATGTATACTGTAATTCTATAAAATTTAGCAAGAGGGTACTATTTGAACGGGATATTATTACCCTTTTTCGTGAGAAGTCATTTTTTCCTCGTCAATTATTACCCAATTTGGGAGAAATTTACTGTGAAGTTCAAGCGAGTTTACCTAAAGGGTACAATTTGCGCGGGAAAATATAACACTCTTTCGTTAGAAGTCATTTTTTCCTGGTTAATTATTACCCTTCTTAGGAGTAATGTATAGTGTAATTGTATAAAGTTTAGCAAGAGGGTACGATTTGCCCGGGAAATTATTACCCTTTTTCGTGAGAAGTCATTTTTTCCTCGTCAATTATTACCCTATTTGGGAGAAATTTACTGTGAAGTTCAAGCGAGTTTACCTAAAGGGTACAATTTGCGCGGGAAAATATAACACTCTTTCGTTAGAAGTCATTTTTTCCTGGTCAAATATTACCGTCATGAGCAGAAAGTTATAGTGTAATTCTATAGAGTTTATCAAGAGGGTACTATTTCCCCGGGGCATTATTACCCTTTTATTGTGAAGTCATTTTTTCCTGGTCAATTTTTACCCTATTTATGAGAAATATACTGTGTTGCTCAAGCGAGTTTAGCTATAGGGTACAATTTGCCGGGAAATTATAACCCTCTTTTGTAAGATGTCATTTTTTCCTGGTCAATTTTTACCCTCCTTAGGAGAAATTTACTGTGTTGATCAAGCGAGTTTAGCTATAGGGTACAATTTGCCCGTGAAACTATAATCCTCTTTCGTGAGATGTCATTTTTTCCTGGTCAATTATTACCCTTCTTAGGAGAAATTTACTGTCAAGTTCAAGCGCGTTTATTTATAGGGAACAATTTGCCCGGGAAATTATAACCCTCTTTCGTGAGAAGTCACTTTTTCCTGGTCAATTATTATCGCCATGAGCAGAAAAATATAGTGTAATTTACTTTAACAAGAGTTTAGCAAGAGGGTACTATTTGCCCGGGGTATTATTACCCATTTCCTGTGAAGTCATTCTTTCCCGGTCAATTACTACCCTCTTTAGGAGAAATTTACTGTGTTGATCAAGC
This sequence comes from Thermobia domestica, assembly GCF_964235325.1. NCBI lineage: Eukaryota > Metazoa > Arthropoda > Insecta > Zygentoma > Lepismatidae > Thermobia > Thermobia domestica. The sequence goes on along the minus strand of NC_137456.1, from coordinate 220,925,655 downwards.
GAGTTTAGCTATACGGTACAATTTACCCGGGAATTTATAACCCTCTTTCGTGAGAGGTCACTTTTTCCTGGTCGATTATTACCCTTCTCAGAAGAAATTTTCTGTGAAGTTCAAGCGAGTTTAGCTCTAGGGTACAATTTGCCACGGGAATTATTACCCTCTTTCGTGAGAAGTCATTTTTCCCATGTCAATTATTACCCTTCTCAGGAGTAATGTATAGTGTAATTCTATAGAGTTTAGAAAGAGGGTAAAATTTCCCCGGGAAATTATTACACTCTTTCGTGAGAGGTCATTTTTTCCTGGTCAATTATTACCCTATTTGGAAGAAATTTACTGTGTTGTTCAAGCGACTTTAACTATAGGGTAAAATTTGCCGGGGAAATTATTACTCTTTCTCGTGAGAATTTATTTTTTCCTGGTCATTTATTACTTTCTTTAGGAGAAATTTACTGTAAAGTTCAAGCGAGTTATCATATAGGGGACGATTGGCCCGGGAAATTATTACCCTCCTTCGTTAGGAGTCATTTTTCTCCTGGTCAATTATTACCCTCTTTAAGAGAAATTAACTGTTTTGCTCATGCGAGTTTAGCAATAGGGTACAATTTGTCCGGGATATTATTACCCTCTTTCCTGAGAAGCCAATTTTTCCTGGTCAATTATTACCGTCATGAGCATAAAGTTATAGTTTAATTTAGTTTAGCAAGAGTTTAGCATAACGGTACTTTTTGCCCGGGGTATTATTCCCTTTTTACTGTGAAGTCATTTTTTCCTGGTTAATTTTTACCCACTTTAATAGAAATTTACTGTGTTGATCAAGCCAGTTTAGATATAGGGTACAATTTGCTCGGAAATTATAACCCTGTTTCGTGAGAAGTCATTTTTTCCTGGTCAATTATTACCCTTCTTAGGAGAAATTTACTGTGAAGTTCAAGCGAGTTTAGCTCTAAGGTACAATTTGACAGGGGAATTATTACCCTCTTTCGTGAGAAGTCATTTTTCCTTGGTCAATTATTACCCTTCTTAGGAGAAATGTATAGTGTAATTTTATAGAGTTTAGCAAGATGGTACAATTTGCCCGGGAAATTATAACCCTCTTTCCTGAGATGCCATTTTTTCCTGGTCAATTGTTACCCTTCTTAGGAGAAATTTACTGTGAAGTTCAAGCGAGTTTAGCTATAGGGTACAATTTGCCAGCTAAATTCTAACCCTCTTTCGTGAGAAGTCATTTTTTCCTGGTCAATTATACCGTCATGAACAGAAAGTAATATTGTAATTTAGTTTAGCGAGAGTTTTGCAAGACGGTAGTGTTTGCCCGGGGTATTGTTACCCTTTTACTGTGAAGTAATTTTTTCCTGGTTAATTTTTACCCTCTTTAGGAGAAATTTACTGTGTTGATCAAGCGAGTTTAGCTACATGCTTCAATTTGCCCGGGAAATTATAACCCCCTTTCGTGATATGTTCTTTTTCCCTGGTCAATTATTACCCTTCTTAAGAGAAATTTACTGTAAAGTTCAAACGAATTTAGGTCTAGGGTATAATTTTCCTGAGGAATTATTACCCTCTTTCGTGAGAAGTCATTTTTCCCATGTCAATTATTACCCTTCTTAGGAGTAATGCATAGTGTAATTCTATAGAGTTTAGAAAGAGAGTCCAATTTGCCCGGAAAATTATTATCCTCTTTCCCAAGAAGTCATTTTTTCCTGGTCAATTATTACCCTTTTTAGGAGAAATTTATTGTGTTGCTCAAGCGAGTTTAGAAATAGGGTACAACTTGCCCGGGAAATTATAAACCTCTTTCGTGAGAAGTCATTTTTAGCTGGTCAATTATTACCGTCATGAGCAGAAATTTATAGTGTAATTCTATAGAGTTTATCAAGAGGGTACTATTTGCCCGGGGTATTATTACCCTTTTACTGTGAAGTCATATTTTCCTGGTCAATTTTTACTTTATTTAGGAGAAATTTACTGTGTTGCTCAAGCGAGTTTAGCTATAGGGTACAATTTGCAGGGAAATTATAACCCTTTTTTGTGAGATGTCATTTTTTCCTCGTCAATTTTTACCCTCCTTAGGAGAAATTTACTGTGTTGATCAAGCGAGTTTAGCTATAGGGTACAATTTGCCCGTGAAATTATAATCCTCTTTCGTGAGATGTCATTTTTTCCTGGTTAATTATTACCCTTCATAGGAGAAATTTGCTGTCAAGTTCAAGCGCGTTTATTTATAGGGAACAATTTGCCAGGGAAATTATAACCCTCTTTCGTGAGAAGTCATTTCTTCCTGATCAATTATTACCGTCATGAGCAGAAAGTTATAGTGTAATTTAGTTTAACAATAGTTTAGCAAGAGGGTACTATTTGCGCGGGGTATAATTAACCTTTTACTGTGAAGTAATTTTTTCCAGGTCAATTATTACCCTCTTTAGGAAAAATTTATTATGTTGATCAAGCGAGGTTAGCTATACGGTACAATTTGCCCGGGAATTTATCACCCTCTTTCGTGGGACGTCATTTTTTCCTGGTCAGTTATTACACTTCTCAGAAGAAATTTTCTGTGAAGTTCAAGCGAGTTTAGCTATAGGGTACAATTTGCCGGGGAAATTATTACTGTTTCTCGTAAGAAGTCATTTTTCCCTAGTCAATTATTACCCTTCTAGAGAGTGATGCATAGTGTAATTCTATAGAGTTTAGCAAGAGGGTACATTTTGCCCGAGAAATTATTACCCTCTTTCGTCAGAAGTATTTTTTTCATGGTCAATCATTACAATATTTGGGAGAAATGTACTGTGTTGATCAAGCGAGTTTAGCTATAGGGTACAATTTGCCCGTGAAATTATAATCCTCTTTCGTGAGATGTCATTTTTTCCTGGTTAATTATTACCCTTCTTAGGAGAAATTTGCTGTCAAGTTCAAGCGCGTTTATTTTTAGGCAATAATTTGCCTGGGAAATTATAACCATCTTTCGTGAGAAGTCATTTCTTCCTGATCAATTATTACCGTCATGAGCACAAAGTTATAGTGTAATTTAGTTTAACAAGTGTTTAGCAAGAGGGTACTATTTGCCCGGGGTATAATTAACCTTTTACTGTGAAGTAATTTTTTCCAGGTCAATTATTCCCCTCTTTAGGAGAAATTTACTGTGTTGATCAAGCGAGTTTAGCTATACGGTACAATTTGCCCGGGAATTTATCAACCTCTTTCGTGGGACGTCATTTTTTCCTGGTCAGTTATTACACTTCTCAGAAGAAATTTTCTGTGAAGTTCAAGCGAGTTTAGCTATAGGGTACAATTTGCCGGGGAAATTATTACTGTTTCTCGTGAGAATTCATTTTTTCCAGGTCATTTATTTCCCTCTTTAGGAGAAATTTACCGTGTTGATTAAGCGAGTTTAGCTATACGGAAGAATTTGCCCGTGAGTTTATAACCCTCTTTCGTGAGACGTCATTTTTTCCTGGTCAAATATTACCCTTCTTAGAAGAAATTTTCTGTGAAGTTCTAGCGAATTTAACTATAGGGTAAAATTTGCCACGGGAATTATTACCCTTTTCGTGAGAAGTCATTTTTCCCTGGTCAATTATTACACTTCTTCTTAGGAGAAATGTATACTGTAATTCTATAAAATTTAGCAAGAGGGTACTATTTGAACGGGATATTATAACCCTCTTTCGTGAGATGTCATTTTTTGCTGGTCAATTACTACCCTTCTTAGGAGAAATTTACTGTGAAGTTCAAGCGAATTTAGCTATAGGGTACAATTTGCTAGGGAAATTCTAACCCTCTTTCGCGAGAAGTCATTTTTTCCTGGTCAATTATTACCGTCATGAGCAGAAAGTTATAGTTGAATTTAGTTTAGGGGAGATTAGCAAGACAATACTATTGGCCCGGGGTATTATTACCCTTTTACTGTGAAGTAATTTTTTCCTGGTTAATTTTTACCCTCTTTAGGAGAAATTTACTGTGTTGTTAAAGCGAGTTTAGGTATAGGGTACAATTTGCCCGGGATATTATTACCCTCTTTCGTGAGAAGTCATTTTTCCCATGTCAATTATTACCCTTCTCAGGAATAATGTATAGTGTAATTCTATAGATTTTAGCAAGAGGGTAATATTTGCCCGGGAAATTTTAACCCTCTTTACCGAGTAGTCATTTTTTCCTGGCCAATTATTACCCTTTTTAGGAGAAATTTACAGTGAAGTTCAAGCGATTTTAGCTATACGGTACAATTTGCCCGGGAATTTATAACCCTCTTTCGTGAGATGTCATTTTTTCCTGGTCAATTATTACCCTTCTTAGGAGAAATGTACTGTGAAGTTCAAGCGAGTTTAGCTCTTGGCTACAATTTAACAGGGGAATTATTACCCTCTTTCGTGAGATGTCATTTTTTCGTGATCAATTATTACCCTTCTTAGGAGAAATTTACAGTGAAGTTCAAGCGATTTTAGCTATACGGTACAATTTGCCCGGGAATTTATAACCCTCTTTCGTGAGATGTCATTTTTTCCTGGTCAATTATTACCCTTCTTAGGAGAAATGTACTGTGAAGTTCAAGCGAGTTTAGCTCTAGGGTACAATTTGACGGGGAAATTATTACCCTCGTTCGTGAGAAGTCATTTTTTCCTGGACAACTATTAGCCTATTTGGGAGAAATTTACTGTAAAGTTCAAGCGAGTTTAGTTATAGGGTACAATTTGCCGGGGAAATTATTACTCTTTCTCGTGAGAATTCATTTTTTCCTGGTCAATTATTACCCTTCTTAGGAGAAATGTATCGTGTAATTTTATAGAGTTTAACAAGATGGTACAATTTCTCCGGGAAATTATTAATCTCATTCATGAAAAGTCATTTTTTCCTGGACAATTATTACCCTCTTTAGGAGAAAATTTACTGTAAAGTTCAAGCGAGTTCAGATATCGGGTACGGTTTGCCCGGGAAATTATTAGACTCTTTCGTGAGGGTTCATTTTTTTTCTGGTCAATTATTGCCCTCTTTAAGAGAAATTTACTGTGTTGCTCAAGCGAGTTTAGCAATAGGGTACAATTTGGCCGGGATATTATTACTTTCCTTCCTGAGAAGCCAATTTTTCCTGGTCAATTATTACCGTCTTTTGGAGAAATTTACTGTGTTGCTCTCGCGAGTTTATCTATAGGGTACAATTTGCCCGGGAAATTATAACCCTCTTTCGTGAGATGTCATTTTTTCCTGGTCTATTATTAAACTTCTTAGGAGAAATTTACTGTGACGTTCAAGCAAGTTTAGCTATAGGATACAAATTGCCCGGGAAATTATAACCCTCTTTCGTGAGAAGTCATCTTTTCGTGGTCAATTATTACCGTCATGAGCAGAAAGTTATAGTGTAATTTAGTATAGCAAGAATTTAGCAAGACGGTAGTTTTTGCCCGGGGTATAATTACCCTTTTACTGTGAAGTCATTTTTTCCTGGTTAATTTTTACCCTCATTAGGAGAAATTTACTGTGTTGATCAAGCGAGTTTAGCTATAGGGTACAATTTGCCCGAGAAATTATAACCCTCTTTCGTGAAATGTCATTTTTTCCTGGTCAATTATTACGCTTCTTAGGAGAAATTTACTGTGAAGTTCAAACGAACTTAGCTCTAGGGAACAATTTGCCAGGGGAATTATTACCATCTTTCGTGAGAAGTCATTTTTCCCTAGTCAATTATTACCCTTCTTAGGAGAATTTTACGGTTAAGTTCAAGCGAGTTTAGCTCTTGGCTACAATTTAACAGAGGAATTATTATCCTCTTTCGTGAGATTTCATTTTTTCGTGATCAATTATTACCCTTCTTAGGAGAAATTTACAGTGTAGTTCAAGCGATTTTAGATATACGGTACAATTTGCGCGGGAATTTATAACCCTCTTTCGTGAGATGTCATTTTTTCCTGGTCAATTATTACCCTTCTTAGGAGAAATGTACTGTGAAGTTCAAGCGAGTTTAGCTCTAGGGTACAATTTGACAGGGGAATTATCACCCACTTTCGTGATAAGTCATTTTTCCTTTGTCAATTACTACCCTTCTTAGGAGAAATATATAATGTAATTCTATAAAGTTTAGCAAGATCGTACAATTTGCCCGGGAAATTATTACCCTCTTTCGTGAGAAGTAATTTTTTCCTGGTCAATTATTACCGTCATGAGCATAAAGTTATAGTGTAATTTAGTTTAGCAAGACGTTAGCAAGACGGTACTAGTTTCCGGGGGTATTATTACCCTTTTACTGTGAAGTAATTTTGTCCTGATTAACTTTAACCCTCTTTAGGAGAAATTTACTGTGCTGATCAAGCGAATTTAGCTCTAGGCTATAATTTGCCAGGGGAATTATTACCCACTTTCGTGAGAAGTCATTTTTCCCTTGTCAATTATTACCCTTCTTAGGAGTAATGCATAGTGTAATTCTATAGAGTTTAGCAAGAGGGTACATTTTGCCGGGAAAATATTACCCTCTTTCGTCAGAAATAATTTTTTCATGGTCAATCATTACAATATTTGGGAGAAATTTACTGTGAAGTTCAAGCGAGTTTAGCTATACGGTACAATTTGCCCGGGAATTTATAACCCTCTTTCGTGAGAGGTCATTTTTTCCTGGTCAATTATTACTCTTCTCAGAAGAAGATTTCTGTGAAGTTCAATCGAGTTTAGCTCTAGGGTACAATTTGCCACGGGAATTATTACCCTCTTTCGTGAGAAGTCATTTTTCCCATGTCAATTATTACCCTTCTCAGGAGTAATGTATAGTGTAATTCTATAGAGTTTAGAAAGAGGGTAAAATTTGCCAGGGAAAATATTACCCTCTTTCGTGAGAAGTCATTTTTTCCTCGTCAATTATTACCCTATTTGGAAGAAATTTACTTTGTTGTTCAAGCGAGTTTAGCTATAGGGTAAAATTTGCCGGGGAAATTATTACTCTTTCTCGTGAGAATTCATTTTTTCCTGGTCATTTATTACCCTCTTTAGGAGAAATTTACTGTAAAGTTCAAGCGAGTTCACATATAGGGGACGATTTGCCCGGGAAATTATTACCCTCTTGCGTGAGGAGTTATTTTTCTCCTGGTCAATTATTACCCTCTTTAAGAGAAATTAACTGTTTTGCTCAAGCGAGTTTAGCAATAGGGTACAATTTGTCTGGGATATTATTACCCTCTTTCCTGAGAAGCCAATTTTTCCTAGTCAATTATTACCGTCATGAGCATAAAGTTATAGTGTAATTTAGTTTAGCAAGAGTTTAGCAAGACGGTACTTTTTGCTCGGGGTATTATTCCCTTTTTACTGTGAAGTCATTTTTTCCTGGTTAATTTTTACCCACTTTAGGAGAAATTTACTGTGTTGATCAAGCCAGTTTAGATATAGGGTACAATTTGCTCGGAAATTATAACCCTCTTTCGTGAGAAGTCATTTTTTCCTGGTCAATTATTACCCTTCTTAGGAGAAATTTACTGTGAAGTTCAAGCGAGTTTAGCTCTAAGGTACAATTTGACAGGGGAATTATTACCCTCTTTCCTGAGAAGTCATTTTTCCTTGGTCAATTATTACCCTTCTTAGGAGAAATGTATATTTTAATTTTATAGAGTTTAGCAAGATGGTACAATTTGCCCGGGAAATTATAACCCTCTTTCGTGAGATGCCATTTCTTCCTGGTCAATTATTACGCTTGTTAGGAGAAATTTACTGTGTTGATCAAGCGAGTTTAGCTATAGGCTTCAATTTGCCCGGGAAATTATAACCCCCTTTCGTGATATGTTTTTTTTTCCTGGTCAATTATTACCCTTCTTAGGAGAAATTTACTGTAAAGTTCAAACGAATTTAGGTCTAGGGTATAATTTTCCTGAGGAATTATTACCCTCTTTCGTGACAAGTCATTTTTCCCTAATCAATTATTACCCTTCTTAGGAGTAATGCATAGTGTAATTCTATTGAGTTTAGAAAGAGGGTCCAATTTGCCCGGAAAATTATTATCCTCTTTCCCAAGAAGTCATTTTTTCCTGGTCAATTATTACCCTTTTTAGGAGAAATTTACTGTGTTGCTCAAGCGAGTTTAGCAATAGGGTACAACTTGCCCGGGAAATTAAAACCCTCTTTCGTGAGAAGTCATTTTTAGCTGGTCAATTATTACCGTCATGAGCAAAAATTTATAGTGTAATTCTATAGGGTTTATCAAGAAGGTACTATTTGCCCGGGGTATTATTACCCTTTTACTGTGAAGTCATTATTTCCTTGTCAATTTTTACTTTATTTAGGAGAAATTTACTGTGTTGCTCAAGCGAGTTTAGCTATAGCGTACAATTTGCCGGGAAATTATAACCCTGTTTTGTGAGATGTCATTTTTTCCTCGTCAATTTTTACCCTCCTTAGGAGAAATTTACTGTGTTGATCAAGCGAGTTTAGCTATAGGGTACAATTTGCCCGTGAAATTATAATCCTCTTTCGTGAGATGTCATTTTTTCCTTGTTAATTATTACCCTTCTTAGGAGAAATTTGCAGTCAAGTTCAAGCGCGTTTATTTATAGGGAACAATTTGCCCGGGAAATTATAACCCTCTTTCGTGAGAAGTCATTTCTTCCTGATCAATTATTACCGTCATGAGCAGAAAGATATAGTGTAATTTAGTTTAACAAGAGTTTAGCAAGAGGGTACTATTTGCCCGGGGTATTATTAACCTTTTACTGTGAAGTAAATTTCTCCAGGTCAATTATTACCTTCTTTAGGAAAAATTTACTATGTTGATCAAGCGAGTTTAGCTATACGGTACAATTTGCACGGGAATTTATCACCCTCTTTCGTGGGACGTCATTTTTTCCTGGTCAGTTATTACACTTCTCAGAAGAAATTTTCTGTGAAGTTCAAGCGAGTTTAGCCTCAGGGTACAATTTGCCACGGGAATTATTACCCTCTTTCGTGAGAAGTCATTTTTCCCATGTCAATTATTACTCTTCTCAGGAGTAATGTATAGTGTAATTCTATAGATTTTAGCAAGAGGGTAATATTTGCCCGGGATATTATAACCCTCTTTAATGAAAAGTCATTTTCTCCTGGTCAATTATTACCCTATTTGGGAGAAATTTACTGTGTTGTTCAAGCGAGTTTAGCTATAGGGTACAATTTGCCTGGGAAATTATTACTGTTTCTCGTGTGAATTCATTTTTTCCAGGTCATTTATTTCCCTCTTTAGGAGAAATTTACCGTGTTGATTAAGCGAGTTCAGCTATACGGTAGATTTTGCCCGTGAGTTTATAACCCTCTTTCGTGAGACGTCATTTTTTCCTGGTCAATTATTACCCTCCTTAGAAGAAATTTTCTGTGAAGTTCTAGCGAGTTTAACTATCGGGTAAAATTTGCCACGGGAATTATTACCCTCTTTCGTGAGAAGTCATTTTTCATATGTCAATTATTACCCTTCTCAGGAGTAATGTATAGTGTAATTCTATAGATTTTAGCAAGAGGGTAATATTTGCCCGGGAAATTATAACCCTTTTTACCGAGAAGTCATTTTTTCCTGGCCAATTATTACCCTTCTTAGGAGAAATGTACTGTGAAGTTCAAGCGAGTTTAGCTCTAGGGTACAATTTGACGGGGAAATTATTACCCTCTTTCGTGAGAAGTCATTTTTTCCTGGACAATTATTAGCCTATTTGGGAGAAATTTACTGTAAAGTTCAAGCGAGTTTAGTTATAGGATACAATTTGCCGGGGAAATTATTACTCTTTCTCGTGAGAAATCATTTTTTCCTGGTCATTTATTACCCTCTTTAGGAGAAATTTACTGTAAAGTTCAAGCGAGTTCAGATATAGGGTACGGTTTGCCCGGGAAATTATTACCCTGTTTCGTGAGAAGTCATTTTTTCATGGTCAATTATTACAATATTTGGGAAAAATTTACTGTGAAGTTCAAGCGAGTTTAGCTATAGGGAACAATTTGCCCGGGAAATTATAACCCTCTTTCGTGAAAAGTCATTTTTTCCTCGTCAATTATTACCCTTCTTAGGAGAAATTTACTGTGAAGTTCAAACGAGTTTAGCTATGGGGTACAATTTGCCAAGAAAGTTCTAACCCTCTTTCGTGAGAAGTCATTTTTTCCTGGTCAATTATTACCGTCATGAGCATAAAGTTATAGTGTAATTTAGTTTAGGAAGACTTTAGCAAGACGGTACTATTTGCCGGGGGTATTATTACCCTTTTACTGTGAAGTGATTTTTTCTGGTAAATTGGTACCCTCTTTAGGAGAAATTTACTGTGTTGATCAAGGGAGTTTAACTATACGGTACAATTTGCCAGGGAAATTATAACCCTCTTTCGTGATATGTTATTTTTCCCTGGTCAATAATTACGCTTCCTAGGAAAAATTTACTGTGAAGTTCAAACGAATTTGGCTCTAGGCTATAAAGGGGAATTATTACCCTCTTTCGTTAGAAGTCATTTTTCCTGGTCAATTATTATCGTCATGAGCAGAAAGTTATAGTTTAATTTAGGTTAGCGAGAGTTTAGCAAGACGGTACTATTTGCCCGGGGTATTATTACCCTTTTACTGTGAAGTGATTTTTTCTGGTAAATTGGTACCCTCTTTAGGAGAAATTTACTGTGTTGATCAAGGGAGTTTAACTATACGGTACAAATTGCCAGGGAAATTATAACCCTCTTTCGTGATATGTTATTTTTCCCTGGTCAATAATTACGCTTCCTAGGAAAAATTTACTGTGAAGTTCAAACGAATTTGGCTCTAGGCTATAATTTACCAGGGGCATTATTACCCTCTTTCGTGAGAAGTCATTTTTCCCTAGTCAATTATTACCCTTCTTAGGAGTAATGCATAGTGTAATTCTATAGAGTTTAGCAATAGGGTACAACTTGCCCGGGAAATTATAACCCTGTTTCGTGAGATGTCATTTTTTCCTGGTCAATTATTACCTTTCTTATGAGAAATTTACTGTGAAGTTCAAGCGAGTTTAGCTATAGGGTACAATTTGCCCGGGAAATTATAACCCTCTTCCGTGAGATGTCATTTTTTGATGGTCCATTATTAGCCTTCTTAGGAGAAATTTACAGTGAAGTTCAAGCGAGTTTAGCTATACGGTACAATTTGTCCGGGAATTTATAACCCTCTTTCGTGAGATGTCATTTTTTCCTTGTCAATTATTACCCTTCTTAGGAGAAATGTACTGTGAAGTTCAAGCGAGGTTAGCTCTAGGGTACAATTTGACAGAGGAATTTTTAACCTCTTTCGTGAGAGGTCATTTTTCCTTTGTCAATTATTTCCCTTCTTTGGAGAAATGTATAGTGTGATTTTATAAAGTTTAGCAAGATGGTACAATTTGCCCGGGAAATTATTAATCTCTGTCGTGAGAAGTCATTTTTTCCTGGACAATTATTACCCTATTTTGGAGAAATTTACTGTAAAGTTCAAGCGAGTTTAGCTATAGGGTACAATTTGCCGGGGAAAATATTAGTCTTTCTCGTGAGAATTCATTTTTTCCTCGTCATTTTTTACCCTCTTTAGGAGAAATTTACTGTAAAGTTCAAGCGAGTTCAGATATAGGGTACGGTTTGCTCGGGAAATTATTACACTCTTTTTTGAGGGTTCATTTTTTTCCTGGTCAATTATTGCCCTCTTTAAGAGAAATTTACTGTGTTGCTCAAGCGAGTTTAGCAATAGGGTACAATTTGGCCGGGATATTATTACCTTCCTTCCTGAGAAGCCAATTTTTCCTGGTCTATTACTACCCTCTTTTGGAGAAATTTACTGTGTTGCTCACGCGAGTTTAGCTATAGGGTACAATTTGCCCGGGAAATTATAACCCTCTTTCGTGAGATGTCATTTTTCCTGGTCTATTATTAAACTTCTTAGGAGAAATTTACTGTGACCTTCAAACGAGTTTAGCTATAGGGTACAAATTTGCCAGGGAAGTTCAAACCCTCTTTCGTGAGAAGTCATTTTTTCCTGGTCAATTATTACCGTCATGAGCAGAAAGTTATAGTGTAATTTAGTTTAGCAAGAATTTAGCAAGACGGTAGTTTTTGCCCGGGGTATAATTACCCTTTTACTGTGAAGTCATTTTTTCCTGGTTAATTTTTACTCTCATTAGGAGAAATTTACTGTGTTGATCAAGCGAGTTTAGCTATAGGGTACAATTTGCCCGGGAAATTATAACCCTCTTTCGTGAAATGTCACTTTTTCCTGGTCAATTATTACGCTTCTTAGGAGAAATTTACTGTGAAGTTCAAATGAACTTAGCTCTAGGGAACAATTTGCCAGGGGAATTATTACCATCTTTCGTGAGAAGTCATTTTACTCTAGTCAATTATTACCCTTCTTAGGAGTAATGCATAGTGTAATTCTATAGAGTTTAGCAAGATGGTACAATTTGCCCGGGAAATTAGTACCCTCTTTCGTGAGAAGTCATTTTTTAATGGCCAATTATTACAATGTTTGGGAGAAATTTACTGTGAAGTTCATGCGTGTTTAGCTATAGGGTACAATTTGCCCGGGAAATTATAACCCTCTTTCGTGAGATGTCATTTTTCCTGGTCTATTATTAAACTTCTTAGGAGAAATTTACTGTGAACTTCAAACGAGTTTAGCTATAGGGTACAAATTTGCCAGGGAAGTTCAAACCCTCTTTCGTGAGAAGTCATTTTTTCCTGGTCAATTATTACCGTCATGAGCAGAAAGTTATAGTGTAATTTAGTTTAGCAAGATTTTAGCAAGACCGTAGTTTTTGCCCGGGGTATAATTACCCTTTTACTGTGAAGTCATTTTTTCCTGGTTAATTTTTACTCTCATTAGGAGAAATTTACTGTGTTGATCAAGCGAGTTTAGCTATAGGGTACAATTTGCCCGGGAAATTATAACCCTCTTTCGTGAAATGTCACTTTTTCCTGGTCAATTATTACGCTTCTTAGGAGAAATTTACTGTGAAGTTCAAACGAACTTAGCTGTAGGGAACAATTTGCCAGGGGAATTATTACCATCTTTCGTGAGAAGTCATTTTTCCCTAGTCAATTATTACCCTTCTTAGGAGTAATGCATAGTGTAATTCTATAGAGTTTAGCAAGATGGTACATTTTGTCCGGGAAATTATTACCCTCTTTCGTGAGAAGTCATTTTTTCGTGATCAATTATTACCCTTCTTAGGAGAAATTTACAGTGAAGTTCAAGCGATTTTAGCTATACGATACAATTTGTCCGGGAATATATAACCCTCTTTCGTGAGATGTCATTTTTTCCTGGTCAATTATTACCCTTCTTAGGAGAAATGTACTGTGAAGTTCAAGCGAGTTTATCTCTAGGGTACAATTTGACAGGGGAATTATAACCCTCTTCGTGAGATGTCATTTTTTGGTTGTCCATTATTAGCCTACTTAGGTGAAATTTACAGTGTTGCTCAAGCGAGTTTAGCTATACGGTACAATTTGCCCTGAATTTATAACCCTCTTTCGTGAGATGTCATTTTTTCCTGGTCAATTATTACCATTTTTAGGAGAAATGTACTGTGAAGTTCAAGCGAGTTTAGCTCTAGTATACAATTTGACAGGGGAATTATTACCCACTTTCGTGAGAAGTCAATTTTCCTTTGGCAATTATTACCCTTCTTTGGAGAAATGTATAGTGTGATTCTATAAAGTTTAGCAAGATGGTACAATTTGCCTGGGAAATTATTACCCTCTTTCGTGAGAAGTCATTTTTTCCTGGACAATTATTACCCTATTTTAGAGAAATTTACTGTATAGTTCAAGCGAGTTTAGCTATAGGGTACAATATGCCGGGGAAAATATTACTCTTTCTCGTGAGAATTCATTTTTTCCTCGTCATTTTTTACCCTCTTTAGGAGAAATTTACTGCAAAGTTAAAGCGACTTCAGATATAGGGTACGGTTTGCCTGGGAAATTATTACACTCTTTCGTGAGGAGTCATTTTTTTCCTGGTCAATTCTTGCCCTGTTTAAGAGAAATTTACTGTGTTGCTCAAGCGAGTTTAGCAATAGGGTACAATTTGGCCGGGATATTACTACCTTCTTTCCTGAGAAGCCAATTTTTCCTGGTCAATTATTACCCTCTTTTGGAGAAATTTACTGTGTTGCTCACGCGAGTTTAGCTATAAAGTACAATTTGCTCGGGAAATTATAACCCTCTTTCGTGAGATGTCATTTTTTCCTGGTCTATTATTAAACTTCTTAGGAGCAATTTACTGTGATGTTCAAGGGAGTTTAGCTATAGGATACAAATTGCCCGGGAAATTATAACCCTCTTTCGTGAGAAGTCATCTTTTCCTGGTCAATTATTACCGTCATGAGCAGAAAGTTATAGTGTAAATTAGTTTAGCAAAAATTTAGCAAGACGGTACTTTTGCCCGGGGTATTATTACCCTCTTACTGTGAAGTCATTTTTTCCTGGTTAATTTTTACCCTCATTAGGAGAAATTTCCTGTGTTGATCAAGCGAGTTTAGCTATAGGGTACAATTTGCCCGGGAAAATAAAACCCTCTTTCGTGAAATGTCATTTTTTCCTGGCCAATTATTACGCTTCTTAGGAGAAATTTACTGTGAAGTTCAAACGAACTTAGCTCTAGGGAACAATTTGCCAGGGGAATTATTACCATCTTTCGTGAGAAGTCATTTTTCCCTAGTCAATTATTACCCTTCTTAGGAGTAATGCATAGTGTAATTCTATAGAGTTTAGCAAGATGGTACATTTTGTCCGGGAAATTATTACCCTCTTTCGTGAGAAGTGATTTTTTCATGGCCAATTATTACAATGTTTGGGAGAAATTTACTGTGAAGTTCATGCGAGTTTAGCTATAGCGTACAATTTGCCCGGCAAATTATAACCCTCTTTCGTGAGAAGTCATTTTTCCTGGTCAATTATTACCATTCTTAGGAGAAATTTGCTGTGAAGTTCAAGCGAGTTTAGCTCTAGGGCACAATTTGACAGGGGAATTATTACGCTCTTTCGTGAGAAGTCATTTTTCCTTTGTCAATTATTGCCCTTCTTAGGAGAAATTTACTGTGAAGTTCAAGCGAGTTTAGCTCTTGGATACAATTTAACAGGGTAATTATTACCCTCTATCGTGAGATGTCATTTTTTCGTGATCATTTATTACCCTTTTTAGGAGAAATTTACAGTGAAGTTGAAGCGATTTTACCTATACGGTACCATTTGCCCGGGAATGTATAAACCTTTTTCGTGAGATGTCATTTTTTCCTGGTCAATTACTCACATTCTTAGGAGAAATGTACTGTGAAGTTGAAGCGAGTTTAGCTCTAGGGTACAATTTGACAGGGGAATTATTACCCACTTTCGTGATAACTCATTTTTCCTATGTCAATTATTACCCTTCTTAGGAGAAATATATAATGTAATTCTATAAAGTTTAGCTTGATGGAACAATTTGCCCTGAAAATTTTTACCCTCTTTCGTGAGAAGTCATTTTTCCTGGACAATTATTACCCTATTTGGGAGAAATCTACTGTAAAGTTCAAGCGAGTTTAGTTATAGGGTACAATTTGCCGAAGAAATTATTACTCTTTCTCGTGAGAATTCATTTTTTCCTGGTCATTTATTATCCTCTTTAGGAGAAATTTACTGTAAAGTTCAAGCGAGTTCAGATATAGGGTACGGTTTGCCCGGGAAATTATTACCTGTTTCGTGAGAGGTCATTTTTTCATGGTCAATTATTACAATATTTGGGGGATATTTACTGTGAAGTTCAAGCGAGTTTAGGTATAGGGTACAATTTGAACGGGAAATTATAACCCTCTTTCGTGAGAAGTCATTTTTTCCTCGTCAATTATTACCCTTCTTAGGAGAAATTTACTGTCAATTTCAATAGAGTTTAGATCTAGGGTAAAATTTGACAGAGGAATTATTACCCTCTTTCGTGAGAAGTCATTTTTCCTTGGTCAATTATTACCCTTTTTAGGAGAAATGTATAGTGTAATTTTATAGAGTTTAGCAAGATGGTACAATTTGCCCGGGAAATTATACCCTCCATCGTGAGATTTCATTTTTTCCTTGGTCAATTATTAACCTTCTTAGGAGAAATTTCCTGTGAAGTTCAAGCGAGTTTATCTCTTGGCTACAATTTGACAGGGGAATTATTACCCTCTTTCGTGAGATGTCATTTTTCCTTGGTAAATTATTACCCTTCTTAGGAGAAATGTATAGTGTAATTTTATAGAGTTCAGCAAGATGGTATAATTTTCCCGGGAAATTATAACCTTCTTTCGTGAGATGTAATTTTTTCCTGGTCAATTATTACCCTTCTTAGGAGAAATTTACTGTGAAGTTCAAACGAGTTTAGCTATGGTGTACAATTTGCCAGGAAAGTTCTAACCCTCTTTCGTGAGAAGTCATTTTTTCCTGGACAATTATTACCGTCATGAGCATAAAGTTATAGTGTAATTTAGTTTAGCAAGACTTTAGCAAGACGGTACTATTTTCCGGGGGTATTATTACCCTTTTACTGTGAAGTCATTTTTTCCTGATTAACTTTAACCCTCTCTAGGAGAAATTTACTTTGCCGATCAAGCGAATTTAGTTCTTGGCTATAATTTGCCAGGGAATTATTACCCTCTTTCATAAGAAATCATTTTTCCCTAGTCAATTATTACCCTTCTTAGGAGTAATGCATAGTGTAATTCTTTAAAGTTTCGCAAAAGGGTACATTTTGCCCGGGAAATTATTACCCTCTTTCGTCAGAAGTAATTTTTTCCTGGTCAATTATTACCCTTCTTAGGAGAAATTTACTGTGAAGTTCAAGCGAGTTTAGCTCTAGGGCACAATTTGAAAGGGGAATTATTACGCTCTTTCGTGAGAAGTATTTTTTCCTTGGTCAATTATTACCCTTCTTGGGAGAAATTTACTGTGAAGTTCAAGCGAGTTTAGCTCTTGGCTACAATTTAACAGGGGAATTTTTACCCCCTTTCGTGAGATGTCATTTTTTCGTGGTCAATTATTACCGTTCTTAGGAGAAATTTACAGTGAAGTTCAAGCGATTTTAGCTATACGGTACAATTTGCCCGGGAATTTATAAACCTCTTTCGTGAGATGTCATTTTTTCCTGGTCAATTATTACCCTTCTTAGGAGAAATGTACTGTGTAGTTCAAGCGAGTTTAGCTCTAGGGTACAATTTGACAGGGGAATTATTACCCACTTTCCTGATAATTCATTTTTCCCTTCGTCAATTATTACCCTTCTTAGGAGAAATATATAATGAAATTCTATAAACTTTAGCAAGATGGTACAATTTGCCCGGGAAATTATTACCCTCTTTCGTCAGAAGTCATTTTTTCCTGGACAATTATTACCCTCTTTAGGAATAATTTACTGTGTAGTTCAAGCGAGTTTAGCTATAGGGTACAATTTGCCCGGGAAATTATAATCCTCTTTCGTGAGAAGTCATTTTTTCCTCGTCAATTATTACCCTTCTTAGGAGAAATTTACTGTGAAGTTCAAGCGAGCTTACATCTAGGGTACAATTTGACAGAGGAAATATTACCCTCTTTCGTGATATGTTATTTTCTCCTGGTCAATTATTACCCTTCTTAGGAGAAATGTATAGTGTAATTTTATAGTGTTTAGCAAGATGGTACAATTTGCCCGGGAAATTATACCCTCCATCGTGAGATTTCATTTTTTCCTTGGTCAATTATTACCCTTCTTAGGAGAAATTTCCTGTTAAGTTCAAGAGAGTTTATCTCTTGGCTACAATTTGACAGGAGAATTATTACCCTCTCTCGTGAGATGTCATTTTCCCTTGGTCAATTATTACCCTTCTTAGGAGAAATTTACTTTTAAGTTCAAGCGAGTTTAGCTCTAGGGTACAATTTGACACTGGAATTATTACCCTCTTTCGTGAGATGTCATTTTTTCGTGGTCAATTATTACCCTTCTTAGGAGAAAGGTATAGTGTAATTTTATAGAGTTTAGCAAGATGGTACAATTTGCCCGGGAAATTATAACCCTCTTTCGTGAGATGTCACATTTTCCTTGGTCAATTATTATTCCACTTAGGAGAAATTTACTGTAAAGTTCAAGCGAGTTTAGATCTAGGGTACAATTTGACAGAGGAATTATTACCGTCTTTCGTAAGAAGTCATTTTTTGGTGTTTCATTATTACCCTTCTTAGGAGAAATTTACTGTGAAGTTCAAACGAACTTAGCTCTAGGGAACAATTTGCCAGGGGAATTATTACCTTCTTTCGTGAGAAGTCATTTTTCCCTAGTCAATTATTACCCTTCTTAGGAGTAATGCATAGTGTAATACTATAGAGTTTAGCAAGAGGGTACATTTTGCCTGGGAAATTATTACCCTCTTTCGTGAGAAGTCATTTTTTCATGGTCGATTTCTACAATGTTTGGGAGAAATTTACTGTGAAGTTCATGCGAGTTTAGCTATAGGGTACAATTTGCCCGGCAAATTATAACCCTTTTTCGTGAGAAGTCATTTTTTCCTGGTCAATTATTACCCTTCTTAGGAGAAATTTACTGTGAAGTTCAAGCGAGTTTAGCTCTGGGGCACAATTTGACAGAGGAATTATTACGCTGTTTCATGAGAAGTAATTTTTCCTTGGTCAATTATTACCCTTCTTAGGAGAAATTTACTGTGACGTTCAAGCGAGTTTAGCTCTTGGCTACAATTTAACAGGGGAATTATTATCCTCTTTCGTGAGATGTCATTTTTTCGTGGTCAATTATTACCGTTCTTAGGAGAAATTTACAGTGAAGTTCAAGCGATTTTAGCTATACGGTACAATTTGCCCGGGAATTTATAACGCTCTTTCGTGACATGTCATTTTTTCCTGGTCAATTATTACCCTTCTTAGGAGAAATGTACTGTGAAGTTCAAGCGAGTTTAGCTCTAGGGTACAATTTGACAGGGGAATTATTACCCACTTTCGTGATAAGTCATTTTTCCTATGTCAATTATTACCTTTCTTAGGAGAAATATATAATGTAATTCTATAAACTTTAGCAAGATGGTACAATTTGCCCGGGAAATTATTAACCTCTTTCGTCAGAAGTCATTTTTTCCTGGACAATTATTACCCTATTTGGGAGAAATTTACTGTAAATTTCAAGCGAGTTTAGTTATAGGGTACAATTTGCCCTGGAAATTATTACTCTTTCTCGTGAGAATTCATTTTTTCCTGTCTTTTTATATCCTCTTTAGGAGAAATTTACTGTAAAGTTCAACCGAGTTCAGATATAGGGTACGGTTTCCCCGGGAAATTATTACCTGTTTCGTGAGATGTAATTTTTTAATGGTCAATTATTACAATATTTGGGAGAAATTTACTGTGAAGTTCAAGCGAGTTTAGCTATAGGATACAATTTACCCGGGAAATTATAATCCTCTTTCGTGAGAAGTCATTTTTTCCTCGTCAATTATTACCCTTCTTAGGAGAAATTTACTGTGAAGTTCAAGCGAGTTTAGATCTAGGGTACAATTTGACAGAGGAAATATTACCCTCTTTCGTGAGAAGTCATTTTTCCTTGGTCAATTATTACCCTTCTTAGGAGAAATGTATAGTGTAATTTTATAGTGTTTAGCAAGATGGTACAATTTGCCCGGGAAATTATACCCTCCATCGTGAGATTTCATTTTTTCCTTGGTCAATTATTACCCTTCTTAGGAGAACTTTCCTGTTAAGTTCAAGAGAGTTTACCTCTTGGCTACAATTTGACAGGGGAATTATTACCCTCTCTCGTGAGATGTCATTTTTCCTTGGTCAATTATTACCCTTCTTAGGAGAAATGTATAATTTAATTTTATAGAGTTCAGCAAGATGGTATAATTTTCCCGCGAAATTATAACCTTCTTTCGTGAGATGTAATTTTTTGCTGGTCAATTATTACCCTTCTTTGGAGAAATTTACTGTGAAGTTCAAACGAGTTTAGCTATGGGGTACAATTTTCCAGGAAATTTCTAACCCTCTTTCGTGAGAAGTCATTTTTTTCCTGGTCAATTATTACCGTCATGAGCACAAAGTTATAGTGTAATTTAGTTTAGCAAGACTTTAGCAAGACGGTACTATTTGCTGGGGGTATTATTACCCTTTTAATGTGAAGACATTTTTTGCTGGTTAACTTTAACCCTCTTTAGGAGAAATTTAATGTGCTGTTCAAGCGAGTTTAGCTATAGAGTACAATTTGCCCGGGAAATTAAAACCCTCTTTCGTGATATATTATTTTCTCCTGGTCAATTATTACGCTTCATAGGAGAAATTTACTTTGAAGTTCAAACGAATTTAGCTCTAGGGAACAATTTGCCAGGGGAATTTTTACCCTCTTTAGTGAGAAGTCATTTTTCCCTAGTCAATTATTACCCTTCCAGGGAGTGATGCATAGTGTAATTCTATAGAGTTTAGCAAGAGGGTACATTTTGCCCGAGAAATCATTACCCTCTTTCGTCAGAAGTATTTTTTTCATGGTCAATCATTACAATATTTGGGAGAAATTTACTGTGAAGTTCATGCGAGTTTAGCTATAGGGTACAATTTGCCCGGGAAATTATAACCCTCTTTCGTGAGAAGTCATTTTTTCCTGGTCAATTCTTACCCTTCTTAGGAGAAATTTACTGTGAAGTTCAAGCGAGTTTAGCTCTAGGGTACAATTTGACACTGGAATTATTACCCTCTTTCGTGAGATGTCATTTTTTCGTGGTCAATTATTACCCTTCTTAGGAGAAAGGTATAGTGTAATTTTATAGAGTTTAGCAAGATGGTACAATTTGCCCGGGAAATTATAACCCTCTTTCGTGAGATGTCATTTTTTCCTTGGTCAATTATTATTCTATTTAGGAGAAATTTACTGTAAAGTTCAAGCGAGTTTAGATCTAGGGTACAATTTGACAGAGGAATTATTACCGTCTTTCGTGAGAAGTCATTTTTTGGTGTTTCATTATTACCCTTCTTAGGATAAATTTACTGTGAAGTTCAAACGAACTTAGCTCTAGGGAACAATTTGCCAGGGGAATTATTACCTTCTTTCGTGAGAAGTCATTTTCCCTAGTCAATTATTACAATTCTTAGGAGTAATGCATAGTGTAATACTATAGAGTTTAGCAAGAGGGTAAATTTTGCCCGGGAAATTATTACCCTGAGAAGTCATTTTTTCATGGTCAATTTTTACAATGTTTGGGAGAAATTTACTGTGAAGTTCATGCGAGTTTAGCTATAGGGTACAATTTGCCCGGCAAATTATAACACTTTTTCGTGAGAAGTCATTTCTTCCTGGTCAATTATTACCCTTCTTAGGAGAAATTTACTGTGAAGTTCAAGCGAGTTTAGCTCTGGGGCACAATTTGACAGGGGAATTATTACGCTCTTTCGTGAGAAGTAATTTTTCCTTGGTCAATCATTACCCTTCTTAGGAGAAATTTACTGTGATGTTCAAGCGAGTTTAGCTCTTGGCTACAATTTAACAGGGGAATTATTACCCTCTTTCCTGAGGTGTCATTTTTTTGTGGTCAATTATTACCGTTCTTAGGAGAAATTTACAGTGAAGTTCAAGCGATTTTAGCTATACGGTACCATTTGCCCGGGAATTTATAACCCTCTTTCGTGACATGTCATTTTTTCCTGGTCAATTATTACCCTTCTAAGGAGAAATGTACTGTGAATTTCAAGCGAGTTTAGCTCTAGGGTACAATTGGACAGGGGAATTATTACCCACTTTCGTGATAAGTCATTTTTCCTTTGTCAATTATTACCCTTCCTAGGAGAAATATATAATGTAATTCTATAAACTTTAGCAAGATGGTACAATTTGCCGGGGAAATTATTACCCTCTTTCGTGATAATTCTTTTTTTCCTGGTCATTTATTATCCTCTTTAGGAGAAATTTACTGTAAAGTTCAAGCGAGTTCAGATATAGGGTACAGTTTGCCCGGGAAATTATTACCTGTTTCGTGAGAAGTCATTTCTTCCTGGTCAATTATTATTCTACTTAGGAGAAATTTACTGTAAAGTTCAAGCGAGTTTAGATCTAGGGTACAATTTGACAGAGGAATTATTACCGTCTTTCGTAAGAATTCATTTTTTGGTGTTTCATTATTACCCTTCTTAGGAGAAATTTACTGTGAAGTTCAAACGAACTTAGCTCTAGGGAACAATTTGCCAGGGGAATTATTACCTTCTTTCGTGAGAAGTCATTTTTCCCTAGTCAATTATTACCCTTCTTAGGAGTAATGCATAGTGTAATACTATAGAGTTTAGTTATAGGGTACAATTTGCCGGGGAAATTATTACTCTTTCTCGTGAGAATTCATTTTTTCCTGTCTTTTTATATCCTCTTTAGGAGAAATTTACTGTAAAGTTCAACCGAGTTCAGATATAGGGTACGGTTTCCCCGGGAAATTATTACCTGTTTCGTGAGATGTAATTTTTTAATGGTCAATTATTACAATATTTGGGAGAAATTTCCTGTGAAGTTCAAGCGAGTTTAGCTATAGGATACAATTTACCCGGGAAATTATAATCCTCTTACGTGAGAAGTCATTTTTTCCTCGTCAATTATTACCCTTCTTAGGAGAAATTTACTGTGAAGTTCAAGCGAGTTTAGATCTAGGGTACAATTTGACAGAGGAAATATTACCCTCTTTCGTGAGAAGTCATTTTTCCTTGGTCAATTATTACCCTTCTTAGGAGAAATGTATAGTGTAATTTTATAGTGTTTAGCAAGATGGTACAATTTGCCCGGGAAATTATACCCTCCATCGTGAGATTTCATTTTTTCCTTGGTCAATTATTACCCTTCTTAGGAGAACTTTCCTGTTAAGTTCAAGAGAGTTTACCTCTTGGCTACAATTTGACAGGGGAATTATTACCCTCTCTCGTGAGATGTCATTTTTCCTTGGTCAATTATTACCCTTCTTAGGAGAAATGTATAATTTAATTATATAGAGTTCAGCAAGATGGTATAATTTTCCCGCGAAATTATAACCTTCTTTCGTGAGATGTAATTTTTTGCTGGTCAATTATTACCCTTCTTTGGAGAAATTTACTGTGAAGTTCAAACGAGTTTAGCTATGGGGTACAATTTTCCAGGAAATTTCTAACCCTCTTTCGTGAGAAGTCATTTTTTTCCTGGTCAATTATTACCGTCATGAGCACAAAGTTATAGTGTAATTTAGTTTAGCAAGACTTTAGCAAGACGGTACTATTTGCTGGGGGTATTATTACCCTTTTAATGTGAAGACATTTTTTGCTGGTTAACTTTAACCCTCTTTAGGAGAAATTTAATGTGCTGTTCAAGCGAGTTTAGCTATAGAGTACAATTTGCCCGGGAAATTAAAACCCTCTTTCGTGATATATTATTTTCTCCTGGTCAATTATTACGCTTCATAGGAGAAATTTACTTTGAAGTTCAAACGAATTTAGCTCTAGGGAACAATTTGCCAGGGGAATTTTTACCCTCTTTAGTGAGAAGTCATTTTTCCCTAGTCAATTATTACCCTTCTAGGGAGTGATGCATAGTGTAATTCTATAGAGTTTAGCAAGAGGGTACATTTTGCCCGAGAAATCATTACCGTCTTTCGTCAGAAGTATTTTTTTCATGGTCAATCATTACAATATTTGGGAGAAATTTACTGTGAAGTTCATGCGAGTTTAGCTATAGGGTACAATTTGCCCGGGAAATTATAACCCTCTTTCGTGAGAAGTCATTTTTTCCTGGTCAATTCTTACCCTTCTTAGGAGAAATTTACTGTGAAGTTCAAGCGAGTTTAGCTCTAGGGTACAATTTGACACTGGAATTATTACCCTCTTTCGTGAGATGTCATTTTTTCGTGGTCAATTATTACCCTTCTTAGGAGAAAGGTATAGTGTAATTTTATAGAGTTTAGCAAGATGGTACAATTTGCCCGGGAAATTATAACCCTCTTTCGTGAGATGTCATTTTTTCCTTGGTCAATTATTATTCTATTTAGGAGAAATTTACTGTAAAGTTCAAGCGAGTTTAGATCTAGGGTACAATATGACAGAGGAATTATTACCGTCTTTCGTGAGAAGTCATTTTTTGGTGTTTCATTATTACCCTTCTTAGGATAAATTTACTGTGAAGTTCAAACGAACTTAGCTCTAGGGAACAATTTGCCAGGGGAATTATTACCTTCTTTCGTGAGAAGTCATTTTCCCTAGTCAATTATTACCCTTCTTAGGAGTAATGCATAGTGTAATACTATAGAGTTTAGCAAGAGGGTAAATTTTGCCCGGGAAATTATTACCCTGAGAAGTCATTTTTTCATGGTCAATTTTTACAATGTTTGGGAGAAATTTACTGTGAAGTTCATGCGAGTTTAGCTATAGGGTACAATTTGCCCGGCAAATTATAACACTTTTTCGTGAGAAGTCATTTCTTCCTGGTCAATTATTACCCTTCTTAGGAGAAATTTACTGTGAAGTTCAAGCGAGTTTAGCTCTGGGGCACAATTTGACAGGGGAATTATTACGCTCTTTCGTGAGAAGTAATTTTTCCTTGGTCAATCATTACCCTTCTTAGGAGAAATTTACTGTGATGTTCAAGCGAGTTTAGCTCTTGGCTACAATTTAACAGGGGAATTATTACCCTCTTTCCTGAGGTGTCATTTTTTTGTGGTCAATTATTACCGTTCTTAGGAGAAATTTACAGTGAAGTTCAAGCGATTTTAGCTATACGGTACCATTTGCCCGGGAATTTATAACCCTCTTTCGTGACATGTCATTTTTTCCTGGTCAATTATTACCCTTCTAAGGAGAAATGTACTGTGAATTTCAAGCGAGTTTAGCTCTAGGGTACAATTGGACAGGGGAATTATTACCCACTTTCGTGATAAGTCATTTTTCCTTTGTCAATTATTACCCTTCCTAGGAGAAATATATAATGTAATTCTATAAACTTTAGCAAGATGGTACAATTTGCCGGGGAAATTATTACCCTCTTTCGTGATAATTCTTTTTTTCCTGGTCATTTATTATCCTCTTTAGGAGAAATTTACTGTAAAGTTCAAGCGAGTTCAGATATAGGGTACAGTTTGCCCGGGAAATTATTACCTGTTTCGTGAGAAGTCATTTCTTCCTGGTCAATTATTATTCTACTTAGGAGAAATTTACTGTAAAGTTCAAGCGAGTTTAGATCTAGGGTACAATTTGACAGAGGAATTATTACCGTCTTTCGTAAGAATTCATTTTTTGGTGTTTCATTATTACCCTTCTTAGGAGAAATTTACTGTGAAGTTCAAACGAACTTAGCTCTAGGGAACAATTTGCCAGGGGAATTATTACCTTCTTTCGTGAGAAGTCATTTTTCCCTAGTCAATTATTACCCTTCTTAGGAGTAATGCATAGTGTAATACTATAGAGTTTAGTTATAGGGTACAATTTGCCGGGGAAATTATTACTCTTTCTCGTGAGAATTCATTTTTTCCTGTCTTTTTATATCCTTTTTAGGAGAAATTTACTGTAAAGTTCAAGCGAGTTCAGATATATGGTACGGTTTCCATGGGAAATTGTTACCTGTTTCGTGAGATGTTATTTTTTCATGGTCAATTATTACAATATTTGGGAGAAATTTACTGTGAAGTTCAAGCGAGTTTAGCTATAGGGTACAATTTACCCGGGAAATTATAATCCTCTTTCGTGAGAAGTCATTTTTTCCTCGTCAATTATTACCCTTCTTAGGAGAAATTTACTGTGAAGTTCAAGCGAGTTTAGATCTAGGGTACAATTTGACAGAGGAAATATTACCCTCTTTCGTGAGAAGTCATTTTTCCTTGGTCAATTATTACCCTTCTTAGGAGAAATGTATAGTGTAATTTTATAGTGTTTAGCAAGATGGTACAATTTGCCCGGGAAATTATACCCTCCATCGTGAGATTTCATTTTTTCCTGGGCAATTATTACCCTTCTTAGGAGAAATTTCCTGTTAAGTTCAAGAGAGTTTACCTCTTGGCTACAATTTGACAGGGGAATTATTACCCTCTCTCGTGAGATGTCATTTTTCCTTGGTCAATTATTACCCTTCTTAGGAGAAATGTATAGTTTAATTTTATAGAGTTCAGCAAGATGGTATAATTTTCCCGGGAAATTATAACCTTCTTTCGTGAGATGTAAATTTTTCCTGGTCAATTATTACCCTTCTTTGGAGAAATTTACTGTGAAGTTCAAACGAGTTTAGCTATGGGGTACAATTTTCCAGGAAAGTTCTAACCCTCTTTCGTGAGAAGTCATTTTTTTCCTGGTCAATTATTACCGTCATGAGCATAAAGTTATAGTGTAATTTAGTTTAGCAAGACTTTAGCAAGACGGTACTATTTGCTGGGGGTATTATTACCCTTTTACTGTGAAGTCATTTTTTGCTGGTTAACTTTAAAGCTCTTTAGGAGAAATTTACTGTGCTGATCAAGCGAGTTTAGCTATAGAGTACAATTTGCCCGGGAAATTAAAACCCTCTTTCGTGATATGTTATTTTCTCCTGGTCAGTATTACGCTTCTTAGGAGAAATTTCCTTTGAAGTTCAAACGAATTTAGCTCTAGGCTATAATTTGCCAGGGGAATTATTACCCTCTTTCGTAAGAAGTCATTTTCCCTAGTCAATTATTACCCTTCTTAGGAGTAATCATAGTGTAATTCTTTAGATTTTCGCAAAAGGGTACAATTTGCCCGGGAAATTATTTTCCTCTTTCCTGAGAAGTCATTTTTTCCTTGTCAATTATTACACTCTCTAGAAGAAATTTACTGTGTTGCTCAAGCGAGTTTAGCAATAGGGTAACCTTTGCCCGGGAAATTAAAACCCTCTTTCGTGAGATGTCATTTTGTCCTGGTCAATTGTTTCCTTTCTTAGGAGAAATTTACTTTGAAGTGCAAGCGAGTTTACCTATAGGGTACAATTTGCCCGGGAAATTATAACCCTCTTTCGTGAGATGTCATTTTTTCCTTGTCAATTATTACACTCTCTAGAAGAAATTTACTGTGTTGCTCAAGCGAGTTTAGCAATAGGGTAACCTTTGCCCGGGAAATTATAACCCTCTTTCGTGAGAAGTCATTTTTTTCCTGGTCAATTATTACCGTCATGAGCATAAAGTTATAGTGTAATTTAGTTTAGCAAGACTTTAGCAAGACGGTACTATTTGCTGGGGGTATTATTACCTTTTACTGTGAAGTCATTTTTTGCTGGTTAACTTTAACCCTCTTTAGGAGAAATTTACTGTGCTGATCAAGCGAGTTTAGCTATAGAGTACAATTTGCCCGGAAAATTAAAACCCTCTTTCGTGATATGTTATTTTCTCCTGGTCAATTATTACGCTTCTTAGGAGAAATTTACTTTGAAGTTCAAACGAATTTAGCTCTAGGGAACAATTTGCCAGGGGAATTTTTACCCTCTTTAATGAGAAGTCATTTTTCCCTAGTCAATTATTACCCTTCTAGGGAGTGATGCATAGTGTAATTCTATAGAGTTTAGCAAGAGGGTACATTTTGCCCGAGAAATTATTACCCTCTTTCGTCAGAAGTATTTTTTTCATGGTCAATCATTACAATATTTGGGAGAAATTTACTGTGAAGTTCAAGCGAGTTTAGCTATAGGGTACAATTTGCCCGGGAAATTATAATCCTCTTTCGTGAGAAGTCATTTTTTCCTCGTCAATTATTACCCTTCTTAGGAGAAATTTACTGTGAAGTTCAAGCGAGTTTAGATCTATTGTACAATTTGACAGAGGAAATATTACCCTCTTTCGTGAGAAGTCATTTTTCGTTGGTCAATTATTACCCTTCTTAGGAGAAATGTATAGTGTAATTTTATAGTGTTTAGCAAGATGGTACAATTTGCCCGGGAAATTATACCCTCCATCGTGAGATTTCATTTTTTCCTTGGTCAATGATTACCCTTCATAGGAGAAATTTCCTGTTAAGTTCAAGAGAGTTTGCCTCTTGGCTACAATTTGACAGGGGAATTATTACCCTCTCTCGTGAGATGTCATTTTTCCTTGGTCAATTATTACCCTTCTTAGGAGAAATGTATAGTTTAATTTTATAGAGTTCAGCAAGATGGTATAATTTTCCCGGGAAATTATAACCTTCTTTCGTGAGATGTAAATTTTTCCTGGTCAATTATTACCCTTCTTTGGAGAAATTTACTGTGAAGTTCAAACGAGTTTAGCTATGGGGTACAATTTTCCAGGAAAGTTCTAACCCTCTTTCGTGAGAAGTCATTTTTTTCCTGGTCAATTATTACCGTCATGAGCATAAAGTTATAGTGTAATTTAGTTTAGCAAGACTTTAGCAAGACGGTACTATTTGCTGGGGGTATTATTACCCTTTTACTGTGAAGTCATTTTTTGCTGGTTAACTTTAAAGCTCTTTAGGAGAAATTTACTGTGCTGATCAAGCGAGTTTAGCTATAGAGTACAATTTGCCCGGGAAATTAAAACCCTCTTTCGTGATATGTTATTTTCTCCTGGTCAATTATTACGCTTCTTAGGAGAAATTTCCTTTGAAGTTCAAACGAATTTAGCTCTAGGCTATATATTGCCAGGGGAATTATTACCCTCTTTCGTAAGAAGTCATTTTCCCTAGTCAATTATTACCCTTCTTAGGAGTAATCATAGTGTAATTCTTTAGATTTTCGCAAAAGGGTACAATTTGCCCGGGAAATTATTTTCCTCTTTCCTGAGAAGTCATTTTTTCCTTGTCAGTTATTACACTCTCTAGAAGAAATTTACTGTG
Source organism: Thermobia domestica (assembly GCF_964235325.1). Classification (NCBI taxonomy): domain Eukaryota; kingdom Metazoa; phylum Arthropoda; class Insecta; order Zygentoma; family Lepismatidae; genus Thermobia; species Thermobia domestica. The sequence goes on along the minus strand of NC_137456.1, from coordinate 220,896,952 downwards.
TTGCTCAAGCGAGTTTAGCAATAGGGTAACCTTTGCCCGGGAAATTATAACCCTCTTTCGTGAGATGTCATTTTGTCCTGGTCAATTGTTTCCTTTCTTAGGAGAAATTTACTGTGAAGTTCAAGCGAGTTTACCTATAGGGTACAATTTGCCCGGGAAATTATAACCCTCTTTCGTGAGATGTCATTTTTTCCTTGTCAATTATTACACTCTCTAGAAGAAATTTACTGTGTTGCTCAAGCGAGTTTAGCAATAGGGTAACCTTTGCCCGGGAAATTATAACCCTCTTTCGTGAGAAGTCATTTTTTTCCTGGTCAATTATTACCGTCATGAGCATAAAGTTATAGTGTAATTTAGTTTAGAAGACTTTAGCAAGACGGTACTATTTGCTGGGGGTATTATTACCTTTTACTGTGAAGTCATTTTTTGCTGGTTAACTTTAACCCTCTTTAGGAGAAATTTACTGTGCTGATCAAGCGAGTTTAGCTATAGAGTACAATTTGCCCGGGAAATTAAAACCCTCTTTCGTGATATGTTATTTTCTCCTGGTCAATTATTACGCTTCTTAGGAGAAATTTACTTTGAAGTTCAAACGAATTTAGCTCTAGGGAACAATTTGCCAGGGGAATTTTTACCCTCTTTAGTGAGAAGTCATTTTTCCCTAGTCAATTATTACCCTTCTAGGGAGTGATGCATAGTGTAATTCTATAGAGTTTAGCAAGAGGGTACATTTTGCCCGAGAAATTATTACCCTCTTTCGTCAGAAGTATTTATTTCATGGTCAATCATTACAATATTTGGGAGAAATTTACTGTGAAGTTCAAGCGAGTTTAGCTATAGGGTACAATTTACCCGGGAAATTATAATCCTCTTTCGTGAGAAGTCATTTTTTCCTCGTCAATTATTACCCTTCTTAGGAGAAATTTACTGTGAAGTTCAAGCGAGTTTAGATCTATTGTACAATTTGACAGAGGAAATATTACCCTCTTTCGTGAGAAGTCATTTTTCGTTGGTCAATTATTACCCTTCTTAGGAGAAATGTATAGTGTAATTTTATAGTGTTTAGCAAGATGGTACAATTTGCCCGGGAAATTATACCCTCCATCGTGAGATTTCATTTTTTCCTTGGTCAATTATTACCCTTCATAGGAGAAATTTCCTGTTAAGTTCAAGAGAGTTTACCTCTTGGCTACAATTTGACAGGGGAATTATTACCCTCTCTCGTGAGATGTCATTTTTCCTTGGTCAATTATTACCCTTCTTAGGAGAAATGTATAGTTTAATTTTATAGAGTTCAGCAAGATGGTATAATTTTCCCGGGAAATTATAACCTTCTTTCGTGAGATGTAAATTTTTCCTGGTCAATTATTACCCTTCTTTGGAGAAATTTACTGTGAAGTTCAAACGAGTTTAGCTATGGGGTACAATTTTCCAGGAAATTTCTAACCCTCTTTCGTGAGAAGTCATTTTATTCCTGGTCAATTATTACCGTCATGAGCATAAAGTTATAGTGTAATTTAGTTTAGCAAGACTTTAGCAAGACGGTACTATTTACTGGGGGTATTATTACTCTTTTACTGTGAAGTCATTTTTTGCTGGTTAACTTTAAAGCTCTTTAGGAGAAATTTACTGTGCTGATCAAGCGAGTTTAGCTATAGAGTACATTTGCCCGGGAAATTAAAACCCTCTTTCGTGATATGTTATTTTCTCCTGGTCAATTATTACGCTTCTTAGGAGAAATTTCCTTTGAAGTTCAAACGAATTTAGCTCTAGGCTATAATTTGCCAGGGGAATTATTACCCTCTTTCGTAAGAAGTCATTTTCCCTAGTCAATTATTACCCTTCTTAGGAGTAATCATAGTGTAATTCTTTAGAGTTTCGCAAAAGGGTACAATTTGCGCGGGAAATTATTATCCTCTTTCCTGAGAAGTCATTTTTTTCTTGTCAATTATTACACTCTCTAGAAGAAATTTACTGTGTTGCTCAAGCGAGTTTAGCAATAGTGTAACCTTTGCCCGGGAAATTATAACCCTCTTTCGTGAGATGTCATTTTTTCCTGGTCAATTGTTTCCTTTCTTAGGAGAAATTTACTGTGAAGTTCAAGCGAGTTTACCTATAGGGTACAATTTGCCAGGGAAATTAAAACCCTCTTTCGTGATATGTTATTTTCTCCTGGTCAATTATTACGCTTCTTAGGAGAAATTTACTTTGAAGTTCAAACGAATTTAGCTATAGGGTACAATTTGCCCGGGAAATTATAACCCTCTTTCGTGAGAAGTCATTTTTTCCTGGTCAATTCTTACCCTTCTTAGGAGAAATTTACAGTGAAGTTCAAGCGAGTTTAGCTCTAGGGTACAATTTGACACTGGAATTATTACCCTCTTTCGTGAGAAGTCATTTTTCCTTGGTCAATTATTACCCTTCTTAGGAGAAATGTATAGTGTAATTTTATAGTTTTTAGCAAGATAGTACAATTTGCCCGGGAAATTATACCCTCCATCGTGAGATTTCATTTTTTCCTTGGTCAATTATTACCCTTCTTAGGAGAAATTTCCTGTTAAGTTCAAGAGAGTTTATCTCTTGGCTACAATTTGACAGGGGAATTATTACCCTCTCTCGTGAGATGTCATTTTTCCTTGGTCAATTATTACCCTTCTTAGGAGAAATGTATAATTTAATTTTATAGAGTTCAGCAAGATGGTATAATTTTCCCGGGAAAATATAACCTTCTTTCGTGAGATGTAATTTTTTCCTGGTCAATTATAACCCTTCTTTGGAGAAATTTACTGCGAAGTTCAAACGAGTTTAGCTATGGGGTACAATTTGCCAGGAAAGTTCTAACCCTCTTTCGTGAGAAGTCATTTTTTTCCTGGTCAATCATTACCGTCATGAGCATAAAGTTATAGTGTAATTTAGTTTATGAAGACTTTAGCAAGACGGTACTACTTGCTGGGGGTATTATTACCCTTTTACTGTGAAGTCATTTTTTGCTGGTTAACTTTAACCCTCTTTAGGAGAAATTTACTGCTCTGATCAAGCGAGTTTAGCTATAGAGTACAATTTGCCCGGGAAATTAAAACCCTCTTTCGCGATATGTTATTTTCTCCTGGTCAATTATTACGCTTCTTAGGAGAAATTTACTATGAAGTTCAAACGAATTTAGCTCTAGGCTATAATTTGCCAGGGGAATTATTACCCTCTTTCGTAAGAAGTCATTTTCCCTAGTCAATTATTACCCTTCTTAGGAGTAATCATAGTGTAATTCTTTAGAGTTTCGCAAAAGGGTACAATTTGCCCGGGAAATTATTATCCTCTTTCCTGAGAAGTCATTTTTTCCTTGTCAATTATTACACTCTCTAGAAGAAATTTACTGTGTTGCTCAAGCGAGTTTAGCAATAGGGTAACCTTTGCCCGGGAAATTATAACCCTCTTTCGTGAGATGTCATTTTTTCCTGGTCAATTGTTTCCTTTCTTAGGAGAAATTTACTGTGAAGTTCAAGCGAGTTTACCTATAGGGTACAATTTGCCCGGGAAATTATAACCCTCTTTCGTGAGATGTCATTTTTTCCTTGTCAATTATTACACTCTCTAGAAGAAATTTACTGTGTTGCTCAAGCGAGTTTAGCAATAGTGTAACCTTTGCCCGGGAAATTATAACCCTCTTTCGTGAGAAGTAATTTTTTTCCTGGTCAATTATTACAGTCATGAGCGTAAAGTTATAGTGTAATTTAGTTTAGCAAGACTTTAGCAAGACGGTACTATTTGCTGGGGGTATTATTACCCTTTTACTGTGAAGTCATTTTTTGCTGGTTAACTTTAACCCTCTTTAGGAGAAATTTACTGTGCTGATCAAGCGAGTTTAGCTATAGAGTACAATTTGCCCGGGAAATTAAAACCCTCTTTCGTGATATGTTATTTTCTCCTGGTCAATTATTACGCTTCTTAGGAGAAATTTACTTTGAAGTTCAAACGAATTTAGTTCTAGGGAACAATTTGCCAGGGGAATTTTTACCCTCTTTAGTGAGAAGTCATTTTTCCCTAGTCAATTATTACCCTTCTAGGGAGTGATGCATAGTGTAATTCTATAGAGTTTAGCAAGAGGGTAAATTTTGCCCGAGAAATTATTACCCTCTTTCGTCAGAAGTATTTTTTTCATGGTCAATCATTACAATATTTGGAAGAAATTTACTGTGAAGTTCAAGCGAGTTTAGCTATAGGGTACAATTTGCCCGGGAAATTATAACCCTCTTTCGTGAGAAGTCATTTTTTCTTGGTCAATTATTACCCTTCTTAGGAGAAATTTACTGTGAAGTTCAAGCGAGTTTAGCTCTAGGGTACAATTTGACACTGGAATTATTACCCTCTTTCGTGAGATGTCATTTTTTCGTGGTCAATTATTACCCTTCTTAGGAGAAAGGTATAGTGTAATTTTATAGAGTTTAGCAAGATGGTACAATTTGCCCGGGAAATTATAACCCTCTTTCGTGAGATGTCATTTTTTCCTTGGTCAATTATTATTCTACTTAGGAGAAATTTACTGTAAAGTTCAAGCGAGTTTAGATCTAGGGTACAATTTGACAGAGGAATTATTACAGGCTTTCGTAAGAAGTCATTTTTTGGTGTTTCATTATTACCCTTCTTAGGAGAACTTTACTGTGAAGTTCAGACGAACTTAGCTCTAGGGAACAATTTGCCAGGGGAATTATTATCTTCTTTCGTGAGAAGTCATTTTTCCCTAGTCAATTATTACCCTTCTTAGGAGTAATGCATAGTGTAATACTATAGAGTTTAGCAAGAGGGTACATTTTGCCCGGGAAATTATTACCCTCTTTCGTGAGAAGTCATTTTTTCATGGTCAATTTTTACAATGTTTGGGAGAAATTTACTGTGAAATTCATGCGAGTTTAGCTATAGGGTACAATTTGCCCGGGAATTTATAACCCTCTTTCGTGAGATGTCATTTTTTCCTGGTCAATTATTACCCTTCTTAGGAGAAATGTACTGTGAAGTTCAAGCGAGTTTAGCTATAGGGTACAATTTGCCCGGGAAATTATAACCCTCTTTCGTGAGAAGTCATTTTTTCTTGGTCAATTATTACCCTTCTTAGAAGAAATTTACTGTGATGTTCAAGCGAGTTTAGCTCTTGGCTACAATTTAACAGGGGAATTATTATCCTCTTTCGTGAGATGTCATTTTTTCGTGGTGAATTATTACCGTTCTTAGGAGAAATTTACAGTGAAGTTCAAGCGATTTTAGCTATACGGTACAATTTGCCCGGGAATTTATAACCCTCTTTCGTGACATGTCATTTTTTCCTGGTCAATTATTACCCTTCTTAGGAGAAATGTACTGTGAAGTTCAAGCGAGTTTAGCTCTAGGGTACAATTTGACAGGGGAATTATTACCCACTTTCGTGATAAGTCATTTTTCCTATGTCAATTATTACCTTTCTTAGGAGAAATATATTATGTAATTCTATAAACTTTAGCAAGATGGTACAATTTGCCCGGGAAATTATTAACCTCTTTCGTAAGAAGTCATTTTTTCCTGGACAATTATTACCCTATTTGGGAGAAATTTACTGTAAATTTCAAGCGAGTTTAGTTATAGGGTACAATTTGCCCTGGAAATTATTACTCTTTCTCGTGAGAATTCATTTTTTCCTGTCTTTTTATATCCTCTTTAGGAGAAATTTACTGTAAAGTTCAACCGAGTTCAGATATAGGGTACGGTTTCCCCGGGAAATTATTACCTGTTTCGTGAGATGTAATTTTTTAATGGTCAATTATTACATTATTTGGGAGAAATTTACTGTGAAGTTCAAGCGAGTTTAGCTATAGGATACAATTTACCCGGGAAATTATAATCCTCTTTCGTGAGAAGTCATTTTTTCCTCGTCAATTATTACCCTTCTTAGAAGAAATTTACTGTGAAGTTCAAGCGAGTTTAGATCTAGGGTACAATTTGACAGAGGAAATATTACCCTCTTTCGTGAGAAGTCATTTTTCCTTGGTCAATTATTACCCTTCTTAGGAGAAATGTATAGTGTAATTTTATAGTGTTTAGCAAGATGGTACAATTTGCCCGGGAAATTATACCCCCCATCGTGAGATTTCATTTTTTCCTTGGTCAATTATTACCCTTCTTAGGAGAACTTTCCTGTTAAGTTCAAGAGAGTTTACCTCTTGGCTACAATTTGACAGGGGAATTATTACCCTCTCTCGTGAGATGTCATTTTTCCTTGGTCAATTATTACCCTTCTTAGGAGAAATGTATAATTTAATTTTATAGAGTTCAGCAAGATGGTATAATTTTCCCGCGAAATTATAACCTTCTTTCGTGAGATGTAATTTTTTGCTGGTCAATTATTACCCTTCTTTGGAGAAATTTACTGTGAAGTTCAAACGAGTTTAGATATGGGGTACAATTTTCCAGGAAATTTCTAACCCTCTTTCGTGAGATGTCATTTTTTTCCTGGTCAATTATTACCGTCATGAGCATAAAGTTATAGTGTAATTTAGTTTAGCAAGACTTTAGCAAGACGGTACTATTTGCTGGGGATATTATTACCCTTTTACTGTGAAGTCATTTTTTGCTGGTTAACTTTAACCCTCTTTAGGAGAAATTTACTGTGCTGATCAAGCGAGTTTAGTTATAGAGTACAATTTGCCCGGGAAATTAAAACCCTCTTTCGTGATATGTTATTTTCTCCTGGTCAATTATTACGCTTCTTAGGAGAAATTTACTTTGAAGTTCAAACGAATTTAGCTCTAGGGAACAATTTGCCAAGGGAATTTTTACCCTCTTTAGTGAGAAGTCATTTTTCCCTAGTCAATTATTACCCTTCTAGGGAGTGATGCATAGTGTAATTCTATAGAGTTTAGCAAGAGGGTACATTTTGCCCGAGAAATTATTACCCTCTTTCGTCAGAAGTATTTTTTTCATGGTCAATCATTACAATATTTGGGAGAAATTTACTGTGAAGTTCAAGCGAGTTTAGCTATAGGGTACAATTTGCCCGGGAAATTATAACCCTCTTTCGTGAGAAGTCATTTTTTCCTGGTCAATTCTCACCCTTCTTAGGAGAAATTTACTGTGATGTTCAAGCGAGTTTAGATCTAGGGTACAATTTGACAGAGGAATTATTACCCTCTTTCGTGAGAAGTCATTTTTCCTTGGTCAATTATTACCCTTCTTAGGAGAAATGTATAGTGTAATTTTATAGAGTTTAGCAAGATGGTACAATTTGCCCGGGAAATTATACCCTCCATCGTGAGATGTCATTTTTTACTTGGTCAATTATTACCCTTCTTAGGAGAAATTTCCTGTGAAGTTGAAGCGAGTTTATTTCTTGGCTACAACTTGACAGGGGAATTATTACCCTCTTTCGTGAGATGTCATTTTTCCTGGGTCAATTATTACCCTTCTTAGGAGAAATGTATGGTGTAATTTTATAGAGTTCAGCAAGATGGTACAATTTGCCCGGGAAATTATAACCCTCTTTCGTGAGAAGTCATTTTTTCGTCGTCAATTATTACCCTTCTTAGGAGAAAGGTATAGTGTAATTTTATAGAGTTTAGCAAGATGGTACAATTTGCCCTTGAAATTATAACCCTCTTTCGTGGGATGTCATTTTTTCCTTGGTCAATTATTACTCTACTTAGGAGAAATTTACTATGAAGTTCAAGCGAGTTTACCTATAGGGTACAATTTGCCCGGGAAATTATAACCCTCTTTCGTGAGATGTCATTTTTTCCTTGTCAATTATTACACTCTCTATAAGAAATTTACTGTGAAGTTCAAACGAGTTTAGCTATGGGGTACAATTTTCCAGGAAAGTTCTAACCCTCTTTCGTGAGAAGTCATTTTTTTCCTGGTCAATTATTACCGTCATGAGCATAAAGTTATAGTGTAATTTTGTTTAGCAAGACTTTAGCAAGACGGTACTATTTGCTGGGGGTATTATTACCCTTTTACTGTGAAGTCATTTTTTGCTGGTTAACTTTAAAGCTCTTTAGGAGAAATTTACTGTGCTGATCAAGCGTTTTTAGCTATAGAGTACAATTTGCCCGGGAAATTAAAACCCTCTTTCGTGATATGTTATTTTCTCCTGGTCAATTATTACGCTTCTTATGAGAAATTTCCTTTGAAGTTCAAACGAATTTAGCTCTAGGCTATAATTTGCCAGGGGAATTATTACCCTCTTTCGTAAGAAGTCATTTTCCCTAGTCAATTATTACCCTTCTTAGGAGTAATCATAGTGTAATTGTTTAGAGTTTCGCAAAAGGGTATAATTTGCCCGGGAAATTATTATCCTCTTTCCTGAGAAGTCATTTTTTCCTTGTCAATTATTACACTCTCTAGAAGAAATTTACTGTGTTGCTCAAGCGAGTTTAGCAATAGGGTAACCTTTGCCCGGGAAATTATAACCCTCTTTCGTGAGATGTCATTTTTTCCTGGTAAATTGTTTCCTTTCTTAGGAGAAATTTACTGTGAAGTTCAAGCGAGTTTACCTATAGGGTCCAATTTGCCCGGGAAAGTATAACCCTCTTTCGTGAGATGTCATTTTTTCCTTGTCAATTATTACACTCTCTAGAAGAAATTTACTGTGTTGCTCAAGCGAGTTTAGCAATAGGGTAACCTTTGCCCGGGAAATTATAACCCTCTTTTGTGAGAAGTCATTTTTTTCCTGGTCAATTATTACCGTCATGAGCATAAAGTTATAGTGTAATTTAGTTTAGCAAGACTTTAGCAAGACGGTACTATTTGCTGGGGGTATTATTACCCTTTTACTGTGAAGTCATTTTTTGCTGGTTAACTTTAACCCTCTTTAGGAGAAATTTACTGTGCTGATCAAGCGAGTTTAGCTATAGAGTACAATTTTCTCGGGAAATTAAAACCCTCTTTCGTGATATGTTATTTTCTCCTGGTCAATTATTACGCTTCTTAGGAGAAATTTACTTTGAAGTTCAAACGAATTTAGCTCTAGGGAACAATTTGCCAGGGGACTTTTTACCCTCTTTAGTGAGAAGTCATTTTTCCCTAGTCAATTATTACCCTTCTAGGGAGTGATGCATAGTGTAATTCTATAGAGTTTAGCAAGAGGGTACATTTTGCCCGAGAAATTATTACCCTCTTTCGTCAGAAGTATTTTTTTCATGGTCAATCATTACAATATTTGGGAGAAATTTACTGTGAAGTTCAAGCGAGTTTAGCTATAGGGTACAATTTGCCCGGGAAATTATAACCCTCTTTCGTGAGAAGTCATTTTTTCCTGGTCAATTCTTACCCTCCTTAGGAGAAATTTACAGTGAAGTTCAAGCGAGTTTAGCTCTAGGGTACAATTTGACACTGGAATTATTACCCTCTTTCGTGAGAAGTCATTTTTCCTTGGTCAATTATTACCCTTCTTAGGAGAAATGTATAGTGTAATTTTATAGTGTTTAGCAAGATGGTACAATTTGCCCGGGAAATTATTCCCTCCATCGTGAGATTTCATTTTTTCCTTGGTCAATTATTACCCTTCTTAGGAGAAATTTCCTTTTAAGTTCAAGAGAGTTTATCTCTTGGCTACAATTTGACAGGGGAATTATTACCCTCTCTCGTGAGATGTCATTTTTCCTTGGTCAATTATTACCCTTCTTAGGAGAAATGTATAGTTTAATTTTATAGAGTTCAGCAAGATGGTATAATTTTCCCGGGAAAATATAACCTTCTTTCGTGAGATGTAATTTTTTCCTGGTCAATTATAACACTTCTTTGGAGAAATTTACTGTGAAGTTCAAACGAGTTTAGCTATGGGGTACAATTTGCCAGGAAAGTTCTAACCCTCTTTCGTGAGAAGTCATTTTTTTCCTGGTCAATTATTACCGTCATGAGCATAAAGTTATGGTGTAATTTAGTTTAGCAAGACTTTAGCAAGACGGTACTATTTGCTGGGGGTATTATTACCCTTTTACTGTGAAGTCATTTTTTGCTGGTTAACTTTAACCCTCTTTAGGAGAAATTTACTGTGCTGATCAAGCGAGTTTAGCTATAGAGTACAATTTGCCAGGGAAATTAAAACCCTCTTTCGTGATATGTTATTTTCTCCTGGTCAATTATTACGCTTCTTAGGAGAAATTTACTTTGAAGTTCAAACGAATTTAGCTCTAGGCTATAATCTGCCAGGGGAATTATTACCCTCTTTCGTAAGAAGTCATTTTCCCTAGTCAATTATTACCCTTCTTAGGAGTAATCATAGTGTAATTCTTTAGAGTTTCGCAAAAGGGTACAATTTGCCCGGGAAATTATTATCCTCTTTCCTGAGAAGTCATTTTTTCCATGTCAATTATTACACTCTCTAGAAGAAATTTACTGTGTTGCTCAAGCGAGTTTAGCAATAGTGTAACCTTTGCCCGGGAAATTATAACCCTCTTTCGTGAGATGTCATTTTTTCCTGGTCAATTGTTTCCTTTCTTAGGAGAAATTTACTGTGAAGTTCAAGCGAGTTTACCTATAGGGTACAATTTGCCCGGGAAATTATAACCCTCTTTCGTGAGATGTCATTTTTTCCTTGTCAATTATTACACTCTCTAGAAGAAATTTACTGTGTTGCTCAAGCGAGTTTAGCAATAGGGTAACCTTTGCCCGGGAAATTATAACCCTCTTTCGTGAGAAGTCATTTTTTTCCTGGTCAATTATTACCGTCATGAGCATAAAGTTATAGTGTAATTTAGTTTAGCAAGACTTTAGCAAGACGGTACTATTTGCTGGGGGTATTATTACCCTTTTACTGTGAAGTCATTTTTTGCTGGTTAACTTTAACCCTCTTTAGGAGAAATTTACTGTGCTGATCAAGCGAGTTTAGCTATAGAGTACAATTTGCCCGGGAAATTAAAACCCTCTTTCGTGATATGTTATTTTCTCCTGGTCAATTATTACGCTTCTTAGGAGAAATTTACTTTGAAGTTCAAACGAATTTAGCTCTAGGGAACAATTTGCCAGGGGAATTTTTACCCTCTTTAGTGAGAAGTCATTTTTCCCTAGTCAATTATTACCCTTCTAGGGAGTGATGCATAGTGTAATTCTATAGAGTTTAGCAAGAGGGTACATTTTGCCCGAGAAATTATTACCCTCTTTCGTCAGAAGTATTGTTTTCATGGTCAATCATTACAATATTTGGGAGAAATTTACTGTGAAGTTCAAGCGAGTTTAGCTATAGGGTACAATTTGCCCGGGAAATTATAACCCTCTTTCGTGAGAAGTCCTTTGTTCCTGGTCAATTATTACCCTTCTTAGGAGAAATTTACTGTTAAGTTCAAGCGAGTTTAGCTCTAGGGTACAATTTGACACTGGAATTATTACCCTCTTTCGTGAGATGTCATTTTTTCGTGGTCAATTATTACCCTTCTTAGGAGAAAGGTATAGTGTAATTTTATAGAGTTTAGCAAGATGGTACAATTTGCCCGGGAAATTATAACCCTCTTTCGTGAGATGTCATATTTTCCTTGGTCAATTATTATTCTACTTAGGAGAAATTTACTGTAAAGTTCAAGCGAGTTTAGATCTAGGGTACAATTTGACAGAGGAATTATTACCGTCTTTCGTAAGAAGTCATTTTTTGGTGTTTCATTATTACCCTTCTTAGGAGAAATTTACTGTGAAGTTCAAACGAACTTAGCTCTAGGGAACAATTTGCCAGGGGAATTATTACCTTCTTTCGTGAGAAGTCATTTTTCCCTAGTCAATTATTACCCTTCTTAGGAGTAATGCATAGTGTAATACTATAGAGTTTAGCAAGAGGGTACATTTTGCCCGGGAAATTATTACCCTCTTTCGTGAGAAGTCATTTTTTCATGGTCAATTTCTACAATGTTTGGGAGAAATTTACTGTGAAGTTCATGCGAGTTTAGCTATAGGGTACAATTTGCCCGGCAAATTATAACCCTTTTTCGTGAGAAGTCATTTTTTCCTGGTCAATTATTACCCTTCTTAGGAGAAATTTACTGTGAAGTTCAAGCGAGTTTAGCTCTGGGGCACAATTTGACAGAGGAATTATTACGCTCTTTCGTGAGAAGTAATTTTTCCTTGGTCAATTATTACCCTTCTTAGGAGAAATTTACTGTGATGTTCAAGCGAGTTTAGCTCTTGGCTACAATTTAACAGGGAAATTATTATCCTCTTTCGTGAGATGTCATTTTTTCGTGGTCAATTATTACCGTTCTTAGGAGAAATTTACAGTGAAGTTCAAGCGATTTTAGCTATACGGTACAATTTGCCCGGGAATTTATAACCCTCTTTCGTGACATGTCATTTTTTCCTGGTCAATTATTACCCTTCTTAGGAGAAATGTACTGTGAAGTTCAAGCGACTTTAGCTCTAGGGTACAATTTGACAGGGGAATTATTACCCACTTTCGTGATAAGTCATTTTTCCTATGTCAATTATTACCTTTCTTAGGAGAAATATATAATGTAATTCTATAAACTTTAGCAAGATGGTACAATTTGCCCGGGAAATTATTAACCTCTTTCGTAAGAAGTCATTTTTTCCTGGACAATTATTACCCTATTTGGGAGAAATTTACTGTAAATTTCAAGCGAGTTTAGTTATAGGGTACAATTTGCCCTGGAAATTATTACTCTTTCTCGTGAGAATTCATTTTTTCCTGTCTTTTTATATCCTCTTTAGGAGAAATTTACTGTAAAGTTCAACCGAGTTCAGATATAGGGTACGGTTTCCCCGGGAAATTATTACCTGTTTCGTGAGAAGTCATTTTTTCCTGGTCAATTATTACCCTTCTTAGAAGAAATTTACTGTGAAGTTCAAGCGAGTTTAGATCTAGGGTACAATTTGACAGAGGAAATATTACCCTCTTTCGTGAGAAGTCATTTTTCCTTGGTCAATTATTACCCTTCTTAGGAGAAATGTATAGTGTAATTTTATAGTGTTTAGCAAGATGGTACAATTTGCCCGGGAAATTATACCCTCCATCGTGAGATTTCATTTTTTCCTTGGTCAATTATTACCCTTCTTAGGAGAACTTTCCTGTTAAGTTCAAGAAAGTTTACCTCTTGGCTACAATTTGACAGGGGAATTATTACCCTCTCTCGTGAGATGTCATTTTTCCTTGGTCAATTATTACCCTTCTTAGGAGAAATGTATAATTTAATTTTATAGAGTTCAGCAAGATGGTATAATTTTCCCGCGAAATTATAACCTTCTTTCGTGAGATGTAATTTTTTGCTGGTCAATTATTACCCTTCTTTGGAGAAATTTACTGTGAAGTTCAAACGAGTTTAGATATGGGGTACAATTTTCCAGGAAATTTCTAACCCTCTTTCGTGAGAAGTCATTTTTTTCCTGGTCAATTATTACCGTCATGAGCATAAAGTTATAGTGTAATTTAGTTTAGCAAGACTTTAGCAAGACGGTACTATTTGCTGGGGATATTATTACCCTTTTACTGTGAAGTCATTTTTTGCTGGTTAACTTTAACCCTCTTTAGGAGAAATTTACTGTGCTGATCAAGCGAGTTTAGTTATAGAGTACAATTTGCCCGGGAAATTAAAACCCTCTTTCGTGATATGTTATTTTCTCCTGGTCAATTATTACGCTTCTTAGGAGAAATTTACTTTGAAGTTCAAACGAATTTAGCTCTAGGGAACAATTTGCCAAGGGAATTTTTACCCTCTTCAGTGAGAAGTCATTTTTCCCTAGTCAATTATTACCCTTCTAGGGAGTGATGCATAGTGTAATTCTATAGAGTTTAGCAAGAGGGTACATTTTGCCCGAGAAATTATTACCCTCTTTCGTCAGAAGTATTTTTTTCATGGTCAATCATTACAATATTTGGGAGAAATTTACTGTGAAGTTCAAGCGAGTTTAGCTATAGGGTACAATTTGCCCGGGAAATTATAACCCTCTTTCGTGAGAAGTCATTTTTTCCTGGTCAATTCTTACCCTTCTTAGGAGAAATTTACTGTGATGTTCAAGCGAGTTTAGATCTAGGGTACAATTTGACAGAGGAATTATTACCCTCTTTCGTGAGAAGTCATTTTTCCTTGGTCAATTATTACCCTTCTTAGGAGAAATGTATAGTGTAATTTTATAGAGTTTAGCAAGATGGTACAATTTGCCCGGGAAATTATACCCTCCATCGTGAGATGTCATTTTTTACTTGGTCAATTATTACCCTTCTTAGGAGAAATTTCCTGTGAAGTTGAAGCGAGTTTATTTCTTCGCTACAACTTGACAGGGGAATTATTACCCTCTTTCGTGAGATGTCATTTTTCCTGGGTCAATTATTACCCTTCTTAGGAGAAATGTATGGTGTAATTTTATAGAGTTCAGCAAGATGGTATAATTTGCCCGGGAAATTATAACCCTCTTTCGTGAGAAGTCATTTTTTCGTCGTCAATTATTACCCTTCTTAGGAGAAAGGTATAGTGTAATTTTATAGAGTTTAGCAAGATGGTACAATTTGCCCTTGAAATTATAACCCTCTTTCGTGGGATGTCATTTTTTCCTTGGTCAATTATTACTCTACTTAGGAGAAATTTACTATGAAGTTCAAGCGAGTTTACCTATAGGGTACAATTTGCCCGGGAAATTATAACCCTCTTTCGTGAGATGTCATTTTTTCCTTGTCAATTATTACACTCTCTATAAGAAATTTACTGTGAAGTTCAAACGAGTTTAGCTATGGGGTACAATTTTCCAGGAAAGTTCTAACCCTCTTTCGTGAGAAGTCATTTTTTTCCTGGTCAATTATTACCGTCATGAGCATAAAGTTATAGTGTAATTTTGTTTAGCAAGACTTTTGCAAGACGGTACTATTTGCTGGGGGTATTATTACCCTTTTACTGTGAAGTCATTTTTTGCTGGTTAACTTTAAAGCTCTTTAGGAGAAATTTACTGTGCTGATCAAGCGAGTTTAGCTATAGAGTACAATTTGCCCGGGAAATTAAAACCCTCTTTCGTGATATGTTATTTTCTCCTGGTCAATTATTACGCTTCTTAGGAGAAATTTCCTTTGAAGTTCAAACGAATTTAGCTCTAGGCTATAATTTGCCAGGGGAATTATTACCCTCTTTCGTAAGAAGTCATTTTCCCTAGTCAATTATTACCCTTCTTAGGAGTAATCATAGTGTAATTGTTTAGAGTTTCGCAAAAGGGTATAATTTGCCCGGGAAATTATTATCCTCTTTCCTGAGAAGTCATTTTTTCCTTGTCAATTATTACACTCTCTAGAAGAAATTTACTGTGTTGCTCAAGCGAGTTTAGCAATAGGGTAACCTTTGCCCGGGAAATTATAACCCTCTTTCGTGAGATGTCATTTTTTCCTGGTAAATTGTTTCCTTTCTTAGGAGAAATTTACTGTGAAGTTCAAGCGAGTTTACCTATAGGGTCCAATTTGCCCGGGAAAGTATAACCCTCTTTCTTGAGATGTCATTTTTTCCTTGTCAATTATTACACTCTCTAGAAGAAATTTACTGTGTTGCTCAAGCGAGTTTAGCAATAGGGTAACCTTTGCCCGGGAAATTATAACCCTCTTTTGTGAGAAGTCATTTTTTTCCTGGTCAATTATTACCGTCATGAGCATAAAGTTATAGTGTAATTTAGTTTAGCAAGACTTTAGCAAGACGGTACTATTTGCTGGGGGTATTATTACCCTTTTACTGTGAAGTCATTTTTTGCTGGTTAACTTTAACCCTCTTTAGGAGAAATTTACTGTGCTGATCAAGCGAGTTTAGCTATAGAGTACAATTTGCCCGGGAAATTAAAACCCTCTTTCGTGATATGTTATTTTCTCCTGGTCAATTATTACGCTTCTTAGGAGAAATTTACTTTGAAGTTCAAACGAATTTAGCTCTAGGGAACAATTTGCCAGGGGACTTTTTACCCTCTTTAGTGAGAAGTCATTTTTCCCTAGTCAATTATTACCCTTCTAGGGAGTGATGCATAGTGTAATTCTATAGAGTTTAGCAAGAGGGTACATTTTGCCCGAGAAATTATTACCCTCTTTCGTCAGAAGTATTTTTTTCATGGTCAATCATTACAATATTTGGGAGAAATTTACTGTGAAGTTCAAGCGAGTTTAGCTATAGGGTACAATTTGCCCGGGAAATTATAACCCTCTTTCGTGAGAAGTCATTTTTTCCTGGTCAATTCTTACCCTTCTTAGGAGAAATTTACAGTGAAGTTCAAGCGAGTTTAGCTCTAGGGTACAATTTGACACTGGAATTATTACCCTCTTTCGTGAGAAGTCATTTTTCCTTGGTCAATTATTACCCTTCTTAGGAGAAATGTATAGTGTAATTTTATAGTGTTTAGCAAGATGGTACAATTTGCCCGGGAAATTATTCCCTCCATCGTGAGATTTCATTTTTTCCTTGGTCAATTATTACCCTTCTTAGGAGAAATTTCCTTTTAAGTTCAAGAGAGTTTATCTCTTGGCTACAATTTGACAGGGGAATTATTACCCTCTCTCGTGAGATGTCATTTTTCCTTGGTCAATTATTACCCTTCTTAGGAGAAATGTATAGTTTAATTTTATAGAGTTCAGCAAGATGGTATAATTTTCCCGGGAAAATATAACCTTCTTTCGTGAGATGTAATTTTTTCCTGGTCAATTATAACACTTCTTTGGAGAAATTTACTGTGAAGTTCAAACGAGTTTAGCTATGGGGTACAATTTGCCAGGAAAGTTCTAACCCTCTTTCGTGAGAAGTCATTTTTTTCCTGGTCAATTATTACCGTCATGAGCATAAAGTTATGGTGTAATTTAGTTTAGCAAGACTTTAGCAAGACGGTACTATTTGCTGGGGGTATTATTACCCTTTTACTGTGAAGTCATTTTTTGCTGGTTAACTTTAACCCTCTTTAGGAGAAATTTACTGTGCTGATCAAGCGAGTTTAGCTATAGAGTACAATTTGCCCGTTAAATTAAAACCCTCTTTCGTGATATGTTATTTTCTCCTGGTCAATTATTACGCTTCTTAGGAGAAATTTACTTTGAAGTTCAAACGAATTTAGCTCTAGGGAACAATTTGCCACGGGAATTTTTACCCTCTTTAGTGAGAAGTCATTTTTCCCTAGTCAATTATTACCCTTCTAGGGAGTAATGCATAGTGTAATTCTATAGAGTTTAGCAAGAGGGTACATTTTGCCCGAGAAATTATTACCCTCTTTCGTCAGAAGTATTTTTTTCATGGTCAATCATTACAATATTTGGGAGAAATTTACTGTGAAGTTCAAGCGAGTTTAGCTATAGGGTACAATTTGCCCGGGAAATTATAACCCTCTTTCGTGAGAAGTCATTTTTTCCTGGTCAATTATTACCCTTCTTAGGAGAAATTTACTGTTACGTTCAAGACGGTTTAGCTCTAGGGTACAATTTGACACTGGAATTATTACCCTCTTTCGTGAGATGTCATTTTTTCGTGGTCAATTATTACCCTTCTTAGGAGAAAGGTATAGTGTAATTTTATAGAGTTTAGCAAGATGGTACAATTTGCCCGGGAAATTATAACCCACTTTCGTGAGATGTCATATTTTCCTTGGTCAATTATTATTCTACTTAGGAGAAATTTACTGTAAAGTTCAAGCGAGTTTAGATCTAGGGTACAATTTGACAGAGGAATTATTACCGTCTTTCGTAAGAAGTCATTTTTTGGTGTTTCATTATTACCCTTCTTAGGAGAAATTTACTGTGAAGTTCAAACGAACTTAGCTCTAGGGAACAATTTGCCAGGGGAATTATTACCTTCTTTCGTGAGAAGTCATTTTTCCCTAGTCAATTATTACCCTTCTTAGGAGTAATGCATAGTGTAATACTATAGAGTTTAGCAAGAGGGTACATTTTTCCCGGGAAATTATTACCCTCTTTCGTGAGAAGTCATTTTTTCATGGTCAATTTCTACAATGTTTGGGAGAAATTTACTGTGAAGTTCATGCGAGTTTAGCTATAGGGTACAATTTGCCCGGCAAATTATAACCCTTTTTCGTGAGAAGTCATTTTTTCCTGGTCAATTATTACCCTTCTTAGGAGAAATTTACTGTGAAATTCAAGCGAGTTTAGCTCTGGGGCACAATTTGACAGAGGAATTATTACGCTCTTTCGTGAGAAGTAATTTTTCCTTGGTCAATTATTACCCTTCTTAGGAGAAATTTACTGTGATGTTCAAGCGAGTTTAGCTCTAGGGTACAATTTGACAGGGGAATTATTACCCACTTTCGTGATAAGTCATTTTTCCTATGTCAATTATTACCTTTCTTAGGAGAAATATATAATGTAATTCTATAAACTTTAGCAAGATGGTACAATTTGCCCGGGAAATTATTAACCTCTTTCGTCAGAAGTCATTTTTTCCTGGACAATTATTACCCTATTTGGGAGAAATTTACTGTAAATTTCAAGCGAGTTTAGTTATAGGGTACAATTTGCCCTGGAAATTATTACTCTTTCTCGTGAGAATTCATTTTTTCCTGTCTTTTTATATCCTCTTTAGGAGAAATTTACTGTAAAGTTCAAGCGAGTTTAGCTATAGGATACAATTTACCCGAGAAATTATAATCCTCTTTCGTGAGAAGTCATTTTTTCCTCGTCAATTATTACCCTTCTTAGGAGAAATTTACTGTGAAGTTCAAGCGAGTTTAGATCTAGGGTACAATTTGACAGAGGAAATATTACCCTCTTTCGTGAGAAGTCATTTTTCCTTGGTCAATTATTACCCTTCTTAGGAGAAATGTATAGTGTAATTTTATAGTGTTTAGCAAGATGGTACAATTTGCCCGGGAAATTATACCCTCCATCGTGAGATTTCATTTTTCCTTGGTCAATTATTACCCTTCTTAGGAGAACTTTCCTGTTAAGTTCAAGAGAGTTTACCTCTTGGCTACAATTTGACAGGGGAATTATTACCCTCTCTCGTGAGATGTCATTTTTCCTTGGTGAATTATTACCCTTCTTAGGAGAAATGTATAATTTAATTTTATAGAGTTCAGCAAGATGGTATAATTTTCCCGCGAAATTATGACCTTCTTTCTTGAGATGTAATTTTTTGCTGGTCAATTATTACCCTTCTTTGGAGAAATTTACTGTGAAGTTCAAACGAGTTTAGCTATGGGGTACAATTTTCCAGGAAATTTCTAACCCTCTTTCGTGAGAAGTCATTTTTTTCCTGGTCAATTATTACCGTCATGAGCATAAAGTTATAGTGTAATTTAGTTGAGCAAGACTTTAGCAAGACGGTACTATTTGCTGGGGGTATTATTACCCTTTTACTGTGAAGTCATTTTTTGCTGGTTAACTTTAACCCTCTTTAGGAGAAATTTACTGTGCTGATCAAGCGAGTTTAGCTATAGAGTACAATTTGCCCGGGAAATTAAAACCCTCTTTCGTGATATGTTATTTTCTCCTGGTCAATTATTACGCTTCTTAGGAGAAATTTACTTTGAAGTTCAAACGAATTTAGCTCTAGGGAACAATTTGCCAGGGGAATTTTTACCCTCTTTAGTGAGAAGTCATTTTTCCCTAGTCAATTATTACCCTTCTAGGGAGTGATGCATAGTGTAATTCTATAGAGTTTAGCAAGAGGGTACATTTTGCCCGAGAAATTATTACCCTCTTTCGTCAGAAGTATTTTTTTCAGGGTCATTCATTACAATATTTGGGAGAAATTTACTGTGAAGTTCAAGCGAGTTTAACTATAGGGTACAATTTACCCGGGAAATTATAATCCTCTTTGGTGAGAAGTCATTTTTTCCTCGTCAATTATTACCCTTCTTAGGAGAAATTTACTGTGAAGTTCAAGCGAGTTTAGATCTATTGTACAATTTGACAAAGGAAATATTACCCTCTTTCGTGAGAAGTCATTTTTCGTTGGTCAATTATTACCCTTCTTAGGAGAAATGTATAGTGTAATTTTATAGTGTTTAGCAAGATGGTACAATTTGCCCGGGAAATTATACCCTCCATCGTGAGATTTCATTTTTTCCTTGGTCAATTATTACCCTTCATAGGAGAAATTTCCTGTTAAGTTCAAGAGAGTTTACCTCTTGGCTACAATTTGACAGGGGAATTATTACCCTCTCGTGCGATGTCATTTTTCCTTGGTCAATTATTACCCTTCTTAGGAGAAATGTATAGTTTACTTTTATAGAGTTCAGCAAGATGGTATAATTTTCCCGGGAAATTATAACCTTCTTTCGTGAGATGTAAATTTTCCCTGGTCAATTATTACCCTTCTTTGGAGAAATTTACTGTGAAGTTCAAACGAGTTTAGCTATGGGGTACAATTTTCCAGGAAATTTCTAACCCCCTTTCGTGAGAAGTCATTTTTTTCCTGGTCAATTATTACCGTCATGAGCATAAAGTTATAGTGTAATTTAGTTTAGCAAGACTTTAGCAAGACGGTACTATTTGCTGGGGGTATTATTACCCTTTTACTGTGAAGTCATTTTTTGCTGGTTAACATTAAAGCTCTTTAGGAGAAATTTACTGTGCTGATCAAGCGAGTTTAGCTATAGAGTACAATTTGCCCGGGAAATTAAAACCCTCTTTCGTGATATGTTATTTTCTCCTGGTCAATTATTACGCTTCTTAGGAGAAATTTACTTTGAAGTTCAAACGAATTTAGCTCTAGGCTATAATTTGCCAGGGGAATTATTACCCTCTTTCGTAAGAAGTCATTTTCCCTAGTCAATTATTACCCTTCTTAGGAGTAATCATTGTGTAATTCTTTAGAGTTTCGCAAAAGGGTACAATTTGCGCGGGAAATTATTATCCTCTTTCCTGAGAAGTCATTTTTTTCTTGTCAATTATTACACTCTCTAGAAGAAATTTACTGTGTTGCTCAAGCGAGTTTAGCAATAGGGTAACCTTTGCCCGGGAAATTATAACCCTCTTTCGTGAGATGTCATTTTTTCCTGGTCAATTGTTTCCTTTCTTAGGAGAAATTTACTGTGAAGTTCAAGCGAGTTTACCTATAGGGTACAATTTGCCCGGGAAATTATAACCCTCTTTCGTGGATGTCATTTTTTCCTTGTCAATTATTACACTCTCTAGAAGAAATTTACTGTGTTGCTCAAGCGAGTTTAGCAATAGGGTAACCTTTGCCCGGGAAATTATAACCCTCTTTCGTGAGAAGTCATTTTTTTCCTGGTCAATTATTACCGTCATGAGCATAAAGTTATAGTGTAATTTAGTTTAGCAAAACTTTAGCAAGACGGTACTATTTGCTGGGAGTATTATTACCCTTTTACTGTGAAGTCATTTTTTGCTGGTTAACTTTAACCCTCTTTAGGAGAAATTTACTGTGCTGATCAAGCGAGTTTAGCTATAGAGTACAATTTGCCCGGGAAATTAAAACCCTCTTTCGTGATATGTTATTTTCTCCTGGTCAATTATTACGCTTCTTAGGAGAAATTTACTTTGAAGTTCAAACGAATTTAGCTCTAGGGAACAATTTGCCAGGGGAATTTTTACCCTCTTTAGTGAGAAGTCATTTTTCCCTAGTCAATTATTACCCTTCTAGGGAGTGATGCATAGTGTAATTCTATAGAGTTTAGCAAGAGGGTACATTTTGCCCGAGAAATTATTACCCTCTTTCGTCAGAAGTATTTTTTTCATGGTCAATCATTACAATATTTGGGAGAAATTTACTGTGAAGTTCAAGCGAGTTTAGCTATAGGGTACAATTTGCCCGGGAAATTATAACCCTCTTTCGTGAGAAGTCATTTTTTCCTGGTCAATTATTACCCTTCTTAGGAGAAATTTACTGTTAAGTTCATGCGAGTTTAGCTCTAGGGTACAATTTGACACTGGAATTATTACCCTCTTTCGTGAGATGTCATTTTTTCGTGGTCAATTATTACCCTTCTTAGGAGAAAGGTATAGTGTAATTTTATAGAGTTTAGCAAGATGGTACAATTTGCCCGGGAAATTATAACCCTCTTTCGTGAGATGTCATATTTTCCTTGGTCAATTATTATTCTACTTAGGAGAAATTTACTGTAAAGTTCAAGCGAGTTTAGATCTAGGGTACAATTTGACAGAGGAATTATTACCGTCTTTCGTAAGAAGTCATTTTTTGGTGTTTCATTATTACCCTTCTTAGGAGAAATTTACTGTGAAGTTCAAACGAACTTAGCTCTAGGGAACAATTTGCCAGGGGAATTATTACCTTCTTTCGTGAGAAGTCATTTTTCCCTAGTCAATTATTACCCTTCTTAGGAGTAATGCATAGTGTAATACTATAGAGTTTAGCAAGAGGGTACATTTTGCCCGGGAAATTATTACCCTCTTTCGTGAAAAGTCATTTTTTCATGGTCAATTTCTACAATGTTTGGGAGAAATTTACTGTGAAGTTCATGCGAGTTTAGTTATAGGGTACAATTTGCCCGGCAAATTATAACCCTTTTTCGTGAGAAGTCATTTTTTCCTGGTCAATTATTACCCTTCTTAGGAGAAATTTACTGTGAAGTTCAAGCGAGTTTAGCTCTGGGGCACAATTTGACAGAGGAATTATTACGCTCTTTCGTGAGAAGTAATTTTTCCTTGGTCAATTATTACCCTTCTTAGGAGAAATTTACTGTGATGTTCAAGCGAGTTTAGCTCTTGGCTACAATTTAACAGGGGAATTATTATCCTCTTTCGTGAGATGTCATTTTTTCGTGGTCAATTATTACCGTTCTTAGGAGAAATTTACAGTGAAGTTCAAGCGATTTTAGCTATACGGTACAATTTGCCCGGGAATTTATAACCCTCTTTCGTGAGATGTCATTTTTTCCTGGTCAATTATTACCCTTCTTAGCAGAAATGTACTGTGAAGTTCAAGCGAGTTTAGCTCTAGGGTACAATTTGACAGGGGAATTATTACCCACTTTCGTGATAAGTCATTTTTCCTATGTCAATTATTACCTTTCTTAGGAGAAATATATAATGTAATTCTATAAACTTTAGCAAGATGGTACAATTTGCCCGGGAAATTATTAACCTCTTTCGTCAGAAGTCATTTTTTCCTGGACAATTATTACATTATTTGGGAGAAATTTACTGTATATTTCAAGCGAGTTTAGTTATAGGGTACAATTTGCCCTGGAAATTATTACTCTTTCTCGTGAGAATTCATTTTTTCCTGTCTTTTTATATCCTCTTTAGGAGAAATTTACTGTAAAGTTCAACCGAGTTCAGATATAGGGTACGGTTTCCCCGGGAAATTATTACCTGTTTCGTGAGATGTAATTTTTTATTGATCAATTATTACAATATTTGGGAGAAATTTACTGTGAAGTTCAAGCGAGTTTAGCTATAGGATACAATTTACCCGGGAAATTATAATCCTCTTTCGTGAGAAGTCATTTTTTCCTCGTCAATTATTACCCTTCTTAGGAGAAATTTACTGTGAAGTTCAAGCGAGTTTAGATCTAGGGTACAATTTGACAGAGGAAATATTACCCTCTTTCGTGAGAAGTCATTTTTCCTTGGTCAATTATTACCCTTCTTAGGAGAAATGTATAGTGTAATTTTATAGTGTTTAGCAAGATGGTACAATTTGCCCGGGAAATTATACCCTCCATCGTGAGATTTCATTTTTCCTTGGTCAATTATTACCCTTCTTAGGAGAACTTTCCTGTTAAGTTCAAGAGAGTTTACCTCTTGGCTACAATTTGACAGGGGAATTATTACCCTCTCTCGTGAGATGTCATTTTTCCTTGGTGAATTATTACCCTTCTTAGGAGAAATGTATAATTTAATTTTATAGAGTTCAGCAAGATGGTATAATTTTCCCGCGAAATTATGACCTTCTTTCTTGAGATGTAATTTTTTGCTGGTCAATTATTACCCTTCTTTGGAGAAATTTACTGTGAAGTTCAAACGAGTTTAGCTATGGGGTACAATTTTCCAGGAAATTTCTAACCCTCTTTCGTGAGAAGTCATTTTTTTCCTGGTCAATTATTACCGTCCTGAGCATAAAGTTATAGTGTAATTTAGTTGAGCAAGACTTTAGCAAGACGGTACTATTTGCTGGGGGTATTATTACCCTTTTACTGTGAAGTCATTTTTTGCTGGTTAACTTTAACCCTCTTTAGGAGAAATTTACTGTGCTGATCAAGCGAGTTTAGCTATAGAGTACAATTTGCCCGGGAAATTAAAACCCTCTTTCGTGATATGTTATTTTCTCCTGGTCAATTATTACGCTTCTTAGGAGAAATTTACTTTGAAGTTCAAACGAATTTAGCTCTAGGGAACAATTTGCCAGGGGAATTTTTACCCTCTTTAGTGAGAAGTCATTTTTCCCTAGTCAATTATTACCCTTCTAGGGAGTGATGCATAGTGTAATTCTATAGAGTTTAGCAAGAGGGTACATTTTGCCCGAGAAATTATTACCCTCTTTCGTCAGAAGTATTTTTTTCAGGGTCATTCATTACAATATTTGGGAGAAATTTACTGTGAAGTTCAAGCGAGTTTAGCTATAGGGTACAATTTACCCGGGAAATTATAATCCTCTTTCGTGAGAAGTCATTTTTTCCTCGTCAATTATTACCCTTCTTAGGAGAAATTTACTGTGAAGTTCAAGCGAGTTTAGATCTATTGTACAATTTGACAGAGGAAATATTACCCTCTTTCGTGAGAAATCATTTTTCGTTGGTCAATTATTACCCTTCTTAGGAGAAATGTATAGTGTAATTTTATAGTGTTTAGCAAGATGGTACAATTTGCCCGGGAAATTATACCCTCCATCGTGAGATTTCATTTTTTCCTTGGTCAATTATTACCCTTCATAGGAGAAATTTATTGTTAAGTTCAAGAGAGTTTACCTCTTGGCTACAATTTGACAGGGGAATTATTACCCTCTCGTGCGATGTCATTTTTCCTTGGTCAATTATTACCCTTCTTAGGAGAAATGTATAGTTTAATTTTATAGAGTTCAGCAAGATGGTATAATTTTCCCGGGAAATTATAACCTTCTTTCGTGAGATGTAAATTTTTCCTGGTCAATTATTACCCTTCTTTGGAGAAATTTACTGTGAAGTTCAAACGAGTTTAGCTATGGGGTACAATTTTCCAGGAAATTTCTAACCCCCTTTCGTGAGAAGTCATTTTTTTCCTGGTCAATTATTACCGTCATGAGCATAAAGTTATAGTGTAATTTAGTTTAGCAAGACTTTAGCAAGACGGTACTATTTGCTGGGGGTATTATTACCCTTTTACTGTGAAGTCATTTTTTGCTGGTTAACATTAAAGCTCTTTAGGAGAAATTTACTGTGCTGATCAAGCGAGTTTAGCTATAGAGTACAATTTGCCCGGGAAATTAAAACCCTCTTTCGTGATATGTTATTTTCTCCTGGTAAATTATTACCCTTCTTTGGAGAAATTTCCTTTGAAGTTCAAACGAATTTAGCTCTAGGCTATAATTTGCCAGGGGAATTATTACCCTCTTTCGTAAGAAGTCATTTTCCCTAGTTAATTATTACCCTTCTTAGGAGTAATCATTGTGTAATTCTTTAGAGTTTCGCAAAAGGGTACAATTTGCGCGGGAAATTATTATCCTCTTTCCTGAGAAGTCATTTTTTTCTTGTCAATTATTACACTCTCTAGAAGAAATTTACTGTGTTGCTCAAGCGAGTTTAGCAATAGGGTAACGTTTGCCCGGGAAATTATAACCCTCTTTCGTGAGATGTCATTTTTTCCTGGTCAATTGTTTCCTTTCTTAGGAGAAATTTACTGTGAAGTTCAAGCGAGTTTACCTATAGGGTACAATTTGCCCGGGAAATTATAACCCTCTTTCGTGAGATGTCATTTTTTCCTTGTCAATTATTACACTCTCTAGAAGAAATTTACTGTGTTGCTCAAGCGAGTTTAGCAATAGGGTAACCTTTGCCCGGGAAATTATAACCCTCTTTCGTGAGAAGTCATTTTTTTCCTGGTCAATTATTACCGTCATGAGCATAAAGTTATAGTGTAATTTAGTTTAGCAAGACTTTAGCAAGACGGTACTATTTGCTGGGGGTATTATTACCCTTTTACTGTGAAGTCATTTTTTGCTGGTTAACTTTAACCCTCTTTAGGAGAAATTTACTGTGCTGATCAAGCGAGTTTAGCTATAGAGTACAATTTGCCCGGGAAATTAAAACCCTCTTTCGTGATATGTTATTTTCTCCTGGTCAATTATTACGCTTCTTAGGAGAAATTTACTTTGAAGTTCAAACGAATTTAGCTCTAGGGAACAATTTGCCAGGGGAATTTTTACCCTCTTTAGTGAGAAGTCATTTTTCCCTAGTCAATTATTACCCTTCTAGGGAGTGATGCATAGTGTAATTCTATAGAGTTTAGCAAGAGGGTACATTTTGCCCGAGAAATTATTACCCTCTTTCGTCAGAAGTATTTTTTTCATGGTCAATCATTACAATATTTGGGAGAAATTTACTGTGAAGTTCAAGCGAGTTTAGCTATAGGGTACAATTTGCCCGGGAAATTATAACCCTCTTTCGTGAGAAGTCATTTTTTCCTGGTCAATTATTACCCTTCTTAGGAGAAATTTACTGTTAAGTTCAAGCGAGTTTAGCTCTAGGGTACAATTTGACAGTGGAATTATTACCCTCTTTCGTGAGATGTCATTTTTTCGTGGTCAATTATTACCCTTCTTAGGAGAAAGGTATAGTGTAATTTTATAGAGTTTAGCAAGATGGTACAATTTGCCCGGGAAATTATAACCCTCTTTCGTGAGATGTCATATTTTCCTTGGTCAATTATTATTCTACTTAGGAGAAATTTACTGTAAAGTTCAAGCGAGTTTAGATCTAGGGTACAATTTGACAGAGGAATTATTACCGTCTTTCGTAAGAAGTCATTTTTTGGTGTTTCATTATTACCCTTCTTAGGAGAAATTTACTGTGAAGTTCAAACGAACTTAGCTCTAGGGAACAATTTGCCAGGGGAATTATTACCTTCTTTCGTGAGAAGTCATTTTTCCCTAGTCAATTATTACCCTTCTTAGGAGTAATGCATAGTGTAATACTATAGAGTTTAGCAAGAGGGTACATTTTGCCCGGGAAATTATTACCCTCTTTCGTGAAAAGTCATTTTTTCATGGTCAATTTCTACAATGTTTGGGTGAAATTTACTGTGAAGTTCATGCGAGTTTAGTTATAGGGTACAATTTGCCCGGCAAATTATAACCCTTTTTCATGAGAAGTCATTTTTTCCTGGTCAATTATTACACTTCTTAGGAGAAATTTACTATGAAGTTCAAGCGAGTTTAGCTCTGGGGCACAATTTGACAGAGGAATTATTACGCTCTTTCGTGAGAAGTAATTTTTCCTTGGTCAATTATTACCCTTCTTAGGAGAAATTTACTGTGATGTTCAAGCGAGTTTAGCTCTTGGCTACAATTTAACAGGGGAATTATTATCCTCTTTCGTGAGATGTCATTTTTTCGTGGTCAATTATTACCGTACTTAGGAGAAATTTACAGTGAAGTTCAAGCGATTTTAGCTATACGGTACAATTTGCCCGGGAATTTATAACCCTCTTTCGTGACATGTCATTTTTTCCTGGTCAATTATTACCCTTCTTAGGAGAAATGTACTGTGAAGTTCAAGCGAGTTTAGCTCTAGGGTACAATTTGACAGGGGAATTATTACCCACTTTCGTGATAAGTCATTTTTCCTATGTCAATTATTACCTTTCTTAGGAGAAATATATAATGTAATTCTATAAACTTTAGCAAGATGGTACAATTTGCCCGGGAAATTATTAACCTCTTTCGTCAGAAGTCATTTTTTCCTGGACAATTATTACCCTATTTGGGAGAAATTTACTGTAAATTTCAAGCGAGTTTAGTTATAGGGTACAATTTGCCCTGGAAATTATTACTCTTTCTCGTGAGAATTCATTTTTTCCTGTCTTTTTATATCCTCTTTAGGAGAAATTTACTGTAAAGTTCAACCGAGTTCAGATATAGGGTACGGTTTCCCCGGGAAATTATTACCTGTTTCGTGAGATGTAATTTTTTAATGGTCAATTATTACAATATTTGGGAGAAATTTACTGTGAAGTTCAAGCGAGTTTAGCTATAGGATACAATTTACCCGGGAAATTATAATCCTCTTTCGTGAGAAGTCATTTTTTCCTCGTCAATTATTACCCTTCTTAGGAGAAATTTACTGTGAAGTTCAAGCGAGTTTAGATCTAGGGTACAATTTGACAGAGGAAATATTACCCTCTTTCGTGAGAAGTCATTTTTCCTTGGTCAATTATTACCCTTCTTAGGAGAAATGTATAGTGTAATTTTATAGTGTTTAGCAAGATGGTACAATTTGCCCGGGAAATTATACCCTCCATCGTGAGATTTTATTTTTTCCTTGGTCAATTATTACCCTTCTTAGGAGAACTTTCCTGTTAAGTTCAAGAGAGTTTACCTCTTGGCTACAATTTGACAGGGGAATTATTACCCTCTCTCGTGAGATGTCATTCTTCCTTGGTCAATTATTACCCTTCTTAGGAGAAATGTATAATTTAATTTTATAGAGTTCAGCAAGATGGTATAATTTTCCCGCGAAATTATAACCTTCTTTCGTGAGATGTAATTTTTTGCTGGTCAATTATTACCCTTCTTTGGAGAAATTTACTGTGAAGTTCAAACGAGTTTAGCTATGGGGTACAATTTTCCAGGAAAGTTCTAACCCTCTTTCGTGAGAAGTCATTTTTTTCCTGGTCAATTATTACCGTCATGAGCATAAAGTTATAGTGTAATTTAGTTTAGCAAGACTTTAGCAAGACGGTACTATTTGCTGGGGGTATTATTACCCTTTTACTGTGAAGTCATTTTTTGCTGGTTAACTTTAACCCTCTTTAGGAGAAATTTACTGTGCTGATCAAGCGAGTTTAGCTATAGAGTACAATTTGCCCGGGAAATTAAAACCCTCTTTCGTGATATGTTATTTTCTCCTGGTCAATTATTAGGCTTCTTAGGAGAAATTTACTTTGAAGTTCAAACGAATTTAGCTCTAAGGAACAATTTGCCAGGGGAATTTTTACCCTCTTTAGTGAGAAGTCATTTTTCCCTAGTCAATTATTACCCTTCTAGGGAGTGATGCATAGTGTAATTCTATAGAGTTTAGCAAGAGGGTACATTTTGCCCGAGAAATTATTACCCTCTTTCGTCAGAAGTATTTTTTTGAGGGTCAATCATTACAATATTTGGGAGAAATTTACTGTGAAGTTCAAGCGAGTTTAGCTATAGGGTACAATTTACCCGGGAAATTATAATCCTCTTTCGTGAGAAGTCATTTTTTCCTGGTCAATTATTACCCTTCTTAGGAGAAATTTACTGTGAAGTTCAAGCGAGTTTAGATCTATTGTACAATTTGACAGAGGAAATATTACCCTCTTTCGTGAGAAGTCATTTTTCGTTGGTCAATTATTACCCTTCTTAGGAGAAATGTATAGTGTAATTTTATAGTGTTTAGCAAGATGGTACAATTTGCCCGGGAAATTATACCCTCCATCGTGAGATTTCATTTTTTCCTTGGTCAATTATTACCCTTCATAGGATAAATTTCCTGTTAAGTTCAAGAGAGTTTACCTCTTGGCTACAATTTGACAGGGGAATTATTACCCTCTCGTGCGATGTCATTTTTCCTTGGTCAATTATTACCCTTCTTAGGAGAAATGTATAGTTTAATTTTATAGAGTTCAGCAAGATGGTATAATTTTCCCGGGAAATTATAACCTTCTTTCGTGAGATGTAAATTTTTCCTGGTCAATTATTACCATTCTTTGGAGAAATTTACTGTGAAGTTCAAACGAGTTTAGCTATGGGGTACAATTTTCCAGGAAATTTCTAACCCCCTTTCGTGAGAAGTCATTTTTTTCCTGGTCAATTATTACCGTCATGAGCATAAAGTTATAGCGTAATTTAGTTTAGCAAGACTTTAGCAAGACGGTACTATTTGCTGGGGGTATTATTACCCTTTTACTGTGAAGTCATTTTTTGCTGGTTAACATTAAAGCTCTTTAGGAGAAATTTACTGTGCTGATCAAGCGAGTTTAGCTATAGAGTACAATTTGCCCGGGAAATTAAAACCCTCTTTCGTGACATGTTATTTTCTCCTGGTCAATTATTACGCTTCTTAGGAGAAATTTCCTTTGAAGTTCAAACGAATTTAGCTCTAGGCTATAATTTGCCAGGGGAATTATTACCCTCTTTCGTAAGAAGTCATTTTCCCTAGTCAATTAGTACCCTTCTTAGGAGTAATCATAGTGTAATTCTTTAGAGTTTCGCAAAAGGGTACAATTTGCGCGGGAAATTATTATCCTCTTTCCTGAGAAGTCATTTTTTTCTTGTCAATTATTACACTCTCTAGAAGAAATTTACTGTGTTGCTCAAGCGAGTTTAGCAATAGGGTAACCTTTGCCCGGGAAATTATAACCCTCTTTCGTGAGATGTCATTTTTTCCTGGTCAATTGTTTCCTTTCTTAGGAGAAATTTACTGTGAAGTTCAAGCGAGTTTACCTATAGGGTACAATTTGCCCGGGAAATTATAACCCTCTTTCGTGAGATGTCATTTTTTCCTTGTCAATTATTACACTCTCTAGAAGAAATTTACTGTGTTGCTCAAGCGAGTTTAGCAATAGGGTAAACTTTGCCCGGGAAATTATAACCCTCTTTCGTGAGAAGTCATTTTTTTCCTGGTCAATTATTACCGTCATGAGCATAAAGTTATAGTGTAATTTAGTTTAGCAAGACTTTAGCAAGACGGTAATATTTGCTGGGGGTATTATTACCCTTTTACTGTGAAGTCATTTTTTGCTGGTTAACTTTAACCCTCTTTAGGAGAAATTTACTGTGCTGATCAAGCGAGTTTAGCTATAGAGTACAATTTGCCCGGGAAATTAAAACCCTCTTTCGTGATATGTTATTTTCTCCTGGTCAATTATTACGCTTCTTAGGAGAAATTTACTTTGAAGTTCAAACGAATTTAGCTATAGGGTACAATTTGCCCGGGAAATTATAACTCTCTTTCGTGAGAAGTAATTTTTTCCTCGTCAATTCTTACCCTTCTTAGGAGAAATTTACAGTGAAGTTCAAGCGAGTTTAGCTCTAGGGTACAATTTGACACTGGAATTATTACCCTCTTTCGTGAGAAGTCATTTTTCCTTGGTCAATTATTACCCTTCTTAGGAGAAATGTATAGTGTAATTTTATAGTTTTTAGCAAGATAGTACAATTTGCCCGGGAAATTATACCCTCCATCGTGAGATTTCATTTTTTCCTTGGTCAATTATTACCCTTCTTAGGAGAAATTTCCTGTTAAGTTCAAGAGAGTTTATCTCTTGGCTACAATTTGACAGGGGAATTATTACTCTCTCTCGTGAGATGTCATTTTTCCTTGGTCAATTATTACCCTTCTTAGGAGAAATGTATAGTTTAATTTTATAGAGTTCAGCAAGATGGTATAATTTTCCCGGGAAAATATAACCTTCTTTCGTGAGATGTAATTTTTTCCTGGTCAATTATAACACTTCTTTGGAGAAATTTACTGTGAAGTTCAAACGAGTTTAGCTATGGGGTACAATTTGCCAGGAAAGTTCTAACCCTCTTTCGTGAGAAGTCATTTTTTTCCTGGTCAATTATTACCGTCATGAGCATAAAGTTATAGTGTAATTTAGTTTATGAAGACTTTAGCAAGACGGTACTACTTGCTGGAAGTATTATTACCCTTTTACTGTGAAGTCATTTTTTGCTGGTTAACTTTAACCCTCTTTAGGAGAAATTTACTGCTCTGATCAAGCGAGTTTAGCTATAGAGTACAATTTGCCCGGGAAATTAAAACCCTCTTTCGTGATATGTTATTTTCTCCTGGTCAATTATTACGCTTCTTAGGAGAAATTTACTTTGAAGTTCAAACGAATTTAGCTCTAGGCTATAATTTGCCAGGGGAATTATTACCCTCTTTCGTAAGAAGTCATTTTCCCTAGTCAATTATTACCCTTCTTAGGAGTAATCATAGTGTAATTCTTTAGAGTTTCGCAAAAGGGTACAATTTGCCCGGGAAATTATTATCCTCTTTCCTGAGAAGTCATTTTTTCCTTGTCAATTATTACACTCTCTAGAAGAAATTTACTGTGTTGCTCAAGCGAGTTTAGCAATAGGGTAACCTTTGCCCGGGAAATTATAACCCTCTTTCGTGAGATGTCATTTTTTCCTGGTCAATTGTTTCCTTTCTTAGGAGAAATTTACTGTGAAGTTCAAGCGAGTTTACCTATAGGGTACAATTTGCCCGGGAAATTATAACCCTCTTTCGTGAGATGTCATTTTTTCCTTGTCAATTATTACACTCTCTAGAAGAAATTTACTGTGTTGCTCAAGCGAGTTTAGCAATACGGTAACCTTTGCCCGGGAAATTATAACCCTCTTTCGTGAGAAGTCATTTTTTTCCTGGTCAATTATTACCGTCATGAGCATAAAGTTATAGTGTAATTTAGTTTAGCAAGACTTTAGCAAGACGGTACTATTTGCTGGGGGTATTATTACCCTTTTACTGTGAAGTCATTTTTTGCTGGTTAACTTTAACCCTCTTTAGGAGAAATTTACTGTGCTGATCAAGCGAGTTTAGCTATAGAGTACAATTTGCCCGGGAAATTAAAACCCTCTTTCGTGATATGTTATTTTCTCCTGGTCAATTATTACGCTTCTTAGGAGAAATTTACTTTGAAGTTCAAACGAATTTAGTTCTAGGGAACAATTTGCCAGGGGTATTTTTACCCTCTTTAGTGAGAAGTCATTTTTCCCTAGTCAATTATTTCCCTTCTAGGGAGTGATGCAGAGTGTAATTCTATAGAGTTTAGCAAGAGGGTACATTTTGCCCGAGAAATTATTACCCTCTTTCGTCAGAAGTATTTTTTTCATGGTCAATCATTACAATAATTGGGAGAAATTTACTGTGAAGTTCAAGCGAGTTTAGCTATAGGGTACAATTTGCCCGGGAAATTATAGCCCTCTTTCGTGAGAAGTCATTTTTTCTTGGTCAATTATTACCCTTCTTAGGAGAAATTTACTGTGAAGTTCAAGCGAGTTTAGCTCTAGGGTACAATTTCACACTAGAATTATTACCCTCTTTCGTGAGATGTCATTTTTTCGTGGTCAATTATTACCCTTCTTAGGAGAAAGGTATAGTGTAATTTTATAGAGTTTAGCAAGATGGTACAATTTGCCCGGGAAATTATAACCCTCTTTCGTGAGATGTCATTTTTTCCTTGGTCAATTATTATTCTACTTAGGAGAAATTTACTGTAAAGTTCAAGCGAGTTTAGATCTAGGGTACAATTTGACAGAGGAATTATTACCGTCTTTCGTAAGAAGTCAATTTTTGGTGTTTCATTATTACCCTTCTTAAAAGAAATTTACTGTGAAGTTCAAACGAACTTAGCTCTAGGGAACAATTTGCCAGAGGAATTATTACCTTCTTTCGTGAGAAGTCATTTTTCCCTAGTCAATTATTACCCTTCTTAGGAGTAATGCATAGTGTAATACTATAGAGTTTAGCAAGAGGGTACATTTTGCCCGGGAAATTATCACCCTCTTTCGTGAGATGTCATTTTTTCCTTGGTCAATTATTATTCTACTTAGGAGAAATTTACTGTAAAGTTCAAGCGAGTTTAGATCTAGGGTACAATTTGACAGAGGAATTATTACAGTCTTTCGTAAGAAGTCATTTTTTGGTGTTTCATTATTACCCCTCTTAGGAGAAATTTACTGTGAAGTTCAAACGAACTTAGCTCTAGGGAACAATTTGCCAGGGGAATTATTACCTTCTTTCGTGAGAAGTCATTTTTCCCTAGTCAATTATTACCCTTCTTAGGAGTAATGCATAGTGTAATACTATAGAGTTTAGCAAGAGGGTACATTTTGCCCGGGAAATTATTACCCTCTTTCGTGAGAAGTCATTTTTTCATGGTCAATTTTTACAATGTTTGGGAGAAATTTACTGTGAAATTCATGCGAGTTTAGCTATAGGGTACAATTTGCCCGGGAATTTATAACCCTCTTTCGTGAGATGTCATTTTTTCCTGGTCAATTATTACCCTTCTTAGGAGAAATGTACTGTGAAGTTCGAGCGAGTTTAGCTCTAGGGTACAATTTGACAGGGGAATTATTACCCACTTTCGTGATAAGTCATTTTTCCTATGTCAATTATTACCTTTCTTAGGAGAAATATATAATGTAATTCTATAAACTTTAGCAAGATGGTACAATTTGCCCGGGAAATTATTACCCTCTTTCGTCAGAAGTCATTTTTTCCTGGACAATTATTACCCTATTTGGGAGAAATTTACCGTAAATTTCAAGCGAGTTTAGTTATAGGGTACAATTTGCCGGGGAAATTATTACTCTTTCTCGTGAGAATTCATTTTTTCCTGTCTTTTTATATATTCTTTAGGAGAAATTTACTGTAAAGTTCAACCGAGTTCAGATATAGGGTACGGTTTCCCCGGGAAATTATTACCTGTTTCGTGAGATGTCATTTTTTCATGGTCAATTATTACAATATTTGGGAGAAATTTACTGTGAGGTTCAAGCGAGTTTAGCTATAGGGTTCAATTTGCCCGGGAAATTATAATCCTCTTTCGTGAGAAGTCATTTTTTCCTCGTCAATTATTACCCTTCTTAGGAGAAATTTACTGTGATGTTCAAGCGAGTTTAGATCTAGGGTACAATTTGACAGAGGAAATATTACCCTCTTTCGTGAGAAGTCATTTTTCCTTGGTCAATTATTACCCTTCTAAGGAGAATTGTATAGTGTAAATTTATAGTGTTTAGCGAGATTGTACAATTTGCCCGGGAAATTATACCCTCCATCGTGAGATTTCATTTTTTCCTGGGTCAATTATTACCCTTCTTAGGAGAACTTTCCTGTTAAGTTCAAGAGAGTTTACCTCTTGGCTACAATTTGACAGGGGAATTATTACCCTCTCTCGTGAGATGTCATTTTTCCTTGGTCAATTATTACCCTTCTTAGGAGAAATGTATAGTTTAATTTTATAGAGTTAAGCAAGATGGTATAATTTTCCCGGGAAATTATAACCTTCTTTCGTGAGATGTAATTTTTTCCTGGTCAATTATTACCCTTCTTTGGAGAAATTTACTGTGAAGTTCAAACGAGATTAGCTTTGGGGTACAATTTGCCAGGAAAGTTCTAACCCTCTTTCGTGAGAAGTTTTTTTTTCCTGGTCAATTATTACCGTCATGAGCATAAAGTTATAGTGTAATTTAGTTTAGCAAGACTTTAGCAAGACGGTACTATTTGCTGGGGGTATTATTACCCTTTTACTGTGAAGTCATTTTTTGCTGGTTAACTTTAACCCTCTTTAGGAGAAATTTACTGTGCTGATCAAGCGAGTTTAGCTATAGAGTACAATTTGCCCGGGAAGTTAAAACCCTCTTTCGTGATATGTTATTTTCTCCTGGTCAATTATTACGCTTCTTAGGAGAAATTTACTTTGAAGTTCAAACGAATTTAGCTCTAGGCTATAATTTGCCAGGGGAATTATTACCCTCTTTCGTAAGAAGTCATTTTCCTTAGTCAATTATTACCCTTCTTAGGAGTAATCATAGTGTAATTCTTTAGAGTTTCGCAAAAGGGTACAATTTGCCCGGGAAATTATTATCCTCTTTCCTGAGTAGTCATTTTTTCCTTGTCAATTATTACACTCTCTAGAAGAAATTTACTGTGTTGCTCAAGCGAGTTTAGCAATAGGGTAACCTTTGCCCGGGAAATTATAACCCTCTTTCGTGAGATGTCATTTTTTCCTGGTCAATTGTTTCCTTTCTTAGTAGAAATTTACTGCGAAGTTCAAGCGAGTTTACCTATAGGGTACAATTTGTCTGGGAAATTATAACCCTCTTTCGTGAGATGTCATTTTTTCCTTGTCAATTATTACGCTTTTTGGAAGAAATTTACTGTGAAGCTCAAACGAACTTACCTCTAGGGAACAATTTGCCAGGGGAATTTTTACCCTCTTTCGTGAGAAGTCATTTTTCCCTAGTCAATTATTACCTTTCTAGGGAGTAATGCACAGTGTAATTCTATAGAGTTTAGCAAGAGGGTACATTTTGCTCGAGAAATTATTACCCTCTTTCGTCAGAAGTCATTTTTTCCTGGACAATTATTACCCTATTTGGGGGAAATTTACTGTAAATTTCAAGCGAGTTTAGTTATAGGGTACAATTTGCCCGGGAAATTATTACCTGTTTCGTGAGAAGTCATTTTTTCATGGTAAATTATTACAATATTTGGGAGAAATTTACTGTGAAGTTCAAGCGAGTTTAGCTATAGGGTACAATTTGCCCGGGAAATTATAATCCTCTTTCGTGAGAAGTCATTTTTTCCTCGTCAATTATTACCCTTCTTAGGAGAAATTTACTGTGAAGTTCAAGCGAGTTTAGATCTAGGGTACAATTTGCCCGGGAAATTAAAACCCTCTTTCGTGATATGTTATTTTCTCCTGGTCAATTATTACGCTTCTTAGGAGAAATTTACTTTGAAGTTCAAACGAATTTAGCTCTAGGCTATAATTTGCAGGGGAATTATTACCCTCTTTCGTAAGAAGTCATTTTTTCTAGTCAATTATTACCCTTCTTAGGAGTAATCATAGTGTAATTCTTTAGAGTTTCGCAAAAGGGTACAATTTGCCCGGGAAATTATTATCCTCTTTCCTGAGAAGTCATTTTTTCCTTGTCAATTATTACACTCTCTAGAAGAAATTTACTGTGTTGCTCAAGCGAGTTTAGCAATAAGGTAACCTTTGCCCGGGAAATTATAACCCTCTTTCCTGAGATGTCATTTTTTCCTGGTCAATTGTTTCCTTTCTTAGGAGAAATTTACTGTGAAGTTCAAGCGAGTTTATCTATAGGGTACAATTTGCCCGGGAAATTATAACCCTCTTTCGTGAGATGTCATTTTTTCCTTGTCAATTATTACGCTTTTTAGAAGAAATTTACTGTGAAGTTCAAACGAACTTACCTCTAGGGAACAATTTGCCAGGGGAATTTTTACCCTCTTTCGTGAGAAGTCATTTTTCCCTAGTCAATTATTACCCTTCTAGGGAGTGTTGCATAGTGTAATTCTATAGAGTTTAGCAAGAGGGTACATTTTGCCCGAGAAATTATTACCCTCTTTCGTCAGAAGTATTTTTTTCATGGTCAATCATTACAATATTTGTGAGAAATTTACTGTGAAGTTCAAGCGAGTTTAGCTATAGGGTACAATTTGCCCGGGAAATTATAACCCTCTTTCGTGAAAAGTCATTTTTTCCTGGTCAATTCTTACCCTTCTTAGGAGAAATTTACTGTGAAGTTCAAGCGAGTTTAGCTCTAGGGTACAATTTGACAGTGGAATTATTACCCTCTTTCGTGAGATGTCATTTTTTCGTGGTCAATTATTACCCTTCTTAGGAGAAAGGTATAGTGTAATTTTATAGAGTTTAGCAAGATGGTACAATTTGCCCGGGAAATTATAACCCTCTTTCGTGAGATGTCATTTTTTCCTTGGTCAATTATTATTCTACTTAGGAGAAATTTACTGTACAGTTCAAGCGAGTTTAGATCTAGGGTACAATTTGACAGAGGAATTATTACCGTCTTTCGTGAGAAGTCATTTTTTGGTGTTTCATTATTACCCTTCTTAGGAGAAATTTACTGTGAAGTTCAAACGAACTTAGCTCTAGGGAACAATTTGCCAGGGGAGTTATTACCTTCTTTCG
The DNA here is from genome assembly GCF_964235325.1 of Thermobia domestica. Lineage (NCBI taxonomy): Eukaryota > Metazoa > Arthropoda > Insecta > Zygentoma > Lepismatidae > Thermobia > Thermobia domestica. Next base: position 220,859,196 of record NC_137456.1, on the reverse strand, counting down.
TGAGAAGTCATTTTTCCCTAGTCAATTATTACCCTTCTTAGGAGTAATGCATAGTGTAATACTATAGAGTTTAGCAAGAGGGTACATTTTGCCAGGGAAATTATTACCCTCTTTCGTGAGAAGTCATTTTCCCTAGTCAATTTTTACAATGTTTGGGAGAAATTTACTGTGAAGTTCATGAGAGTTTAGCTATAGGGTACAATTTGCCCGGCAAATTATAACCCTTTTTCGTGAGAAGTCATTTTTTCCTGGTCAATTATTACCCTTCTTAGGAGAAATTTACTGTGAAGTTCAAGCGAGTTTAGCTCTGGGGCACAATTTGACAGGGGAATTATTACGCTCTTTCGTGAGAAGTAATTTTTCCTTGGTCAATTATTGCCCTTCTTAGGAGAAATTTACTGTGATGTTCAAGCGAGTTTAGCTCTTGGCTACAATTTAACAGGGGAATTATTACCCTCTTTCGTGAGATGTCATTTTTTCATGGTCAATTATTACCGTTCTTAGGAGAAATTTACAGTGAAGTTCAAGCAATTTTAGCTATACGGTACCATTTGCCCGGGAATTTATAACCCTCTTTCGTGAGATGTCATTTTTTCCTGGTCAATTATTACCCTTCTTAGGAGAAATGTACTGTGAATTTCAAGCGAGTTTAGCTCTAGGGTACAATTGGAAAGGGGAATTATTACCCATTTTCGTGATAAGTCATTTTTCCTTTGTCAATTATGACCCTTCTTAGGAGAAATATATAATGTAATTCTATAAACTTTAGGAAGATGGTACAATTTGCCCGGGAAATTATTACCCTCTTTCGTCAGAAGTCATTTTTTCCTTGACAATTATTACCCTATTTAAGAGAAATTTACTATAAATTTCAAGCGCGTTTAGTTATAGGGTACAATTTGCCGGGGAATTTGTTACTCTTTCTCGGGAGAATTCATTTTTTCCTGGTCATTTATTATCCTCTTTAGGAGAAATTTACTGTAAATTTCAAGCGAGTTCAGATATAGGGCACGGTTTGCCCGGGAAATTATTACCTGTTTGGTGAGAAGTCATTTTTTCATGGTCAATTATTACAATATTTGGGAGAAATTTACTGTGAAGTTCAAGCGAGTTTAGCTATAGGGTACAATTTGCCCAGGAAATTATAACCCTCTTTCGTGAGAAGTCATTTTTTCCTCGTCAATTATTACCCTTCTTAAGAGAAATTTACTGTGATGTTCAAGCGAGTTTAGATCTAGGGTACAATTTGACAGAGGAATTATTACCCTCTTTCGTGAGAAGTCATTTTTCCTTGGTCAATTATTACCCTTCTTAGGAGAAATGTATAGTGTAATTTTATAGAGTTTAGCAAGATGGTACAATTTGCCCGGGAAATTATACCCTCCATCGTGAGATGTCATTTTTTACTTGGTCAATTATTACCCTTCTTAGGAGAAATTTTCTGTGAAGTTGAAGCGAGTTTATTTCTTGGCTATAACTTGACAGGGGAACTATTACCCTCTTTCGTGAGATGTCATTTTTCCTTGGTCAATTATTACCCTTCTTAGGAGAAATGTATGGTGTAATTTTAAAGAGTTCAGGAAGATGGTATAATTTGCCCGGGAAATTATAACCCTCTTTCGTGAGAAGTCATTTTTTCGTCGTCAATTATTACCCTTCCTAGGAGAAAGGTATAGTGTAATTTTATAGAGTTTAGCAAGATGGTACAATTTGCTCTTGAAATTATAACCCTCTTTCGTGGGATGTCATTTTTTCCTTGGTCAATTATTACTCTACTTAGGAGAAATTTACTGTGAAGTTCAAGCGAGTTTACGTATAGGGTACAATTTGCCCGGGAAATTATAACCCTCTTTCGTGAGATGTCATTTTTTCCTTGTCAATTATTACACTCTCTATAAGAAATTTACTGTGTTGCTCAAGCGAGTTTAGCAATAGGGTAACCTTTGCCCGGGAAATTATAACCCTCTTTCGTGAGAAGTCATTTTTTTCCTGGTCAATTATTACCGTCATGAGCATAAAGTTATAGTGTAATTTAGTTTAGCAAGACTTTAGCAAGACGGTACTATTTGCTGGGGGTATTATTACCCTTTTACTGTGAAGTCATTTTTTGCTGGTTAACTTTAACCTTTTTTAGGAGAAATTTACTGTGCTGATCAAGCGAGTTTAGCTATAGAGTACAATTTGCCCGGGAAATTAAAACCCTCTTTCGTGATATGTTATTTTCTCCTGGTCAATTATTACGCTTCTTAGGAGAAATTTCCTTTGAAGTTCAAACGAATTTAGCTCTAGGCTATAATTTGCCAGGGGAATTATTACCCTCCTACGTAAGAAGTCATTTTCCCTAGTCAATTATTACCCTTCTTAGGAGTAATCATAGTGTAATTCTTTAGAGTTTCGCAAAAGGGTATAATTTGCCCGGGAAATTATTATCCTCTTTACTGAGAAGTCATTTTTTCCTTGTCAATTATTACACTCTCTAGAAGAAATTTACTGTGTTGCTCAAGCGAGTTTAGCAATAGGGTAACCTTTGCCCGGGAAATTATAACCCTCTTTCGTGAGATGTCATTTTTTCCTGGTAAATTGTTTCCTTTCTTAGGAGAAATTTACTGTGAAGTTCAAGCGAGTTTACCTATAGGGTCCAATTTGCCGGGGAAATTATAACCCTCTTTCGTGAGATGTCATTTTTTCCTTGTCAATTATTACACTCTCTAGAAGAAATTTACTGTGTTGCTCAAGCGAGTTTAGCAATAGGGTAACCTTTGCCCGGGAAATTATAACCCTCTTTTGTGAGAAGTCATTTTTTTCCTGGTCAATTATTACCGTCATGAGCATAAAGTTATAGTGTAATTTAGTTTAGCAAGACTTTAGCAAGATGGTACTATTTGCTGGGGGTATTATTACCCTTTTACTGTGAAGTCATTTTTTGCTGGTTAACTTTAACCCTCTTTAGGAGAAATTTACTGTGCTGATCAAGCGAGTTTAGCTATAGAGTACAATTTGCCCGGGAAATTAAAACCCTCTTTCGTGATATGTTATTTTCTCCTGGTCAATTATTACGCTTCTTAGGAGAAATTTACTTTGAAGTTCAAACGAATATAGCTCTAGGGAACAATTTGCCAGGGGACTTTTTACCCTCTTTAGTGAGAAGTCATTTTTCCCTAGTCAATTATTACCCTTCTAGGGAGTGATGCATAGTGTAATTCTATAGAGTTTAGCAAGAGGGTACATTTTGCCCGAGAAATTATTACCCTCTTTCGTCAGAAGTATTTTTTTCATGGTCAATCATTACAATATTTGGGAGAAATTTACTGTGAAGTTCAAGCGAGTTTAGCTATAGGGTACAATTTGCCCGGGAAATTATAACCCTCTTTCGTGAGAAGTCATTTTTTCCTGGTCAATTCTTACCCTTCTTAGGAGAAATTTACAGTGAAGTTCAAGCGAGTTTAGCTCTAGGGTACAATTTGACACTGGAATTATTACCCTCTTTCGTGAGAAGTCATTTTTCCTTGGTCAATTATTACCCTTCTTAGGAGAAATGTATAGTTTAATTTTATAGAGTTCAGCAAGATGGTATAATTTTCCCGGGAAAATATAACCTTCTTTCGTGAGATGTAATTTTTTCCTGGTCAATTATAACCCTTCTTTGGAGAAATTTACTGTGAAGTTCAAACGAGTTTAGCAATGGGGTACAATTTGCCAGGAAAGTTCTAACACTCTTTCGTGAGAAGTCATTTTTTTCCTGGTCAATTATTACCGTCATGAGCATAAAGTTATAGTGTAATTTAGTTTAGCAAGACTTTAGCAAGACGGTACTATTTGCTGGGGGTATTATTACCCTTTCACTGTGAAGTCATTTTTTGCTGGTTAACTTTAACCCTCTTTAGAAGAAATTTACTGTGCTGATCAAGCGAGTTTAGCTATAGAGTACAATTTGCCAGGGAAATTAAAACCCTCTTTCGTGATATGTTATTTTCTCCTGGTCAATTATTACGCTTCTTAGGAGAAATTTACTTTGAAGTTCAAACGAATTTAGCTCTAGACTATAATTTGCCAGGGGAATTATTACCCTCTTTCGTAAGAAGTCATTTTCCCTAGTCAATTATTACCCTTCTTAGGAGTAATCATAGTGTAATTGTTTAGAGTTTCGCAAAAGGGTACAATTTGCCCGGGAAATTATTATCCTCTTTCCTGAGAAGTCATTTTTTCCATGTCAATTATTACACTCTCTAGAAGAAATTTACTGTGTTGCTCAAGCGAGTTTAGCAATAGGGTAACCTTTGCCCGGGAAATTATAACCCTCTTTCGTGAGATGTCATTTTTTCCTGGTAAATTGTTTCCTTTCTTAGGAGAAATTTACTGTGAAGTTCAAGCGAGTTTACCTATAGGGTCCAATTTGCCGGGGAAATTATAACCCTCTTTCGTGAGATGTCATTTTTTCCTTGTCAATTATTACACTCTCTAAAAGAAATTTACTGTGTTGCTCAAGCGAGTTTAGCAATAGGGTAACCTTTGCCCGGGAAATTATAACCCTCTTTTGTGAGAAGTCATTTTTTTCCTGGTCAATTATTACCGTCATGAGCATAAAGTTATAGTGTAATTTAGTTTAGCAAGACTTTAGCAAGATGGTACTATTTGCTGGGGGTATTATTACCCTTTTACTGTGAAGTCATTTTTTGCTGGTTAACTTTAACCCTCTTTAGGAGAAATTTACTGTGCTGATCAAGCGAGTTTAGCTATAGAGTACAATTTGCCCGGGAAATTAAAACCCTCTTTCGTGATATGTTATTTTCTCCTGGTCAATTATTACGCTTCTTAGGAGAAATTTACTTTGAAGTTCAAACGAATATAGCTCTAGGGAACAATTTGCCAGGGGACTTTTTACCCTCTTTAGTGAGAAGTCATTTTTCCCTAGTCAATTATTACCCTTCTAGGGAGTGATGCATAGTGTAATTCTATAGAGTTTAGCAAGAGGGTACATTTTGCCCGAGAAATTATTACCCTCTTTCGTCAGAAGTATTTTTTTCATGGTCAATCATTACAATATTTGGGAGAAATTTACTGTGAAGTTCAAGCGAGTTTAGCTATAGAGTAACCTTTGCCCGGGAAATTATAACCCTCTTTCGTGAGATGTCATTTTTTCCTGGTCAATTGTTTCCTTTCTTAGGAGAAATTTACGGTGAAGTTCAAGCGAGTTTACCTATAGGGTACAATTTGCCTGGGAAATTATAACCCTCTTTCGTGAGATGTCATTTTTTCCTTGTCAATTAATACGCTTTTTGGAAGAAATTTACTGTGAAGTTCAAACGAACTTACCTCTAAGGAACAATTTGCCAGGGGAATTTTTACCCTCTTTCGTGAGAAGCCATTTTTCCCTAGTCAATTATTACCCTTCTAGGGAGTGATGCATAGTGTAATTTTATAGAGTTTAGCAAGAGGGTACATTTTGCCCGAGAAATTATTACCCTCTTTCGTCAGAAGTATTTTTTTCATGGTCAATCATTACAATATTTGGGAGAAATTTACTGTGAAGTTCAAGCGAGTTTAGCTATAGGGTACAATTTGCCCGGCAAATTATAACCCTTTTTCGTGAGAAGTCATTTTTTCCTGGTTAATTATTACCCTTCTTAGGAGAAATTTACTGTGAAGTTCAAGCGAGTTTAGCTCTGGGGCACAATTTGACAGGGGAATTATTACGCTCTTTCGTGAGAAGTAATTTTTCTTTGCTCAATCATTACCCTTCTTAGGAGAAATTTACTGTGATGTTCAAGCGAGTTTAGCTCTTGGCTACAATTTAACAGGGGAATTATTACCCTCTTTCCTGAGATGTCATTTTTTCGTGGTCAATTATTACCGTTCTTACGAGAAATTTACAGTGAAGTTCAAGCGATTTTAGCTATACGGTACCATTTGCCCGGGAATTTATAACCCTCTTTCGTGACATGTCATTTTTTCCTGGTCAATTATTACCCTTGTAAGGAGAAATGTACTGTGAATTTCAAGCGAGTTTAGCTCTAGGGTACAATTGGACAGGGGAATTATTACCCACTTTCGTGATAAGTCATTTTTCCTTTGTCAATTATTACCCTTCTTAGGAGAAATATATAATGAAATTCTATAAACTTTAGCAAGATGGTACAATTTGCCCGGGAAATTATTACCCTCTTTCGTCAGAAGTCATTTTTTCCTGGACAATTATTACCCTATTTGGGAGAAATTTACTGTAAATTTCAAGCGAGTTTAGTTATAGGGTACAATTTGCCGGGGAAATTATTACTCTTTCTCGTGAGAATTCTTTTTTTCCTGGTCATTTATTATCCTCTTTAGGAGAAATTTACTGTAAAGTTCAAGCGAGTTCAGATATGGGGTACGGTTTGCCTGGGAAATTATTACCTGTTTCGTGAGAAGTCATTATTTCATGGTCAAATATTACAATGTTTGGGAGAAATTTACTGTGAAGTTCAAGCGAGTTTAGCTATAGGGTACCATTTGCCCGGGAAATTATAATCCTCTTTCGTGAGACGTCATTTTTTCCTCGTCAATTATTACCCTTCTTAGGAGAAATTTACTGTGAAGTTCAAGCGAGTTTAGATCTAGGGTACAATTTGCCCGGAAAATTCAAACGCTCTTTCGTGATATGTTATTTTCTCCTGGTCAATTATTACGCTTCTTAGGAGAAATTTACTTTGAAGTTCAAACGAATTTAGCAATAGGGTACAATTTGCCCGGCAAATTATAACCCTTTTTCGTGAGAAGTCTTTTTTTCCTGGTCAATTATTACCCTTCTTAGGAGAAATTTACTGTGAAGTTCAAGCGAGTTTAGCTATAGGGTACAATTTGCCCGGCAAATTATAACCCTTTTTCGTGAGAAGTCATTTTTTCCTGGTCAATTATTACCCTTCTTACGAGAAATTTACTGTGAAGTTCAAGCGAGTTTAGCTCTGGGGCACAATTTGCCAGGGGAATTATTACCCTCTTTCGTAAGAAGTCATTTTCCCTAGTCAATTATTACCCTTCTTAGGAGTAATCATAGTGTAATTTTTTAGAGTTTCGCAAAAGGGTACAATTTGCCCGGGAAATTATTATCCGCTTTCCTGAGAAGTCATTTTTTCCTTGTCAATTATTACACTCTCTAGAAGAAATTTACTCTGTTGCTCAAGCGAGTTTAGCAATAGGGTAACCTTTGCCCGGGAAATTATAACCCTCTTTCGTGAGATGTCATTTTTTCCTGGTCAATTGTTTCCTTTCTTAGGAGAAATTTACTGTGAAGTTCAAGCGAGTTTACCTATAGGGTACAATTTGTCCGGGAAATTATAACCCTCTTTCGTGAGATGTCATTTTTTCCTTGTCAATTATTACGCTTTTTAGAAGAAATTTACTGTGAAGTTCAAACGAACTTACCTCTAGGGAACAATTTGCCAGGGGAATTTTTACCCTCTTTCGTGAGAAGTCATTTTTCCCTAGTCAATTATTACCCTTCTAGGGAGTGATGCATAGTGTAATTCTATAGAGTTTAGCAAGAGGGTACATTTTGCCCGAGAAATTATTACCCTCTTTCGTCAGAAGTATTTTTTTCATGGTCAATCATTACAATATTTGGGAGAAATTTACTGTGAAGTTCAAGCGAGTTTAGCTATAGGGTACAACATTGCCCGGGAAATTATAACCCTCTTTCGTGAGAAGTCATTTTTTCCTGGTCAATTCTTACCCTTCTTAGGAGAAATTTACTGTGAAGTTCAAGCGAGTTTAGCTCTAGGGTACAATTTGACAGTGGAATTATTACCCTCTTTCGTGAGATGTCATTTTTTCGTGGTCAATTATTACCCTTCTTAGGAGAAAGGTATAGTGTAATTTTATAGAGTTTAGCAAGATGGTACAATTTGCCCGGGAAATTATAACCCTCCTTCGTGGGATGTCATTTTTTCCTTGGTCAATTATTACTATACTTAGGAGAAATTTACTGTAAAGTTCAAGCGAGTTTAGATCTAGGGTACAATTTGACAGAGGAATTATTACCCTCTTTCGTGAGAAGTCATTTTTTGGTGTTCCATTATTACCCTTCTTAGGAGAAATTTACTGTGAAGTTCAAACGAACCTAGCTCTAGGGAACAATTTGCCAGGGGAATTATTACCATCTTTCGTGAGAAGTCATTTTTCCCTAGTCAATTATTACCCTTCTTAGGAGTAATGCATAGTGTAATTCTATAGAGTTTAGCAAGAGGGTACATTTTGCCCGGGAAATTATTACCCTCTTTCGTGAGAAGTCATTTTTTCATGGTCAGTTTTTACAATGTTCTGGAGAAATTTACTGTGAAGTTCATGCGAGTTTAGCTATAGGGTACAATTTGCCCGGCAAATTATAACCCTTTTTCGTGAGAAGTCATTTTTCCTGGTCAATTATTACCCTTCTTAGGAGAAATTTACTGTGAAGTTCAAGCGAGTTTAGCTCTAGGGCACAATTTGACGGGGGAATTATATCGCTGTTTCGTGAGAAGTAATTTTTCCTTTGTCAATTATTACCCTTCTTAGGAGAAATTTACTGTGAAATTCAAGCGAGTTTAGCTCTTGGCTTCAATTTAACAGGGGAATTATTACCCTCTTTCGTGAGATGTCATTTTTTCGTGCTCAATTATTACCGTTCTTAGGAGAAATTTACTGTGAAGTTCATGCGAGTTTAGCTATATGGTACAATTTGCCCGGGAAATTATACCCTCCATCGTGAGATGTCATTTTTTCCTGGACAATTATTACCCTATTCGGCAGAAATGTACTGTAAATTACAAGCGAGTTTAGTTATAGGGTACAATTTGGCGGGGAAATTATTAATCTTTCTCGTGAGAATTCATTTTTTCCTGGTCAGTTATTATCCTCTTTAGGAGAAGTTTACTGTAAAGTTCAAGCGAGTTCAGATATAGGGTACGGTTTGCCCGGGAAATTATTACCTGTTTGGTGAGAAGTCATTTTTTCATGGTCATTTATTACAATATTTGGGAGAAATTTACTGTGAAGTTCAAGCGAGTTTAGCTATAGGGTACAATTTGCCCGGGAAATTATAACCCTCTTTCGTGAGATGTCATTTTTTCCTTGTCAATTATTACGCTTTCTAGAAGAAATTAACTGTGAAGTTCAAACGAACTTAGCTCTAGGGAACAATTTGCCAGGGGAATTTTTACCCTCTTTCGTGAGAAGTCATTTTTCCTTAGTCAATTATTACCCTTCTTAGGAGTAATGCATAGTGTAATTCTATAGAGTTTAGCAAGAGGGTACATTTTGCCTGAGAAATCATTACCCTCTTTCGTCAGAAGTAATTTTTTCATGGTCAATCATTACTATATTTGGGAGAAATTTACTGTGAAGTTCAAGCGAGTTTAGCTATAGGGTACAATTTGCCCGGGAAATTATAACCCTCTTTCGCGAGAAGTCATTTTTTCCTGGTCAATTATTACCCTTCTTAGGAGAAATTTACTGTGAAGTTCAAGCGAGTTTAGCTCTAGGGTACAATTTGACAGGTGAATTATTACCCTCTTTCGTGAGATGTCATTTTTTCGTGGTCAATTATTACCCTTCTTAGGAGAAAGGTATAGTGTAATTTTATAGAGTTTAGCAAGATGGTACAATTTGCCCGGGAAATTATAACCCTCTTTCGTGAGATGTCATTTTTTCGTTGGTCAATTATTACTCTACTTAGGAGAAATTTACTGTAATGTTCAAGCGAATTTAGCTCTTGGCTACAATTTAACAGGGGAATTATTACCCTCTTTCGTGAGATGCCATTTTTTCGTGGTCAATTATTACCCTTCTTAGGAGAAATTTACAGTGAAGTTCAAGCGATTTTAGCTATACGGTACAATTTGCCCAGGAAATTATAAGCCTCTTTCGTGAGATGTCATTTTTTCCTTGGTCAATTATTAATCTTCTTAGGAGAAATTTACTGTGAAGTTCAAGCGAGTTTAGCTCTTGGCTACAATTTAACAGGGGAATTATTACTCTCTTTCGTGAGATGTCATTTTTTCGTGGTCAATTATTACCCTTCTTAGGAGAAATTTACAGTGAAGTTCAAGCAATTTTGGCTATACGGTACAATTTGCCCGGGAATTTATAACCCTCTTTCGTGAGATGTAATTTTTTCCTGGTCAATTATTACTCTTCTTAGGAGAAATTTACAGTGAAGTTCAAGCGATTTTAGCTATACGGTACAATTTGCCCGGGAAATTATAAGCCTCTTTCGTGAGAAGTCATTTTTTCGTGGTCAATTATTACCCTTCTTAGGAGAAAGGTATAGTGTAATTTTATAGAGTTTAGCAAGATGGTACAATTTGCCCGGGAAATTATAACCCTCTTTCGTGAGATGTCATTTTTTCGTTGGTCAATTATTACTCTACTTAGGAGAAATTTACTGTAATGTTCAAGCGAGTTTAGCTCTTGGCTACAATTTAACAGGGGAATTATTACCCTCTTTCGTGAGAAGTCATTTTTTCCTGGTCAATTATTACCCTTCTTAGGAGAAATTTACTGTGAAGTTCAAGCGAGTTTAGCTCTAGGGTACAATTTGACACTGGAATTATTACCCTCTTTCGTGAGAAGTCATTTTTCCTTTGTCAATTATTACCCTTCTTAGGAAAAATATATACTGTAATTCTATAAAGTTTGGCAAGATGGTACAATTTGCCCGGGAAATTATTATCCTCTTTCGTGAGAAGTCATTTTTTCCTGGACAATCATTACTATATTTGGGAGAAATTTACTGTGAAGTTCAAGCGAGTTTAGCTATAGGGTACAATTTGCCCGGGAAATTATAACCCTCTTTCGTGAGAAGTCATTTTTTCCTGGTCAATTATTACCCTTCTTAGGAGAAATTTACTGTGAAGTTCAAGCGAGTTTAGCTCTAGGGTACAATTTAACAGGTGAATTATTACCCTCTTTCGTGAGATGTCATTTTTTCGTGGTCAATTATTACCCTTCTTAGGAGAAAGGTATAGTGTAATTTTATAGAGTTTAGCAAGATGGTACAATTTGCCCGGGAAATTATAACCCTCTTTCGTGAGATGTCATTTTTTCGTTGGTCAATTATTACTCTACTTAGGAGAAATTTACTGTAATGTTCAAGCGAGTTTAGCTCTTGGCTACAATTTAACAGGGGAATTATTACCCTCTTTCGTGAGATGCCATTTTTTCGTGGTCAATTATTACCCTTCTTAAGAGAAATTTACAGTGAAGTTCAAGCGATTTTAGCTATACGGTACAATTTGCCCGGGAAATTATAAGCCTCTTTCGTGAGATGTCATTTTTTCCTTGGTCAATTATTAATCTTCTTAGGAGAAATTTACTGTGAAGTTCAAGCGAGTTTAGCTCTTGGCTACAATTTAACAGGGGAATTATTACTCTCTTTCGTGAGATGTCATTTTTTCGTGGTCAATTATTACCCTTCTTAGGAGAAATTTACAGTGAAGTTCAAGCAATTTTGGCTATACGGTACAATTTGCCCGGGAATTTATAACCCTCTTTCGTGAGATGTAATTTTTTCCTGGTCAATTATTACTCTTCTTAGGAGAAATTTACAGTGAAGTTCAAGCGATTTTAGCTATACGGTACAATTTGCCCGGGAAATTATAAGCCTCTTTCGTGAGAAGTCATTTTTTCCTGGTCAATTATTACCCTTCTTAGGAGAAATTTACTGTGAAGTTCAAGCGAGTTTAGCTCTAGTGTACAATTTGACAGGTGAATTATTACCCTCTTTCGTGAGATGTCATTTTTTCGTGGTCAATTATTACCCTTCTTAGGAGAAAGGTATAGTGTAATTTTATAGAGTTTAGCAAGATGGTACAATTTGCCCGGGAAATTATAACCCTCTTTCGTTATATGTCATTTTTTCGTTGGTCAATTATTACTCTACTTAGGAGAAATTTACTGTAATGTTCAAGCGAGTTTAGCTCTTGGCTACAATTTAACAGGGGAATTATTACCCTCTTTCGTGAGAAGTCATTTTTTCCTGGTCAAATATTACCCTTCTTAGGAGAAATTTACTGTGAAGTTCAAGCGAGTTTAGCTCTAGGGTACAATTTGACACTGGAATTATTACCCTCTTTCGTGAGAAGTCATTTTTCCTTTGTCAATTATTACCCTTCTTAGGAGAAATATATACTGTAATTCTATAAAGTTTGGCAAGATGGTACAATTTGCCCGAGAAATTATAATCCTTTTTCGTGAGAAGTTATTTTTTCCTGGACAATTATTACCCTATTTGGGAGAAATTTACAGTAAAGTTCAAGCGAGTTTAGTTATAGGGTACAATTTGCGGGGGAAATTATTACTCTTTCTCGTGAGAATTCATTTTTTCCTGGTCATTTATTACCCTCTTTATGAGAAATTTACTGTAAAGTTCAAGCGAGTTCAGATATAGGGAACGGTTTGCCCGGAAAATTATTACCCTGTTTCGTGAGAGGTCATTTTTTCATGGTCAATTATTACAATATTTGGGAGAAATTTACTGTGAAGTTCAAGCGAGTTTAGTTATAGGGTACAATTTGCCCGGGAAATTATAACCCTCTTTCGTGAGAAGTCATTTTTTCCTCGTCAATTATTAACCTTCTTAGGAGAAATTTACTGTGAAGTTCAAGCGAGTTTAGATCTAGGGTCCAATTTGACAGAGGAATTATTACAATCTTTCGTAAGAAGTCATTTTCCCTAGTCAATTATTACCCTTCGTAGGAGTAATCATAGTGTAATTCTTTAGAGTTTCGCAAAAGGGTACAATTTGCCCGGGAAATTATTATCCTCTTTCCTGAGAAGTCATTTTTTCCTTGTCAATTATTACACTCTCTAGAAGAAATTTACTGTGTTGCTCAAGGGAGTTTAGCAATAGGGTAACCTTTGCCCGGGAAATTATAACCCTCTTTCGTGAGATGTCATTTTTTCCTGGTCAATTGTTTACTTTCTTAGGAGAAATATACTGTGAAGTTCAAACGAACTTACCTCTAGGGAACAATTTGCCAGGGGAATTTTTACCCTCTTTCGTGAGAAGTCATTTTTCCCTAGTCAATTATTACCCTTCTAGGGAGTGATGCATAGTGTAATTCTATAGAGTTTAGCAAGAGGGTACATTTTGCCCGAGAAATTATTACCCTCTTTCGTCAGAAGTATTTTTTTCATGGTCAATCATTACAATATTTGGGAGAAATTTACTGTGAAGTTCAAGCGAAATTAGCTATAGGGTACAATTTGCCCGGCAAATTATAACCCTTTTTCGTGAGAAGTCATTTTTTCCTGGTCAATTATTACCCTTCTTAGGATAAATTTACTGTGAAGTTCAAGCGAGTTTAGCTCTGGGGCACAATTTGCCAGGGAAATTATAACCCTCTTTCGTAAGATGTCATTTTTTCCTTGTCAATTATTACGCTTTTTAGAAGAAATTTACTGTGAAGTTCAAACGAACTTACCTCTAGGGAACAATTTGCCAGGGGAATTTTCACCCTCTTTCGTGAGAAGTCATTTTTCCCTAGTCAATTATTACCCTTCTAGGGAGTGATGCATAGTGTAATTCTATAGAGTTTAGCAAGAGGGTACATTTTGCCCGGGAAATTATAACCCTCTTTCGTGAGAAGTCATTTTTTCCTGGTCAATTCTTACCCTTCTTAGGAGAAATTTACTGTGAAGTTCAAGCGAGTTTAGCTCTAGGGTACAATTTGACAGTGGAATTATTACCCTCTTTCGTGAGATGTCATTTTTTCGTGGTCAATTATTACCCTTCTTAGGAGAAAGGTATAGTGTAATTTTATAGAGTTTAGCAAGATGGTACAATTTGCCCGGGAAATTATAACCCTCCTTCGTGGGATGTCATTTTTTCCTTGGTCAATTATTACTCTACTTAGGAGAAATTTACTGTAAAGTTCAAGCGAGTTTAGATCTAGGGTACAATTTGACAGAGGAATTATTACCCTCTTTCGTGAGAAGTCATTTTTTGGTGTTCCATTATTACCCTTCTTAGGAGAAATTTACTGTGAAGTTCAAACGAACCTAGCTCTAGGGAACAATTTGCCAGGGGAATTATTACCATCTTTCGTGAGAAGTCATTTTTCCCTAGTCAATTATTACCCTTCTTAGGAGTAATGCATAGTGTAATTCTATAGAGTTTAGCAAGAGGGTACATTTTGCCCGGGAAATTATTACCCTCTTTCGTGAGAAGTCATTTTTTCATGGTCAGTTTTTACAATGTTCTGGAGAAATTTACTGTGAAGTTCATGCGAGTTTAGCTATAGGGTACAATTTGCCCGGCAAATTATAACCCTTTTTCGTGAGAAGTCATTTTTCCTGGTCAATTATTACCCTTCTTAGGAGAAATTTACTGTGAAGTTCAAGCGAGTTTAGCTCTAGGGCACAATTTGACGGGGGAATTATATCGCTGTTTCGTGAGAAGTAATTTTTCCTTGGTCAATTATTACCCTTCTTAGGAGAAATTCACTGTGAAATTCAAGCGAGTTTAGCTCTTGGCTTCAATTTAACAGGGGAATTATTACCCTCTTTCGTGAGATGTCATTTTTTCGTGCTCAATTATTACCGTTCTTAGGAGAAATTTACTGTGAAGTTCATGCGAGTTTAGCTATATGGTACAATTTTTCCCGGGAAATTATACCCTCCATCGTGAGATGTCATTTTTTCCTGGACAATTATTACCCTATTCGGCAGAAATGTACTGTAAATTACAAGCGAGTTTAGTTATAGGGTACAATTTGGCGGGGAAATTATTAATCTTTCTCGTGAGAATTCATTTTTTCCTGGTCAGTTATTATCCTCTTTAGGAGAAGTTTACTGTAAAGTTCAAGCGAGTTCAGATATAGGGTACGGTTTGCCCGGGAAATTATTACCTGTTTGGTGAGAAGTCATTTTTTCATGGTCATTTATTACAATATTTGGGAGAAATTTACTGTGAAGTTCAAGCGAGTTTAGCTATACGGTACAATTTGCCCGGGAAATTATAAGCCTCTTTCGTGAGATGTCATTTTTTCCTTGGTCAATTATTAATCTTCTTAGGAGAAATTTACTGTGAAGTTCAAGCGAGTTTAGCTCTTGGCTACAATTTAACAGGGGAATTATTACTCTCTTTCGTGAGATGTCATTTTTTCGTGGTCAATTATTACCCTTCTTAGGAGAAATTTACAGTGAAGTTCAAGCAATTTTGGCTATACGGTACAATTTGCCCGGGAATTTATAACCCTCTTTCGTGAGATGTAATTTTTTCCTGGTCAATTATTACTCTTCTTAGGAGAAATTTACAGTGAAGTTCAAGCGATTTTAGCTATACGGTACAATTTGCCCGGGAAATTATAAGCCTCTTTCGTGAGAAGTCATTTTTTCCTGGTCAATTATTACCCTTCTTAGGAGAAATTTAGTGTGAAGTTCAAGCGAGTTTAGCTCTAGTGTACAATTTGACAGGTGAATTATTTCCCTCTTTCGTGAGATGTCATTTTTTCGTGGTCAATTATTACCCTTCTTAGGAGAAAGGTATAGTGTAATTTTATAGAGTTTAGCAAGATGGTACAATTTGCCCGGGAAATTATAACCCTCTTTCGTGAGATGTCATTTTTTCGTTGGTCAATTATTACTCTACTTAGGAGAAATTTACTGTAATGTTCAAGCGAGTTTAGCTCTTGGCTACAATTTAACAGGGGAATTATTACCCTCTTTCGTGAGAAGTCATTTTTTCCTGGTCAATTATTACCCTTCTTAGGAGAAATTTACTGTGAAGTTCAAGCGAGTTTAGCTCTAGGGTACAATTTGACACTGGAATTATTACCCTCTTTCGTGAGAAGTCATTTTTCCTTTGTCAATTATTACCCTTCTTAGGAGAAATATATACTGTAATTCTATAAAGTTTGGCAAGATGGTACAATTTGCCCGGGAAATTATTATCCTCTTTCGTGAGAAGTCATTTTTTCCTGGACAATTATTACCCTATTTGGGAGAAATTTACAGTAAAGTTCAAGCGAGTTTAGTTATAGAGTACAATTTGCGGGGGAAATTATTACTCTTTCTCGTGAGAATTCATTTTTTCCTGGTCATTTATTACCCTCTTTATGAGAAATTTACTGTAAAGTTCAAGCGAGTTCAGATATAGGGTACGGTTTGCCCGGAAAATTATTACCCTGTTTCGTGAGAGGTCATTTTTTCATGGTCAATTATTACAATATTTGGGAGAAATTTACTGTGAAGTTCAAGCGAGTTTAGCTATAGGGTACAATTTGCCCGGGAAATTATAACCCTCTTTCGTGAGAAGTCATTTTTTCCTCGTCAATTATTAACCTTCTTAGGAGAAATTTACTGTGAAGTTCAAGCGAGTTTAGATCTAGGGTACAATTTGACAGAGGAATTGTTACCCTCTTTCGTAAGAAGTCATTTGTCTTTGGTCAATTATTGCCCTTCTTAGGAGAAATGTATAGTGTAATTTTATAGAGTTTAGCAAGATGGTACAATTTCCCGGGAAATTATACCCTCCTTCGTGAGATGTCATTTTTTCCATGGTCAATTTTTACCCTTCTTAGGAGAAATTTCCTGTGAAGTTCAAGCGAGTTAATCCCTTGGCTACAATTTGACAGGGGAATTATTACCCTCTTTCGTAAGAAGTCATTTTTCCTTGTCAATTATTACCCTCTTTAGAAGAAATTTACTGTGTTGCTCAAGCGAGTTTAGCAATAGGGTAACTTTTGCCCGGGAAATTATAACCCTCTTTCGTGAGATGTCATTTTTTCCTGGTCAATTATTACGCTTTTTAGGAGAAATTTACCGTAAAGTTCAAAGGAACGTAGCTCCAGGGAACAATTTTCCAGGGGAATTTTTACCCTCTTTCGTGAGAAGTCATTTTTCCCTAGTCAAATATTACCCTTCTTAGGAGAAATTTCCTGTGAAATTCAAGCGAGTTTAGCTCTTGGCTACAACATAACAGGGGAATTATTACCCTCTTTCGTGAGATGTCATTTTTTCGTGAGCAATTATTAAAGTCATGAGCAGAAATTTATACTGTAATTGTATAGATTTTAGCAAGATGGTACTATTTGCCCGGGGTATTATTACCCTTTTACTGTGAAGTCATTTTTTCCTGGTCAATTTTTACCCTCCTTAGGAGAAATTTACTGTGAAGTTCAAGTGAGTTTATCTCTAGGGTACAATTTGCCGGGGAAATTATTACTCTTTCTCGTGAAAATTCATTTTTCCTCGTCATTTATTACCCTCTTTAGGAGAAATTTACTGCAAAGTTCAAGCGACTTCTGATATAGGGTACGGTTTGCCCGGGAAATTATTACACTCTTTCGTGAGGAGTCATTTTTTTCCTGGTCAATTATTACCCTCTTTAAGAGAAATTTACTGTGTTGCTCACGCGAGTTTAGCTATAGGGTACAATTTGTCCAGGAAATTATAACTCTCTTTCGTGAGATGTTATTTTTTCCTTGTCTATAATTACCCTTCTTAGGAGAAATTTACTGTGAAGTTCAAGCGAGTTAAGCTATAGGGTACAATTTGCCAGGGAAATTATAACCCTCTTTCGTGAGAAGTCATTTTTTCCTGGTCAATTATTACCGTCATGAGCATAAAATAATAGTGTGATTTAGTTTAGCAAGAATTTAGCAAGATGCTACTTTTTGCCCGGGGTATTATTACCCTTTTACTGTGAAGTCATTTTTTCCTGATTAATTGCTACCCTCTTTAGAAGAAATTTACTGTGTTGATCAAGCGAGTTTAGCTATAGGGTACAATTTGCCCGAGAAATTATAACCCTCTTTCGTGACATGTCATTTTTTTTGGTCAATTATTACGCTTCTTAGGAAAAATTTAGTGTGAGTTCAAACGAATTTAGCTCAAGGGAACAATTTGCCAGGGGAATTAATACCATCTTTCGTGAGAAGTCATTTTTCCCTAGTCAATTATTACCCTTCTTAGCAATAATGCGTAGTGTGATTCTATAGAGTTTAGCAAGAGGGTACATTTTGCCCGGGAAATTATTACCCTCTTTCGTGAAAAGTAATTTTTTCATGGCCAATTATTACGCTTCTTAGGAGAAATTTAATGTTAAGTTCAAACGAATTTAGCTCTGGGCTATAATTTGCCAGGGGAATTATTACCCTCTTTCGTAAGAAGTCATTTTTTCCTTGTCAATTATTACCCTTCTTAGGAGTAATGCATAGTGTAATTCTTTAGAGTTTAGCAAGAGGGTACAATTTGCCCGGGAAATTGATATCCCCTTTCCTCAGAAGTCATTTTTTCTTTGTCAATTATTACCCTCTATAGAAGAAATTTACTGTGTTGCTCAAGCGAGTTTAGCAAGAGGGTAACCTTTGCCCGGGAAATTATAACCCTCTTTCGTGAGATGTCATTTTTTCCTGGTCAATTGTTTCTTTCTTAGGAGATATTTACTGTGAAGTTCAAGCGAGTTTAGCTATAGGGTGCAATTTGCCAAAAAAATTATAACCCTCTTTCGTGAGATGTCATTTTTTCCTGGTCAATTATTACGCTTTTTAGGAGAAATTTACTTTGAAGTTCAAACGAAATTAGCTCCAGGGAACAATTTGCCAGGTGAATTTTTACCCTCTTTCGTGAGACGTCATTTTTGCCTAGTCAATTATTATCCTTCTTAGGAGTAATGCATAGTGTAATTCTATAGAGTTTAGCAAGAGGGTACATTTTACCCGGAAAATTATTACCTTCTTTCGTGAGAAGTAATTTTTTCATGGTCAATTATTACAATATTTGGGAGAAATTTACTGTGAAGTTCAAGCGAGTTTAGCTATAGGGTACAATTTGGCCGGGAAATTATAACCCTCTTTCGTGAGATGTCAGTTTTTCCTGGTCTATTACTACCCTTCTTAGGAGAAATTTACTGTGAAGTTTAAGCGAGTTTAGCTATAGGGTACAATTTGCCTGGGAAATTATAACCCTCTTTCGTGAGAAGTCATATTTTCCTGGTCAATTATTACCGTCATGGGCAGAAAATTATAGTGCAACTTAGTGTAGCTAGAATTTAGCAAGACGGTACTTTTTGCCCGGGGTATTATCACCCTTTTACTGTGACGTCATTTTTTCCTGATTAATTTTTACCCTTTTTAGAAGAAATTTACTGTGTTGATCAAGCGAGTTTAGCTATAGCGTACAATTTGCCCGGGAAATTTTAACCCTCTTTCGTGAGATGTCATTTTTTGGTCAATTATTACGCTTCTTAGGAGAAATTTACTGTGAAGTTCAAAGGAATTTAGCTCAAGGGAACAATTTGCCAGGGGAATTATTACCATCTATCGTGAGAAGTCATTTTTCCCTAGTCTATTATTACCCTTCTTAGGAGTAATGCATAGTGTAATTCTTCATAGTTTAGCAAGACTGTACAATTTGCCCGGGAAATTAAAATCCTCTTTCCTGAGAAGTCATTTTTTCCTTGTCAATTATTACCCTCTTTAGAAGAAATTTACTGTATTGCTCAAGCGAGTTTAGCAATAGGGTAACATTTGCCCGGGAAATTATAACCCTCTTTCGCGAGATGTCATTTTTTCCTGGTCAATTGTTTCCTTCCTTAGGAGAACTTTACTGTGAAGTTCAAGCGAGTTTAGCTATAGGGTATAATTTGCCCGGGAAATTATAACCCTCTTTCGTGAGATGTAATTTTTTCCTGGTCAATTATTACGCTTTTTAGGAGAAATTTAGTGTGAAGTTCAAACGAACTTAGCTCAAGGGAACAATTTGCCAGGGGAATTAATACCATCTTTCGTGAGAAGTCATTTTTCCCTAGTCAATTATTACCCTTCTTAGCAATAATGCGTAGTGTAATTCTATAGAGTTTAGCAAGAGGGTACATTTTGCCAGGGAAATTATTACCCTCTTTCGTGAGAAGTAATTTTTTAATGGTCAATTATTACAATATTTGGGAGAAATTTACTGTGAAGTTCAAGCGAGTTTAGCTATAGGGTACAATTTGCCCGGGAAATTATAACCGTCTTTAGTGAGAAGTCATTTTTTCCTGGTCAATTATTACCCTTCTTAGGAGAAATTTACTGTGAAGTTCAAGCGAGTTTAGCTCTAGGGCACAATTTGACGGGAAATTATAACCCTCTTTCGTGAGATGTCATTTTTTCGTTGGTCAATTATTACTCTACTTAGGAGAAATTTACTGTAATGTTCAAGCGAGTTTAGCTCTTGGCTACAATTTAACAGGGGAATTATTACCCTCTTTCGTGAGATGCCATTTTTTCGTGGTCAATTATTACCCTTCTTAGGAGAAATTTACAGTGAAGTTCAAGCGATTTTAGCTATACGGTACAATTTGCCCGGGAAATTATAAGCCTCTTTCGTGAGATGTCATTTTTTCCTTGGTCAATTATTAATCTTCTTAGGAAAAATTTACTGTAAAGTTCAAGCGAGTTTAGCTCTTGGCTACAATTTAACAGGGGAATTATTACTCTCTTTCGTGAGATGTCATTTTTTCGTGGTCAATTATTACCCTTCTTAGGAGAAATTTACAGTGAAGTTCAAGCAATTTTGGCTATACGGTACAATTTGCCCGGGAATTTATAACCCTCTTTCGTGAGATGTAATTTTTTCCTGGTCAATTATTACTCTTCTTAGGAGAAATTTACAGTGAAGTTCAAGCGATTTTAGCTATACGGTACAATTTGCCCGGGAAATTATAAGCCTCTTTCGTGAGAAGTCATTTTTTCCTGGTCAATTATTACCCTTCTTAGGAGAAATTTACTGTGAAGTTCAAGCGAGTTTAGCTCTAGTGTACACTTTGACAGGTGAATTATTACCCTCTTTCGTGAGATGTCATTTTTTCGTGGTCAATTATTACCCTTCTTAGGAGAAAGGTATAGTGTAATTTTATAGAGTTTAGCAAGATGGTACAATTTGCCCGGGAAATTATAACCCTCTTTCGTGAGATGTCATTTTTTCGTTGGTCAATTATTACTCTACTTAGGAGAAATTTACTGTAATGTTCAAGCGAGTTTAGCCCTTGGCTACATTTTAACAGGGGAATTATTACCCTCTTTCGTGAGAAGTCATTTTTTCCTGGTCAATTATTACCCTTCTTAGGAGAAATTTACTGTGAAGTTCAAGCGAGTTTAGTTATAGAGTACAATTTGCGGGGGAAATTATTACTCTTTCTCGTGAGAATTCATTTTTTCCTGGTCATTTATTACCCTCTTTATGAGAAATTTACTGTAAAGTTCAAGCGAGTTCAGATATAGGGTACGGTTTGCCCGGAAAATTATTACCCTGTTTCGTGAGAGGTCATTTTTTCATGGTCAATTATTACAATATTTGGGAGAAATTTACTGTGAAGTTCAAGCGAGTTTAGCTATAGGGTACAATTTGCCCGGGAAATTATAACCCTCTTTCGTGAGAAGTCATTTTTTCCTCGTCAATTATTAACCTTCTTAGGAGAAATTTACTGTGAAGTTCAAGCGAGTTTAGATCTAGGGTACAATTTGACAGAGGAATTGTTACCCTCTTTCGTAAGAAGTCATTTGTCCTTGGTCAATTATTGCCCTTCTTAGGAGAAATGTATAGTGTAATTTTATAGAGTTTAGCAAGATGGTACAATTTCCCGGGAAATTATACCCTCCTTCGTGAGATGTCATTTTTTCCATGGTCAATTTTTACCCTTCTTAGGAGAAATTTCCTGTGAAGTTCAAGCGAGTTAATCCCTTGGCTACAATTTGACAGGGGAATTATTACCCTCTTTCGTGAGATGTCATTTTTCCTTGGTCAATTATTACCCTTCTTGGGAGAAATGTATAGTGTAATTTTATAAAGTTCAGCAAGATGGTATAATTTTCCCGGGAAATTACAACCTTCTTTCGTGAGATGTAATTTTTTTCTGGTCAATTATTACCCTTCTTTGGAGAAATTTACTGTGAAGTTCAAACGAGTTTAGCTATGGTGTACTATTTGCCAGGGAAGTTCTAACCCTCTTTCGTGAGAAGTCATTTTTTCCTGGTCAATTATTACCGTCATGAGCATAAAGTTATAGTGTAATTTAGTTTAGCAAGACTTTAGCAAGACGGTACTATTTGCCGGGGGTATTATTACACTTTTACTGTGAAATCATTTTTTCCTGGTTAACTTTAAACCTCTTTAGGAGAAGTTTACTGTCCTGATCAGGCGAGTTTAACTATGGAGTACAATTTGCCCGGGAAATTAAAACCCTCCTTCCTGATATGTTATTTTTTCCTGTTCAATTATTACGCTTCTTAGGAGTAATTTACTTTGAAGTTCAAACGAATTTAGCTCTAGGCTATAATTTGCCAGGGGAATTATTACCCTCTTTCGTAAGAAGTCATTTTTCCTTGTCAATTATTACCCTCTTTAGAAGAAATTTACTGTGTTGCTCAAGCGAGTTTAGCAATAGGGTAACTTTTGCCCGGGAAATTATAACCCTCTTTCGTGAGATGTCATTTTTTCCTGGTCAATTATTACGCTTTTTAGGAGAAATTTACTGTAAAGTTCAAAGGAACGTAGCTCCAGGGAACAATTTTCCAGGGGAATTTTTACCCTCTTTCGTGAGAAGTCATTTTTCCCTAGTCAAATATTACCCTTCTTAGGAGAAATTTCCTGTGAAATTCAAGCGAGTTTAGCTCTTGGCTACAACATAACAGGGGAATTATTACCCTCTTTCGTGAGATGTCATTTTTTCGTGAGCAATTATTAAAGTCATGAGCAGAAATTTATACTGTAATTGTATAGATTTTAGCAAGATGGTACTATTTGCCCGGGGTA
Organism: Thermobia domestica; assembly: GCF_964235325.1. NCBI lineage: Eukaryota > Metazoa > Arthropoda > Insecta > Zygentoma > Lepismatidae > Thermobia > Thermobia domestica. The sequence continues at coordinate 220,836,450 of NC_137456.1, read as the reverse complement.
TTATTACCCTTTTACTGTGAAGTCATTTTTTCCTGGTCAATTTTTACCCTCCTTAGGAGAAATTTACTGTGAAGTTCAAGTGAGTTTATCTCTAGGGTACAATTTGCCGGGGAAATTATTACTCTTTCTCGTGAAAATTCATTTTTCCTCGTCATTTATTACCCTCTTTAGGAGAAATTTACTGCAAAGTTCAAGCGACTTCTGATATAGGGTACGGTTTGCCCGGGAAATTATTACACTCTTTCGTGAGGAGTCATTTTTTTCCTGGTCAATTATTACCCTCTTTAAGAGAAATTTACTGTGTTGCTCACGCGAGTTTAGCTATAGGGTACAATTTGTCCAGGAAATTATAACTCTCTTTCGTGAGATGTTATTTTTTCCTTGTCTATAATTACCCTTCTTAGGAGAAATTTACTGTGAAGTTCAAGCGAGTTAAGCTATAGGGTACAATTTGCCAGGGAAATTATAACCCTCTTTCGTGAGAAGTCATTTTTTCCTGGTCAATTATCACCGTCATGAGCATAAAATTATAGTGTGATTTAGTTTAGCAAGAATTTAGCAAGATGGTACTTTTTGCCCGGGGTATTATTACCCTTTTACTGTGAAGTCATTTTTTCCTGATTAATTGCTACCCTCTTTAGAAGAAATTTACTGTGTTATCAAGCGAGTTTAGCTATAGGGTACAATTTGCCCGAGAAATTATAACCCTCTTTCGTGACATGTCATTTTTTTTGGTCAATTATTACGCTTCTTAGGAGAAATTTAGTGTGAGTTCAAACGAATTTAGCTCAAGGGAACAATTTGCCAGGGGAATTAATACCATCTTTCGTGAGAAGTCATTTTTCCCTAGTCAATTATTACCCTTCTTAGCAATAATGCGTAGTGTGATTCTATAGAGTTTAGCAAGAGGGTACATTTTGCCCGGGAAATTATTACCCTCTTTCGTGAAAAGTAATTTTTTCATGGCCAATTATTACGCTTCTTAGGAGAAATTTAATGTTAAGTTCAAACGAATTTAGCTCTGGGCTATAATTTGCCAGGGGAATTATTACCCTCTTTCGTAAGAAGTCATTTTTTCCTTGTCAATTATTACCCTTCTTAGGAGTAATGCATAGTGTAATTCTTTAGAGTTTAGCAAGAGGGTACAATTTGCCCGGGAAATTGATATCCCCTTTCCTCAGAAGTCATTTTTTCTTTGTCAATTATTACCCTCTATAGAAGAAATTTACTGTGTTGCTCAAGCGAGTTTAGCAAGAGGGTAACCTTTGCCCGGGAAATTATAACCCTCTTTCGTGAGATGTCATTTTTTCCTGGTCAATTGTTTCCTTTCTTAGGAGATATTTACTGTGAAGTTCAAGCGAGTTTAGCTATAGGGTGCAATTTGCCAAAAAAATTATAACCCTCTTTCGTGAGATGTCATTTTTTCCTGGTCAATTATTACGCTTTTTAGGAGAAATTTACTTTGAAGTTCAAACGAAATTAGCTCCAGGGAACAATTTGCCAGGTGAATTTTTACCCTCTTTCGTGAGACGTCATTTTTGCCTAGTCAATTATTATCCTTCTTAGGAGTAATGCATAGTGTAATTCTATAGAGTTTAGCAAGAGGGTACATTTTACCCGGAAAATTATTACCTTCTTTCGTGAGAAGTAATTTTTTCATGGTCAATTATTACAATATTTGGGAGAAATTTACTGTGAAGTTCAAGCGAGTTTAGCTATAGGGTACAATTTTGCCGGGAAATTATAACCCTCTTTCGTGAGATGTCAGTTTTTCCTGGTCTATTACTACCCTTCTTAGGAGAAATTTACTGTGAAGTTTAAGCGAGTTTAGCTATAGGGTACAATTTGCCTGGGAAATTATAACCCTCTTTCGTGAGAAGTCATATTTTCCTGGTCAATTATTACCGTCATGAGCACAAAATTATAGTGCAACTTAGTGTAGCTAGAATTTAGCAAGACGGTACTTTTTGCCCGGGGTATTATCACCCTTTTACTGTGAAGTCATTTTTTCCTGATTAATTTTTACCCTTTTTAGAAGAAATTTACTGTGTTGATCAAGCGAGTTTAGCTATAGCGTACAATTTGCCCGGGAAATTTTAACCCTCTTTCGTGAGATGTCATTTTTTTTTGGTCAATTATTACGCTTCTTAGGAGAAATTTACTGTGAAGTTCAAAGGAATTTAGCTCAAGGGAACAATTTGCCAGGGGAATTATTACCATCTATCGTGAGAAGTCATTTTTCCCTAGTCTATTATTACCCTTCTTAGGAGTAATGCATAGTGTAATTCTTCATAGTTTAGCAAGACTGTACAATTTGCCCGGGAAATTAAAATCCTCTTTCCTGAGAAGTCATTTTTTCCTTGTCAATTATTACCCTCTTTAGAAGAAATTTACTGTATTGCTCAAGCGAGTTTAGCAATAGGGTAACATTTGCCCGGGAAATTATAACCCTCTTTCGCGAGATGTCATTTTTTCCTGGTCAATTGTTTCCTTCCTTAGGAGAACTTTACTGTGAAGTTCAAGCGAGTTTAGCTATAGGGTATAATTTGCCCGGGAAATTATAACCCTCTTTCGTGAGATGTAATTTTTTCCTGGTCAATTATTACGCTTTTTAGGAGAAATTTAGTGTGAAGTTCAAACGAACTTAGCTCAAGGGAACAATTTGCCAGGGGAATTAATACCATCTTTCGTGAGAAGTCATTTTTCCCTAGTCAATTATTACCCTTCTTAGCAATAATGCGTAGTGTAATTCTATAGAGTTTAGCAAGAGGGTACATTTTGCCCAAGAAATTATTACCCTCTTTCCTGAAAAGTAATTTTTTCATGGCCAATTATTACGCTTCTTAGGAGAAATTTACTGTGAAGTTCAAAGGAATTTAGCTCAAGGGAACAATTTGCCAGGGGAATTATTACCATCTTTCGTGAGAAGTCATTTTTCCCTAGTCTATTATTACCCTTCTTAGGAGTAATGCATAGTGTAATTCTATAGAGTTTAGCAAGAGGGTACATTTTGCCAGGGAAATTATTACCCTCTTTCGTGAGAAGTAATTTTTTAATGGTCAATTATTACAATATTTGGGAGAAATTTACTGTGAAGTTCAAGCGAGTTTAGCTATAGGGTACAATTTGCCCGGGAAATTATAACCGTCTTTAGTGAGAAGTCATTTTTTCCTGGTCAATTATTACCCTTCTTAGGAGAAATTTACTGTGAAGTTCAAGCGAGTTTAGCTCTAGGGCACAATTTGACGGGAAATTATAACCCTCTTTCGTGAGATGTCATTTTTTTGTTGGTCAATTATTACTCTACTTAGGAGAAATTTACTGTAATGTTCAAGCGAGTTTAGCTCTTGGCTACAATTTAACAGGGGAATTATTACCCTCTTTCGTGAGATGCCATTTTTTCGTGGTCAATTATTACCCTTCTTAGGAGAAATTTACAGTGAAGTTCAAGCGATTTTAGCTATACGGTACAATTTGCCCGGGAAATTATAAGCCTCTTTCGTGAGATGTCATTTTTTCCTTGGTCAATTATTAATCTTCTTAGGAAAAATTTACTGTAAAGTTCAAGCGAGTTTAGCTCTTGGCTACAATTTAACAGGGGAATTATTACTCTCTTTCGTGAGATGTCATTTTTTCGTGGTCAATTATTACCCTTCTTAGGAGAAATTTACAGTGAAGTTCAAGCAATTTTGGCTATACGGTACAATTTGCCCGGGAATTTATAACCCTCTTTCGTGAGATGTAATTTTTTCCTGGTCAATTATTACTCTTCTTAGGAGAAATTTACAGTGAAGTTCAAGCGATTTTAGCTATACGGTACAATTTGCCCGGGAAATTATCAGCCTCTTTCGTGAGAAGTCATTTTTTCCTGGTCAATTATTACCCTTCTTAGGAGAAATTTACTGTGAAGTTCAAGCGAGTTTAGCTCTAGTGTACAATTTGACAGGTGAATTATTACCCTCTTTCGTGAGATGTCATTTTTTCGTGGTCAATTATTACCCTTCTTAGGAGAAAGGTATAGTGTAATTTTATAGAGTTTAGCAAGATGGTACAATTTGCCCGGGAAATTATAACCCTCTTTCGTGAGATGTCATTTTTTCGTTGGTCAATTATTACTCTACTTAGGAGAAATTTACTGTAATGTTCAAGCGAGTTTAGCCCTTGGCTACAATTTAACAGGGGAATTATTACCCTCTTTCGTGAGAAGTCATTTTTTCCTGGTCAATTATTACCCTTCTTAGGAGAAATTTACTGTGAAGTTCAAGCGAGTTTAGCTCTAGGGTACAATTTGACACTGGAATTATTACCCTCTTTCGTGAGAAGTCATTTTTCCTTTGTCAATTATTACCCTTCTTAGGAGAAATATATACTGTAATTCTATAAAGTTTGGCAAGATGGTACAATTTGCCCGGGAAATTATTATCCTCTTTCGTGAGAAGTCATTTTTTCCTGGACAATTATTACCCTATTTGGGAGAAATTTACAGTAAAGTTCAAGCGAGTTTAGTTATAGAGTACAATTTGCGGGGGAAATTATTACTCTTTCTCGTGAGAATTCATTTTTTCCTGGTCATTTATTACCCTCTTTATGAGAAATTTACTGTAAAGTTCAAGCGAGTTCAGATATAGGGTACGGTTTGCCCGGAAAATTATTACCCTGTTTCGTGAGAGGTCATTTTTTCATGGTCAATTATTACAATATTTGGGAGAAATTTACTGTGAAGTTCAAGCGAGTTTAGCTATAGGGTACAATTTGCCCGGGAAATTATAACCCTCTTTCGTGAGAAGTCATTTTTTCCTCGTCAATTATTAACCTTCTTAGGAGAAATTTACTGTGAAGTTCAAACGAGTTTAGATCTAGGGTACAATTTGACAGAGGAATTATTACCCTCTTTCGTAAGAAGTCATTTGTCCTTGGTCAATTATTGCCCTTCTTAGGAGAAATGTATAGTGTAATTTTATAGAGTTTAGCAAGATGGTACAATTTCCCGGGAAATTATACCCTCCTTCGTGAGATGTCATTTTTTCCATGGTCAATTTTTACCCTTCTTAGGAGAAATTTCCTGTGAAGTTCAAGCGAGTTAATCCCTTGGCTACAATTTGACAGGGGAATTATTACCCTCTTTCGTGAGATGTCATTTTTCCTTGGTCAATTATTACCCTTCTTGGGAGAAATGTATAGTGTAATTTTATAAAGTTCAGCAAGATGGTATAATTTTCCCGGGAAATTACAACCTTCTTTCGTGAGATGTAATTTTTTTCTGGTCAATTATTACCCTTCTTTGGAGAAATTTACTGTGAAGTTCAAACGAGTTTAGCTATGGTGTACTATTTGCCAGGGAAGTTCTAACCCTCTTTCGTGAGAAGTCATTTTTTCCTGGTCAATTATTACCGTCATGAGCATAAAGTTATAGTGTAATTTAGTTTAGCAAGACTTTAGCAAGACGGTACTATTTGCCGGGGGTATTATTACCCTTTTACTGTGAAATCATTTTTTCCTGGTTAACTTTAAACCTCTTTAGGAGAAGTTTACTGTCCTGATCAGGCGAGTTTAACTATGGAGTACAATTTGCCCGGGAAATTAAAACCCTCCTTCCTGATATGTTATTTTTTCCTGTTCAATTATTACGTTTCTTAGGAGAAATTTACTTTGAAGTTCAAACGAATTTAGCTCTAGGCTATAATTTGCCAGGGGAATTATTACCCTCTTTCGTAAGAAGTCATTTTTCCTTGTCAATTATTACCCTCTTTAGAAGAAATTTACTGTGTTGCTCAAGCGAGTTTAGCAATAGGGTAACTTTTGCCCGGGAAATTATAACCCTCTTTCGTGAGATGTCATTTTTTCCTGGTCAATTATTACGCTTTTTAGGAGAAATTTACTGTAAAGTTCAAAGGAACGTAGCTCCAGGGAACAATTTTCCAGGGGAATTTTTACCCTCTTTCGTGAGAAGTCATTTTTCCCTAGTCAAATATTACCCTTCTTAGGAGAAATTTCCTGTGAAATTCAAGCGAGTTTAGCTCTTGGCTACAACATAACAGGGGAATTATTACCCTCTTTCGTGAGATGTCATTTTTTCGTGATCAATTATTAAAGTCATGAGCAGAAATTTATACTGTAATTGTATAGATTTTAGCAAGATGGTACTATTTGCCCGGGGTATTATTACCCTTTTACTGTGAAGTCATTTTTTCCTGGTCAATTTTTACCCTCCTTAGGAGAAATTTACTGTGAAGTTCAAGTGAGTTTATCTCTAGGGTACAATTTGCCGGGGAAATTATTACTCTTTCTCGTGAAAATTCATTTTTCCTCGTCATTTATTACCCTCTTTAGGAGAAATTTACTGCAAAGTTCAAGCGACTTCAGATATAGGGTACGGTTTGCCCGGGAAATTATTACACTCTTTCGTGAGGAGTCATTTTTTTCCTGGTCAATTATTACCCTCTTTAAGAGAAATTTACTATGTTGCTCACGCGAGTTTAGCTATAGGGTACAATTTGTCCAGGAAATTATAACTCTCTTTCGTGAGATGTTATTTTTTCCTTGTCTATAATTACCCTTCTTAGGAGAAATTTACTGTGAAGTTCAAGCCAGTTAAGCTATAGGGTACAATTTGCCAGGGAAATTATAACCCTCTTTCGTGAGAAGTCATTTTTTCCTGGTCAATTATTACCGTCATGAGCATAAAATTATAGTGTGATTTAGTTTAGCAAGAATTTAGCAAGATGGTACTTTTTGCCCGGGGTATTATTACCCTTTTACTGTGAAGTCATTTTTTCCTGATTAATTGCTACCCTCTTTAGAAGAAATTTACTGTGTTGATCAAGCGAGTTTAGCTATAGGGTACAATTTGCCCGAGAAATTATAACCCTCTTTCGTGACATGTCATTTTTTTTGGTCAATTATTACGCTTCTTAGGAGAAATTTAGTGTGAGTTCAAACGAATTTAGCTCAAGGGAACAATTTGTCAGGGGAATTAATACCATCTTTCGTGAGAAGTCATTTTTCCCTAGTCAATTATTACCCTTCTTAGCAATAATGCGTAGTGTGATTCTATAGTGTTTAGCAAGAGGGTACATTTTGCCCGGGAAATTATTACCCTCTTTCGTGAAAAGTAATTTTTTCATGGCCAATTATTACGCTTCTTAGGAGAAATTTAATGTTAAGTTCAAACGAATTTAGCTCTGGGCTATAATTTGCCAGGGGAATTATTACCCTCTTTCGTAAGAAGTCATTTTTTCCTTGTCAATTATTACCCTTCTTAGGAGTAATGCATAGTGTAATTCTTTAGAGTTTAGCAAGAGGGTACAATTTGCCCGGGAAATTGATATCCCATTTCCTGAGAAGTCAATTTTTCTTTGTCAATTATTACCCTCTATAGAAAAAAATTACTGTGTTGCTCAAGCGAGTTTAGCAAGAGGGTAACCTTTGCCCGGGAAATTATAACCCTCTTTCGTGAGATGTCATTTTTTCCTGGTCAATTGTTTCCTTTCTTAGAAGATATTTACTGTGAAGTTCAAGCGAGTTTAGCTATAGGGTGCAATTTGGCCGGGAAATTATAACCCTCTTTCGTGAGATGTCAGTTTTTCCTGGTCTATTACTACCCTTCTTAGGAGAAATTTACTGTGAAGTTTAAGCGAGTTTAGCTATAGGGTACAATTTGCCTGGGAAATTATAACCCTCTTTCGTGAGAAGTCATATTATCCTGGTCAATTATTACCGTCATGAGCACAAAATTATAGTGCAACTTAGTTTAGCTAGAATTTAGCAAGACGGTACTTTTTGCCCGGGGTATTATCACCCTTTTACTGTGAAGTCATTTTTTCCTGATTAATTTTTACCCTTTTTAGAAGAAATTTACTGTGTTGATCAAGCGAGTTTAGCTATAGCGTACAATTTGCCCGGGAAATTTTAACCCTCTTTCGTGAGATGTCATTTTTTTTGGTCAATTATTACGCTTCTTAGGAGAAATTTACTGTGAAGTTCAAAGGAATTTAGCTCAAGGGAACAATTTGCCAGGGGAATTATTACCATCTATCGTGAGAAGTCATTTTTCCCTAGTCTATTATTACCCTTCTTAGGAGTAATGCATAGTGTAATTCTTCATAGTTTAGCAAGACTGTACAATTTGCCCGGGAAATTATAATCCTCTTTCCTGAGAAGTCATTTTTTCCTTGTCAATTATTACCCTCTTTAGAAGAAATTTACTGTATTGCTCAAGCGAGTTTAGCAATAGGGTAACAATTGCCCGGGAAATTATAACCCTCTTTCGCGAGATGTCATTTTTTCCTGGTCAATTGTTTCCTTCCTTAGGAGAACTTTACTGTGAAGTTCAAGCGAGTTTAGCTATAGTGTATAATTTGCCCGGGAAATTATAACCCTCTTTCGTGAGATGTAATTTTTTCCTGGTCAATTATTACGCTTTTTAGGAGAAATTTAGTGTGAAGTTCAAACGAACTTAGCTCAAGGGAACAATTTGCCAGGGGAATTAATACCATCTTTCGTGAGAAGTCATTTTTCCCTAGTCAATTATTACCCTTCTTAGCAATAATGCGTAGTGTAATTCTATAGAGTTTAGCAAGAGGGTACATTTTGCCCAAGAAATTATTACCCTCTTTCCTGAAAAGTAATTTTTTCATGGCCAATTATTACGCTTCTTAGGAGAAATTTACTGTGAAGTTCAAAGGAATTTAGCTCAAGGGAACAATTTGCCAGGGGAATTATTACCATCTTTCGTGAGAAGTCATTTTTCCCTAGTCTATTATTACCCTTCTTAGGAGTAATGCATAGTGTAATTCTATAGAGTTTAGCAAGAGGGTACATTTTGCCAGGGAAATTATTACCCTCTTTCGTGAGAAGTAATTTTTTAATGGTCAATTATTACAATATTTGGGAGAAATTTACTGTGAAGTTCAAGCGAGTTTAGCTATAGGGTACAATTTGCCCGGGAAATTATAACCGTCTTTAGTGAGAAGTCATTTTTTCCTGGTCAATTATTACCCTTCTTAGGAGAAATTTACTGTGAAGTTCAAGCGAGTTTAGCTCTAGGGCACAATTTGACGGGGAATTATTACCCTCTTTCGTGAGATGTCATTTTTTCGTGATCAATTATTACCGTCATGAGCAGAAACTTATAGTGTAATTCTATAAATTTTAGCAAGAGGGTCCTATTTGCCTGAGGTATTATTACCCTTTTACCGTGAAGTCATTTTTTCCTGGTCAATTTTTACTCTCTCTAGGAGAAATTTACTGTGTTGATCAAGCAATTTAGCTATAGAGTACAACTTGCCTGGGAATTTTTAACCCTCTTTCGTGAGAAGTCTTTTTTCCTGGTCAATTATTACCATTCTTAGGAGAAATTTACTGTGAAGTTCAAGCGAGTTTACCTCTAGGGTACAATTTGACAGGGGAATTATTACCCTCTTTCGTGAGAAGTATTTTTTCCTTGGTCAATTATTACCCTTCTTAGGAGAAATGTATAGTGTAATTTTATAGAGTTTAGCAAGATGGTACAATTTTCCCGGGAAATTATAACCCTCTTTCGTGAGATGTAATTTTTTCCTGCTCAATTATTACCCTTCTTAGGAGAAATTTACTGTGAAGTTCAAACGAGTTTAGCTATAGGGTACAATTTGCCAGGGAAATTCTAACTTTCCTTCGTGAGAAGTCATTTTTTCCTGGTCAATTTTTACTGTCATGAGCAGAAAGTTATAGTGTAATTTAGTTTAGCGAGAGTTTAACATGACGTTACTATTTGCCCGTGGTATTATAACCCTTTTACTGTGATGTAATTTTTTCCTAGTTAATTTTTACCCTCTTTAGGAGAAATTTACTGTGTTGATCAAGCGAGTTTAGCTATAGGGTACAATTTGCCCGGGAAAATATAACCCTCTTTCGTGATATGTTTTTTTTCCCTGGTTAATTATTACACTTCTTAGGAGAAATTTACTGTGAAGTTCAAACGAATTTAGCTCTAGGGTATAATTTGCCTGAGGAATTATTTACCTCTTTCGTGAGAAGTCATTTTTCCCTAGTCAGTTATTACCCTTCTTAGGAGTAACGCATAGTGTAATTCTATAGAGTTTAGCAAGAGGCTACAATTGGCTCGGGAATTTATTATCCTCTTTTTTGAGAAGTCATTTTTTCCTGGTCAATTCTTACAATGTTTAGGAGAAATTTACTGTGAAGTTCAAACGAACTTAGCTCCATGGAACAATTTGCCAGGGGAATTTTTACCCTCTTTCGTGAGACGTCATTTTTCCCTAGTCAACTATTACCTTTCTTAGGAGTAATGCATAGTGTAATTCTATAGAGTTTAGCAAGGGGGTACGTTTTGCCCGGGAAATTATTACCCTCTTTCGTGAGAAGTAATTTTTTAATGGTCAATTATTAGAATATTAGGGAGAAATTTACTGTGAAGTTCAAGCGAGTTTAGCTATAGGGTACAATTTGCCCGAGAAATTATAACCCTCTTTAGTGAGAAGTCATTTTTTCCTGGTCAATTATTACCCTTTTAGGAGAAATTTACTGTGAAGTTCAAGCGAGTTTAGCTCTAGGGCACAATTTGACAGGGAATTATTACCCTCTTTCGTGAGAAGTCATTTTTCTTTGGTCAATTATTACCCTCCTTAGGAGAAATGTATAGTGTAATTTTATAGAGTTTAGCAAGATGGTACAAATTGCTGGGGAAATTATAACCCTCTTTCGTGAGATGTCATTATTTTCTTGGTCAATTATTACTCTTCTTAGGAGAAATTTACTGTGAAGTTCAAGCGAGTTTTGCTCTTTGCTACAATTTGAGAGGGGAATTATTACCCTCATTCGTGAGATGTCATTTTTTCGTGATCAATTATTACCGTCATGAGCAGAAATTTATAGTGTAATTCTATAGATTTTAGCAAGAGGGTACTATTTGCCTGGGGTATTATTACAATTTTACTGTGAAGTCATTTTTTCCTAGTTAATTTTTACTCTCTCTAGGAGAAATTTACTGTGTTGATCAAGCAATTTAGCTATAGGGTACAACTTGCCTGGGAATTTTTAACCCTCTTTCGTGAGATGTCATTTTTTCCTGGTCAATTATTACCTTTCTTATGAGAAATTTACTGTGAAGTTCAAGCGAGTTTAGCTATAGGGTACAATTTGCACGGGAAATTATAACCCTCTTTCGTGAGATGTCATTTTTTCGTGGTCAATTATTAGCCTTCTTAGGAGAAATTTAGAGTGAAGTTTAAGCGAGTTTAGCTATACGGTACAATTTGTCCGGGAATTTATAACTCTCTTTCGTGAGATGTCATTTTTTTTAGTCAATTATTACCCTTCTTAGGAGAAATGTACTCTGAAGTTCAAGCGAGTTTAGCTCTAGGGTACAACTTGCCTGGGAATTTTTAACCCTCTTTCGTGAGATTTCATTTTTTCCTGGTCAATTATTACCTTTCTTATGAGAAATTTACTGTGAAGTTTAAGCGAGTTTAGCTATAGGGTACAATTTGCACAGGAAATTATAACCCTGTTTCGTGAGATGTCATTTTTTCGTGGTCAATTATTAGCCTTCTTAGGAGAAATTTAGAGTGAAGTTCAAGCGAGTTTAGCTATACGGTACAATTTGTCCGGGAAATTATAACCCTCTTTCGTGATATGTTATTTTTCCCTGTCAATTAATACGCTTCTTAGGAAAAATTTACTGTGAAGTTCAAACGAGTTTAGCTCTAGGGTATAATTTGCCAGGGGAATTATTACCCTCTTTCGTGAGAAGTCATTTTTCCCTAGTCAATTATTACCCTTCTTAGGAGTAATGTTAAGTGTAATTCTATAGAGTATAGCAAGAGGGTACAATTTACCCGGGGAAATTATTATCCTCTTTCATGAGAAGTCACTCTCCTGGTCAATTATTACCCTCTTTAGGAGAAATTTACTGTGTTGTTCAAGCGAGTTTAGCAATAGGGTACAACTTGCCCGGGAAATTATAACCCTCTTTCGTGAGATGTCATTTTTTCCAGGTCAATTATTACCTTTCTTATGAGAAATTTACTGTGAAGTTCAAGCGAGTTTAGCTATAGGGTACAATTTGCACGGGAAATTATAACCCTCTTTCGTGAGATGTCATTTTTTCGTGGTCAATTATTAGCCTTCTTAGGAGAAATTTAGAGTGAAGTTCAAGCGAGTTTAGCTCTAGGGTACAATTTGGCAGGGGAATTATTACCCTCTTTCGTGAGAAGTCATCTTTCCTTTGTCAATTGTTACCCTTCTTTGGAGAAATGTATAGTGTTATTCTATAAAGTTTAGCAAGATGGTACAATTTGGCCGGGAAATTATTACCCTCTTTCGTGAGAAGTCAATTTTTCCTCGACAATTATTACCCTATTTTGGAGAAATTTACTGTAAAGTTCAAGCGACTTCAGATATAGTGTACGGTTTGCCCGGGAAATTATTACACTCTTTCGTGAGGAGTCATTTTTTTCCTGGTCAATTAGTACCCTCTTTAAGAGAAATTTACTGTGTTGCTCAAGCGAGTTTAAAAATAGGGTACAATTTTCCCGGGAAGTTAAAACCCTCTTTCGTGAGATGTCATTTTTTCCTGGTCTATTATTACCCTTCTTAGGAGAAATTTACTGTGAAGCTCAAGCGAGTTAAGCTATAATGTACAATTTGCCCAGGAAATACTAACCCTCTTTCGTGAGATATCATTTTTTCCTGGTCAATTATTACGCTTTTTAGGAGAAATTTACTGTGAAGTTCAAACGAACTTAGCTCTAGGGAACAATTTGCCAGGGGAATTATTACCCTCTTTCGTGAGAAGTCAATTTTCCCTAGACAATTATTACCCTTCTTAGGAGAAATGTATAGTGTAATTTTATAGAGTTTAGCAAGATGGTACAATTTGCCCGGGAAATTATATCCTCTTTCGTGAGATGTCATTTTTTATTGGTCAATTAATACCCTACTTAATAGAAATTTACTGTGAAGTTCAAGCGAGTTTAGCTCTTGGCTACAATTTGACAGGGTAATTATTACCCTCTTTCGTGAAATGTAATTTTTTCCTACTCAATTATTACCCTTCTTAGGAGAAATTTACTGTGAAGTTCAAACGAATTTAGCTCCAGGGAACAATTTACCAAGGGAATTATTACCATCTTTCGTGAGAAGTCATTTTTCCGTTGTCTATTATTACCCTTCTTAGGAGTAATGCATACTGTAATTCTTTATAGTTTAGCAAGACTGTACAATTTGCCCGGAAAATTATTATCCTCTTTCCCGAGAAGTCATTTTTTCCTTGTCAATTATTACCCTCTTTAGAAGAAATTTACTGTGTTGCTCAAGCGAGTTTAGCAATAGGGTAACCTTTGCCCGGGAAATTATAATCCCCTTTCGCGAGATGTCATTTTTTCCTGGTCTATTGTTTCCTTCCTTAGAAGAAATTTACTGTGAAGTTCAAGCGAGTTTAGCTATAGGGTACAATTTGCCCGGGAAATTATAACCCTCTTTTTTGAGATTTAATTTTTTCCTGGTCAATTATTACGCTTTTTAGGAGAAATTTACTGTGAAGTTCAAAGGAACTTAGCTCCAGGGAACAATTTGCCAGGGGAATTTTTACCCCCTTTCGTGAGACGTCATTTTTCCCTACTCAACTATTACCCTTCTTAGGAGTAATGCATAGTGTAATTCTATAGAGTTTAGCAAGAGGGTACATTTTGCCAGGGAAATTATTACCCTCTTTCGTGAGAAGTAATCTTTTAATGGTCAATTGTTACAATATTTGGGAGAAATTTACTTTGAAGTTCAAGCGAGTTTAGTTATAGGGTACAATTTGCCGGTAAATTATAACCCTCTTTAGTGAGAAGTCATTTTTTCCTGGTCAATTATTACCCTTCTTAGGAGAAATTCACTGTGAAGTTCAAGCGAGTTTAGCTCTAGGGCACAATTTGACAGGGAATTATTACCCTCTTTAGTGAGAAGTCATTTTTCTTTGGTCAATTATTACTTTCCTTAGGAGAAATGTATAGTGTAATTTTATAGAGTTTAGCAAGATGGTACAAATTGCCGGGGAAATTATAACCCTCTTTCGTGAGATGTTATTTTTTCCTTGGTCAATTATTACTCTTCTTAGGAGAAATTTACTGTGAAGTTCAACCGAGTTTTGCTCTTTGCTACAATTTAACAGGGAAATTATTACCCTCTTTCGTGAGAAGTCATTTTTTCCTGGTCAATTATTAACGTCATGAGCAGAAATTTATAGTGTAATTCTATAGAGTTTAGCAAGAAGGTACTATTTGCCCGGGGTATTTTTTCACTTTTACTGTGAAGTCATATTTTCCTTGTCAATTTTTACCCTTTCTAAGAGAAATGTACTGTGTTGATCAAGCAATTTAGCTATAGGGTAGAACTTGCCAGAGAATTTATAACTCTCTTTCGTGAGATGTCATTTTTTCCTGGCCAATTATTACCCTTCTCAGGAGAAATTTACTGTGAAGTACAAGCGAGTTTAGCTCTAGAGTACAATTTGACGTGGGAATTATTACCCTCTTTCGTGAGAAGTCATTTTTCCTTGGTCAATTATTTCCGTCATGAGCAGAAAGATATAGTGTAATTTAGTTTAGCGAGAGTTTAGCAAGACGGTACTATTTGCCCGGGGTAATATTACCATTTTACTGTGCAGTAGTTTTTTCCTGGTTAATTTTTACCCTCTTTAGGAGAAATTTACTGTGCTGATCAAGCTAGTTTATCTATACGGTACAATTTGCCCGGGAAATTATAACCCTCTTTTGTGATATGTTATTTTCCCCTGTCAATTAATACGCTTCTTAGGAAAAATTTACTGTGAAGTTCAAACTAGTTTAGCTAAAGGGTATATTTTTCCAGGGGAATTATTACCCTCTTTCGTGAGAAGTCACTTTTCCCTAGTCAATTATTACCCTCTTTAGGAGAAATTTACTGTGCTGTTCAAGCGAGTTTAGCAATAGGGTACAACTTGCCCGGGAAATTATAACCCTCTTTCGTGAGATATCATTTTTTCCTGGTCAATTATTAACTTTCTTATGAGAAATTTACTGTGAAGTTCAAGCGAGTTTAGCTATAGGGTACTATTTGCACGGGAAATTCTAACCCTCTTTCGTGAGAAGTCATTTTTTTGGACAATTATTACGCTTCTAGGAGAAATTTATTGTGAAGTTCAAGCGAGTTAAGCTATAGGGTACAATTTGCCAGGGGAATTATTACCCTCTTTCGTGAGAAGTCATTTTTCGCTAGTCAATTATTACCCTTCTTAGGAGAAGTGTATAGTGTAATTGTATATAGTTTAGCAAGATGGTACATCTTGCCCGGGAAATTATACCCTCTTTCGTGAGATGTCATTTTTTATTGGTCAATTATTACCCTACTTAATAGAAATTTACTGTGAAGTTCAAGCGAGTTTAGCTCTTGGCTACAATTTGACAGGGTAATTATTACCCTCTTTCGTGAGATATAATTATTTCCTGCTCAATTATTACCCTTCTTAGGAGAAATTTACTGTGAAGTTCAATCGAGTTTAGCTATAGGGTAAAATTTACCAGGGAAATTCTAACCCTCTTTCGTGAGAAGTCATTTTTTCCTGGTCAATTTTCACTTTCATGAGCAGAAAGTTATAGTGTAATTTAGTTTAGCGAGAGTTTAGCATGACCTTACTATTTGCCCGTGGTATTATAACCCTTTTACTGTGATGTAATTTTTTCCTAGTTAATTTTTACCCTCTCTAGGAGAAATTTACTGTGTTGATCAAGCGAGTTTAGCTATACGGTACAATTTGCCCGGGAAATTATAACCCTCTTTCGTGATATGTTATTTTTCCCTGTCAATTAATACGCTTCTTAGGAAAAATTTACTGTGAAGTTCAAACGAGTTTAGCTCTAGGGTATAATTTGCCAGGGGAATTATTACCCTCTTTCGTTAGAAGTCATTTTTCCCTAGTCAATTATTACACTTCTTAGGAGTAATGTTAAGTGTTATTCTATAGAGTATATCAAGAGGGTACAATTTTCCCGGGAAATTATTATCCTCTTTCCCGAGAAGTCACTCTCCTGGTCAATTATTACCCTCTTTAGGAGAAATTTACTGTGTTGTTCAAGCGAGTTTAGCAATAGGGTACAACTTGCCCGGGAAATTATAACCCTCTTTCGTGAGATGTCATTTTTTCCTGGTCAATTATTACCTTTCTTATGAGAAATTTACTGTGAATTTCAAGCGAGTTTAGCTATAGGGTACAATTTGCACGGGAAATTATAACCCTCTTTCGTGAGATGTCATTTTTTCGTTGTCAATTATTAGCCTTCTTAGGAGAAATTTACAGTGAAGTTCAAGCGAGTTTAGCGATACGGTACAATTTTTCCGGGAATTTATAACTCTCTTTCGTGAGATGTCATTTTTTCTTAGTCAATTATTACCCTTCTTAGGAGAAATGTACTGTGAAGTTCAAGCGAGTTTAGCTCTAGGGTACAATTTGACAGGGGAATTATTACCCTCTTTCGTGAGAAGTCATCTTTCCTTTGTCAATTATTACCCTTCTTTGGAGAAATGTATAGTGTTATTCTATAAAGTTTAGCAAGATGGTACAATTTGGCCGGGAAATTATTACACTCTTTCGTGAGGAGTCATTTTTTTCCTGGTCAATTAGTACCCTCTTTAAGAGAAATTTACTGTGTTGCTCAAGCGAGTTTAACAATAGGGTACAATTTGTCCGGAAAGTTAAAACCCTCTTTCGTAAGATGTCATTTTTTCCTGGTCTATTATTACCCTTCTTAGGAGAAATGTATAGTGTAATTTTATAGAGTTCAGCAAGATGGTAAAATTTGCCAGGGAAATTATAACCTTTCTTTCGTGAGATTTAATTTTTTCCTGGTCAATTATTACCCTTCTTAGGAGAAATTTAATGTGATGTTCAAACGAATTTAGCTCAAGGGAACAATTTGCCAGGGGAATTATTACCATCTTTCGTGAGAAGTCATTTTTCCCTAGTCTATTATTACCCTTCTTAGGAGTAATGCATAGTGTAATTCTTTATAGTTTAGCAAGACTGTACAATTTGCCCGGGAAATTATTATACTCTTTCCCGAGAAGTCATTTTTTCCTTGCCAATTATTACCCGCTTTAGAAGAAATTTACTGTCTTGCTCAAGCGAGTTTAGCAATAGGGTAACCTTTGCCCGGGAAATTTTAACCCTCTTTCGCGAGATGTCATTTTTTCCTGGTCAATTGTTTCCTTCCTTAGGAGAAACTAACTGTGAAGTTCAAGCGAGTTTAGCTATTGGGTACAATTTGCCCGGGAAATTATAACCCTCTTTCGTGAGATGTCATTTTTTCCTGGTCAATTATTACGCTTTTTAGGAGAAATTTACTGTGAAGTTCAAACGAACTTAGCTCCAGGGAACAATTTGCCAGGGGAATTTTTACCCTCTTTCGTGAGACGTCATTTTTCCCTAGTCAACTATTACCCTTCTTAGGAGTAATGCATAGTGTAATTCTATAGAGTTTAGCAAGAAGGTACTTTTTGCCAGGGAAATTATTACCCTCTTTCGTGACAAGTAAATTTTTAATGGTCAATTATTACAATATTTCGGAGAAATTTACTGTGAAGTTCAAGCGAGTTTAGCTATAGAGTACAATTTGCCCGTGAAATTAAAACCCTCTTTAGTGAGAAGTCATTTTTTCCTGGTCAATTATTTCCCTTCTTAGGAGAAATTTACTTTGAAGTTCAAGCGAGTTTAGCTCTGGGGCACAATTTGACAGGGAATTTTTACCCTCTTTCGTGAGATGTCATTTTTCTTTGGTCAATTATTACCCTCCTTAAGAGAAATGTATAGTGTAATTTTATAGAGTTTAGCAAGATGGTACAAATTGCCGGGGAAACTATAACCCTCTTTCGTGAGATGCCATTTTTTCCTTGGTCAATTATTACCCTTCTTAGGAGAAATTTACTGTGAAGTTCAAGCGAGTTTTGCTCTTTGCTACAATTTAACAGGGGAATTATTACCCTCTTTCGTGACATGTCATTTTTTCGTGATCAATTATTACCGTCATGAGCAGAAATTTATAGTGTAATTCTATAGATTTTAGAAGAGGGTCCTATTTGCCCGGGGTATTATTACCCTTTTACTGTGAAGTCATTTTTTCCTGGTCAATTTTTACTCTCTCTAGAAGAAATTTACTGTGTTGATCAAGCAATTTAGCTATAGGGTACAACTTGCCTGGGAATTTTTAACCCTTTTTCGTGAGAAGTCTTTTTTCCTGGTCAATTATTACCATTCTTAGGAGAAATTTACTGTGAAGTTCAAGCGAGTTTACCTCTAGGGTACAATTTGACAGGGGAATTATTACCCTCTTTCCTGAGAAGTCTTTTTTCCTTGGTCAATTATTACCCTTCTTAGGAGAAATGTATAGTGTAATTTTGTAGAGTTTAGCAAGATGGTACAATTTTACCGGGAAATTATAACCCACTTTCGTGAGATGTAATTTTTTCCTGCTCAATTATTACCCTTCTTAGGAGAAATTTTCTGTGAAGTTCAATCGAGTTTAGCTATAGGGTGCAATTTGCCAGGGAAATTCTAACCCTCTTTCGTGAGAAGTCATTTTTTCCTTGTCAATTTTTACTGTCATGAGCAGAAAGTTATATTGTAATTTAGTTTAGCGAGAGTTTAGCATGACGTTACTATTTGCCCGGGGTATTATTACCCTTTTACTGCGAAGTAATTTTTTCCTGGTTAATTTTTACCCTCTTTAGGAGAAATTTACTGTGTTGATCAAGCGAGTTTAGCTATAGGGTACAATTTGCCCGGGAAATTATAACTTTCTTTCGTGATATGTTTTTTTCCCTGGTTAATTATTACCCTTCTTAGGAGAAATTTACTGTGAAGTTCAAACGAATTTAGCTCTTGGGTATAATTTGCCTGAGGAATTATTTACCTCTTTCGTGAGATGTCATTTTTCCCTAGTCAGTTATTACGCTTCTTAGGAGCTATGCATAGTGTAATTATATAGAGTTTAGCAAGAGGCTACAATTGGCTCGGGAATTTATTATCCTCTTTCTTGAGAAGTCATTTTTTCCTGGTCAATTATTACCCTCTTTAGGAGAAATATACTGTGTTGCTCAAGCGAGTTTAGCAATAGGGTACAACTTGTCTGGGAAATTATAACCCTTTTTCGTGAGAAGTCATTTTTTCCTGGTCAATTATTAACGTCATGAGCAGAAATTTATAGTGTAATTCTATAGAGTTTAGCAAGAAGGTACTATTTGCCCGTGGTATTTTTACCCTTTTACTGTGAAGTCATTTTTTCCTTGTTAATTTTTACCCTTTCTAGGAGAAATTTACTGTGTTGATCAAGCAATTTAGCTATAGGGTACAACTTGCCAGGGAATTTATAACCCTCTTTCGTGAGATGTCATTTTTTCCTGGTCAATTATTACCCTTCTCAGGAGAAATTTACTTTGAAGTTCAAGCGAGTTTAGCTCTAGGGCACAATTTGACGTTGGAATTATTACCCTCTTTCGTGAGAAGTCATTTTTCCTTGGTCAATTATTACTCTTCTTACGAGAAATGTATAATGTAATTTTATAGAGTTTAGCAAGATGGTACAATTTACAAGAGAAATTATAACCCTCTTTCGTGAGATGTCATTTTTTTCTGGTCAATTATTATCCTTCTTAGGAGAAATGTACTGTGAAGTTCAAGCGAGTTTAGCTATAGGGTACAATTTGCCAGGGAAATTCTAACCCTGTTTCATGAGAAGTCATTTTTTCCTGGTCAATTATTACCGTCATGAGCAGAAAGATATAGTGCAGTTTAGTTTAGCGAGAGTTTAGCAAGACGGTACTATTTGCCCGGGGTATTATTACCCTTTTACTGTGAAGTAATTTTTTCCTGGTTAATTTTTACCTTCTTTAGGAGAAATTTACTGTGTTGTTCAAGCGAGTTTAGCAATAGGGTACAACTTGCCCGGGAAATTATAACCCTATTTCGTGAGATGTCATTTTTTCCTGGTCAATTATTACCTTTCTTATGAGAAATTTACTGTGAAGTTCAAGCGAGTTTAGCTATAGGGTACAATTTGCACGGGAAATTATAACCCTCTTTCGTGTGATGTCATTTTTTCGTGGTCAATTATTAGCCTTCTTAGGAGAAATTTACAGTGAAGTTCAAGCGAGTTTAGCTATACGGTACAATTTGTCCGGGAATTTATAACTCTCTTTCGTGAGATGTCATTTTTTCTTAGTCAATTATTACCCTTCTTAGGAGGAATGTACTGTGAAGTTCAAGCGAGTTTAGCTCTAGGGAACAATTTGCCAGGGGAATTATTACCCTCTTTCGTGAGAAGTCATTTTTCCCTAGTCAATTATTACCCTTCTTAGGAGAAATGTATGGTTTAATTTTATAGAGTTTAGCAAGATGGTACAATTTCCCCGAGAAATTCTAACCTTTCTTTCGTGAGATTTAATTTTTTCCTTGTCAATTATTACCCTTCTTAGGAGAAATTTATTGTGAAGTTCAAACGAGTTTAGCTATAGGGTACAATTTGCCAGGGAAATTCTAACACTCTTTCATGAGAAGTCATTTTTTCCTGGTCAATTATTACCGTCATGAGCAGAAAGATATAGTGTAATTTAGTTTAGCGAGAGTTTAGCAAGACGGTACTATTTGCCCGGGGTATTATTACCCTTTTACTGTGAAGTAATTTTTTCCTGGTTAATTTTTACCCTCTTTGGGAGAAATTTACTGTGTTGATCAAGCGAGTATAGCTATACGGTGCAATTTGCCCGGGAAATTATAACCCTCTTTCGAAAGATGTCATTTTTTTCTGGTCAATTATTCCCTTTCTTATGAGAAATTTACTGTGAAGTTCAAGCGAGTTTAGCTATAGGGTACAATTTGCCCAGGAAATTATAACCCTCTTTCGTGAGATGTCATTTTTTCGTGGTCAATTATTAGCCTTCTTACGAGAAATTTACAGTGAAGTTAAAGCGAGTTTAGCTATACGGTACATTTTGCCCGGGAATTTATAACCCTCTTTCGTGAGATGTAATTTTTTTTAGTCAATTATTACCCTTCTTAGGAGAAATGTACTGTGAAGTTCAAGCGAGTTTAGCTCTAGGGTACAATTTGACAGGGGAGTTATTACCCTCTTTCGTGAGAAGTCTTCTTTCCTTTCTCAATTATTACCCTTCTTTCGAGAAATGTATAGTGTTATTCTATAAAGTTTAGCAAGATGGTACAATAAGCCCGGGAAATTAATACCCTCTTTCGTGAGAAGTCGTTTTTTCCTGGACAATTATTACCTTCTTTAAGAGAAATTTACTGTGTTGCTCAAGCGAGTTTAGCAATAGGGTACAATTTGCCCGGGAAATTATAACATTCTTTCGTGAGATGTCATTTTTTCGTGGTCAATTATTAGCCTTCTTACGAGAAATTTACTGTGTTGCTCAAGCGATTTTACCAATAGGGTACAACTTGCCCGGGAAATTATAACCCTCTTTCGTGAGATGTCATTTTTTCCTGGTAAATTATTAGCCTTCTTATGAGAAATTTAAAGTGAAGTTCAAGCGAGTTTAGCTATACGGTACAATTTGTCCGGGAATTTATAACCCTCTTTCGAAAGATGTCATTTTTTCTTAGTCAATTATTACCCTTCTTTGGAGAAATGTATAGTGTTATTCTATAAAGTTTAGCAAGATGGTACAATTAGCCCGGGAAATTATTACACTCTTTCGTGAGGAGTCAATTTTTTCCTGGTCAATTATTACCTTCTTTAAGAGAAATTTACTTTGTTGCTCAAGCGAGTTTAGCAATAGGGTACAATTTGGCCGGGATATTATTACCTTCTTTCCTGAGAAGCCAATTTTTCCTGGTCAATTATTACCTTCTTTAGGAGAAATTTACTGTGTTGCTCACGCGAGTTTAGCTATAGGGTACAATTTGCCCGGGAAATTATAACCCTCTTTCGTGAGATGTCATTTTTTCCTGGTCTATTATTACCCTTCTTAGGAGAAATTTACTTTGAAGTTCAAGCGCGTTTAGCTATAGGGTACAATTTGCCCGGGAATTTATAACCCTCTTTCGTGAGAAGTCATTTTTTCCTGGTCAATTATTACCGCCATGAGCAGAAAATTATAGTGTAATTTAGTTTAGCAAGAATTTAGCAAGACGGTACTTTTTGCTCGGGGTATTATTACCCTTTTACTGTGAAGTCATTTTTTCCTGATTAATTTTTACCCTCTTTAGAAGAAATTTTACTGTGTTGATCAAGCGAGTTTAGCTATAGGGTACAATTTGCCCGGAAAATAATAACCCTCTTTCGTGAGATGTCATTTTTTTCTGGTCAATTATTACGCTTTTTAGAAGAAATTTACTGTGAAGTTCAAATGAATTTAGCTCAAGGGAACAATTTGCCAGTGGGAATTATTACCATCTTTCGTGAGAAGTCATTTTTCCCTAGTCAATTATTACCCTTTTTAGCAGTAATGCATAGTGTAATTGTATAGAATTTAGCAAGAGGGTACAATTTGCCCGGGAAATTATTACCCTCTTTCGTGAGAAGTCATTTTTTCCTGGACAATTATTACCCTATTTGGGGGAAATTTACTGTAAAGTTCAAGCGAGTTTAGTTATAGGGTACAATTTACCGGGGAAATTATTACTCTTTCTCGTGAGAAGTAATTTTTTGCTGGTCAATTATTACCCTTCTTAGGAGAAATTTACACTGAAGTTCAAGGGAGTTTTGCTATACGGTACAATTTGCCCGGGAATTTATAACCCTCTTTCAAGAGATGTCATTTTTTCCTGGTCAATTATTACCCATCTTAAGAGAAAGTTACTGTGTTGCTCACGCGAGTTTAGCTATAGAGTACAATTTGAACGGGAAATTATAACCTTCTTTCGTGAGATATCATTTTTTCCTGGTCTATTATTACCCTTCTTAGAGAAATTTACTGTGAAGTTCAGGCGAGTTTAGCTATACGGTACAATTTGTCCGAAAAATTATAACCCTCTTGCGTGAGAAGTCATTTTTTCCTGGTCAATTATTACCGTCATGAGCAGAAAATTATAGTGTAATTTAGTTTAGCAAGAATTTAGCAAGACGGTACTTTTGGCCGGGGTATTACCCTTTTACTGTGAAGTCATTTTTTCGTGGTTAATTTTTACCTTCTTTAGGAGAAATTTACTGTGTTCATCAAGCGAGTTTAGCTATAGGGTACAATTTGACCGGGAAATTATAACCCTCTTTCGTGAGATGTAATTTTTTCCTGGTCAATTATTACGCTTCTTAGGAGGAATTTACTGTGAAGTTCAAACAAACTTAGCTCTAGGGAACAATTTGCCAAGGGTATTATTACCCTCTTTCGTGAGAAGTCATTTTTCCCTAGTCAATTATTACCCTTCTTAGGAGAAATGTATAGTGTAATTTTATAGAGTTTAGAGAGATGGTACAATTTGCCCGGGAAATTATACCCTCTTTCGGGAGATGTCATTTTTTATTGGTCAATTATTACCCTTCTTAGGAGAAATTTACTGTAAAGTTCAAGCGAGTTTAGCTCTTGGCTACAATTTGACAGGGTAAATATTACCCTCTTTCGTGAGAAGTCATTTTTCCTTGGTCAAATGTTACCCTTCTTAGGAGAAATGTATAGTGTAATTTTATAGAGTTCAGCAAGATGGTACAACTTGCCCGGGAAATTATAATCTTTCTTTCGTGAGATGTAATTTTTTCCTGGTCAATTATTACCCTTCTTAGGAGAAATTTGCTGTGAAGTTCAAACGAGTTTAGCTATAGTGTACAATTTGCCAGGGAAGTTCTAATCCTCTTTTGTGAGAAGTCATTTTTTCCTGGTCAATTATTACCGTCATGAGCATAAAGTTATAGTGTAATTTAGTTTAGCCAGAGTTTGGCAAGTCGGTACTATTTGCCGGGGGTATTATTACCCTTTTACTGTGAGGTCATTTTTTCCTGGTTAATTTTTACACTCTTTAGAAAACTTTCACTGTGTTGTTCTAGCGAGTTTAGATTTAGGGTACAATTTGCCGGGGAAATTATTACTCTTTCTTGTGAGAATTCATTATTTCCTGGGCATTTATTACCCCCTTTACGAGAAATTTACAGTAAAGTTCAAGAGAGTTCAGATATAAGGTATGATTTGCCCGGGAAATTATTACCCTCTTTCGTGAGGAGTCATTTTTTTCCTGTATATTTTTATCCTCTTTAGGAGAAATTTACTTTGAAGTTCAAGCGAGTTTAACTATAGGGTACAATTTGCCCGGCATATTATTACCCTCTTTCCTGAGAAGTCATTTTTTCCTGGTAAATTATTTCCCTCTTTAAGAGGAATTTACTGTGTTGCTCAAGTGAGTTTAGCTATAGTTTACAATTTGGCCGGGACATTATTACCCTCTTTCCTGAGAAGCCAATTTTTCCTGGTCAATTATAACCCTCTTTAGGAGAAATTTACTGTGTTGCTCACGCGAGTTCAGCTGTACGGTACAATTTGCCCGGGAAATTATTACCGTGTTTCGTGGGAAGTCATATTTCCTGTTCAATTATCACCGTCATGAGCAGAAAGTTATAGTGTAATTTAGTTTAGCAAGAGTTTAGCAAGACTGTACTTTTTGCCCGGGGTATTATTACCCCTTTCCTGTGAAGTCATTTTTTCCTGCTTAATTTTTACCCTCTTTAGGAGAAATTTACTGTGCTGATCAAGCGAGTATAGCTATAGGGTACCATTTCCGGGGAAATTATAACCCTCTTTCGTGAGATGTAATTTTTTCCTGGTCAATTATTACGCTTCTTTGGGGATATTTACTGTGAAGTTCAAACGAATTTTGCTCTAGGGAACGACTCGCCAGGGAAATTATTACCCTGTTTCGTGAAAATTAATTTTTCTCTAGTCAATTATTACCCTTCTTAAAAGTAATGCATAGTGTAATTCTATAGAGTTTAGAGAGAGGGTAATATTTGCCCGGGAAATTATTACTCTCTTTCGTGAGAAGTCATTTTTTCCTGGTCAATTATTACTCTTCTTAGGAGAAATGTATAGTGTAATTTTAAAGAGTTTAGTAAGAGGGTACTAATTGCCCGGGGTATTATTACCCTTTTACTGTGAAGTCTTTTTTTCCTGGTCAATTATTACCCTGTTTATTAGAAATTTACTGTGTTGTTCAAGCGAGTTTAGCTATAGGGTACAATTTGCGGGGATATTTTTACCCTCTTTCGTGAGAAGTCATTTTTTCCTGGTCCGTTCTTACCCTTCTTAGGAGAAATGTATAGTGTACTCCTAAAGAGTTTAGCAAGAAGGTACTATTTGTCCGGGATATTATTACCCTTTTTCATGTGAAGACATTTTTTCCTGGTCAATTATTACAATCCTTAGGAGAAATTTACTGTGTAATTCAAGCGAGTTTAGCTATAGGCTACAATTTGCCCTTGGAATTATTACCCTCTTTCGTGAAAATTCATATTTTTCTGGTCAATTATTACACTCTTTAGGAGAAATTCACTATGTACTTCAAGCGAGTTAAGGTATAGGGTGCAATTTGCTAGGGAAATTATTACCCTCTTTCGTGAGATGTCATTTTTTCCTGGTCAATTATTATCCTCTTCAGTAGAAGTTTACTATGAAGTTCAAGCGAGTTTAGCTATAGGGTACAATTTGTCCGGCATATTATAACCCTCTTTCCTGAGAAGTCATTTTTCCTGGTCAATTATTACCCTGTTTATTAGAAATTTACTGTGTTGTTCAAGCGAGTATAGATATAGGGTACAATTTGCCCGGGATATTTTTACTCTCCTTCGTGAGAAGTCATTTTTCCTGGTCCGTTATTACCCTTCTTAGGAGAAATGTAAGGTGTATTTCTATAGAGTTTGGCAAGAAGGTACTATTTGCCCGGGATATTATTACCCTTTATCATGTGAAGTCATTTTTTCCTGGTCAATTATTACAATCCTTAGGAGAAATTTCTTTGTAATTCAAGCTAGCTTAGCTATAGGCTACAATTTGCCCTTGAAATTATTACTCTCTTTCATGAAAATTCATATTTTTCTGGTCAATTATTACACTCTTTAGGAGAAATTCACTGTGTATTTCAAGCGAGTTAAGCTATAGGGTACAATTTGCTAGGGAAATTATTACATTCTTTCGTGAGATGTCATTTTTTCCTGGTCAATTATTACCCTAATGAGGAGAAAGTTATAGTGCAATTCTATAGAGCTTAGCAAGAGGGTACAATTTGCCCGGGGTATTATTACCCTTTTACTGTGAAGTCACTTTTTCCCGGTCAATTTTTACGCTCTTTTTAAGAAAAATTTATGTGTATTTAGCTCTAGGGTACAATTTGACAAGGGAATTGTTACCCTCTTTCGTGAGAAATCATTTTCCTTTGTCAATTATTACCTTTCTTAGGAGAAATGTATAGTGTAAGTATATAGAGTTCAGCAAGATGGTACAATTTGCCCGGTAAATTATAACTTTTCTTTTGTGAGATGTAATTTTTTCCTGGTCAATTATTACCTTTCTTAGGAGAAATTGCTGTGAAGTTCAAACGAGTTTAGCTATAGGGTAAAATTTGCCAGGGAATTTCTAACCCTCTTTCGTGAGAAGTCATTTTTTCCTGGTCAATTATTACCGTCAAGAGCAGAAAGTTATAGTGTAATTTAGTTTAGCAAGAGTTTAGCAAGACGGTACTATTTGCCGGGGGTATTATTACCCTTTTACTGTGAAGTCATTTTTTCCTTGTTAATTTTTACCCTCTTTAGGAGAAATTCACTGTGTTGTTCTAGCGAGTTTAGCTTTAGGGTACAATTTGCCGGGGAATTTATTACTCTTTGTTGTGGGAATTCATTTTTTCCTTGGCATTTATTACCCTCTTTACGAGAAATTTACAGTAAAGTTCAAGCGAGTTCAGATATAAGGTATGATTTGCCCTTGAAATTATTACCCTCTTTTGTGAGGAGTCATTTTTTTTCCTATCTATTTTTATCCTCTTTAGGAGAAATTTACTTTGAAGTTCAAACGAGTTTAGCTATAGGGTACAAATTGCCCGGCATATTATTACCCTCTTTCCTGAGAAATCATTTTTTCCTGGTCAATTATTACCCTTTTTAAGTGGAATTTACTGTGTTGCTCAAGCGAGTTTAGCTATAGGGTACAATTTGGGCGGGACATTATTACCCTCTTTCCTGAGAAGCCAATTTTTCCTGGTCAATTATAACCCTCTTTAGGAGAAATTTACTGTGTTGCTCACGCGAGTTTAGCTGTACGGTACAATTTGCCCGGGAAATTATAACCGTCTTTCGTGGGAAGTCAATTTTTCCTGTTCAATTATTACCGTCATGAGCAGAAAATTATAGTGTAATTTAATTTAGCAAGAATTTAGCAAGACGGTACTTTTTGCCGGGGTATTATTACCCTTTTACTGTGAAGTCATTTTTTCCTGGTTAATTTTTATCCTCTTTAGGAGAAATTCACTGTGTTGATCAAGCGAGTTTAGCTGTAGGGTACAATTTGCCCGGGAATATATAACACTTTTTTGTGAGAAATCATTTTTTCCTGGTCAATTTTTACCGCCAGGAGCAGAAAATTATAGTGTAATTTAATTTAGCAAGAATTTAGCAAGACGGTACTTTTTGCCGGGGTATTATTTCCCTTTTACTGTGAAGTCATTTTTTCCTGGTTAATTTTTATCCTCTTTAGGAGAAATTCACTGTGTATTTCAAGCGAGTTAAGCTATAGGGTACAATTTGCTAGGGAAATTATTACATTCTTTCGTGAGATGTCATTTTTTCCTGGTCAATTATTACCCTCATGAGGAGAAAGTTATAGTGCAATTCTATAGAGCTTAGCAAGAGGGTACAATTTGCCCGGGGTATTATTACCCTTTTACTGTGAAGTCACTTTTTCCCGGTCAATTTTTACGCTTTTTTTAAGAAAAATTTATATGTATTTAGCTCTAGGGTACAATTTGACAAGGGAATTGTTACCCTCTTTCCTGAGAAGTCATTTTTCCTTTGTCAATTATTACCCTTCTTAGGAGAAATGTATAGTGTCATTCTATAGAGTTTAGCAAGATGGTTCAATTTGCCCGGGAAATTATTACCCTCTTTCGTGAGAAGTCAATTTTTCCTGGACAATTATTACCATATTTGGAAGAAATTTACTGTAAAGTTCAAGCGAGTTTACCTATAGCGTACATTTTGCGCGGGAAATTATAACCTTCTTTCGTGAGAAGTCATTTTTTTGCCAATTATTACCGTCATGACCAGAAAGTTATAGTGTAATTCTACAGAGTTTAGCAAGAGAGTACTATTTGCCCGGGGTATTATTACCCTTTTACTGTGAAGTCATTTTTTTCTGGTCAATTATTATCCTCTTCAGTAGAAATATACTATGAAGTTAAAGCAAGTTGAGCTATAGGGTACAATTTGTCCGGTATATTATAACCCTCTTTCCTGAGAAGTCATTTTCTCCTGTTCAATTATTACCCTGTTTATTAGAAATTTACTCTGTTGTTCCAGCGAGTTTATATATAGGGTACAATTTGCCCGGGATATTTTTACCCTCTTTCGTGAGAAGCCATTTTTTCCTGGTCCGGTATTACCCTTCTTAGGAGAAATGTATAGTGTACTTCTATAGAGTTTAGCAAGAAGGTACTATTTGCCCGGGATATTATTACCCTTTTTCATGTGAAATCATTTTTTCCTGGTCAATTATTACCTTCTTTAGGAGAAATTTACTGTGTAATTCAAGCGAGTTTAGCTATAGTCTACAATTTGCCATTGAAATTATTACCCTCTTTCGTGAAAATTCATATTTTTCTGGTCAATTATTACACTCTTTAGGAGAAATTTATGTGAAGTTCAAGCGAGTTTAGGTCTAGGGTACAATTTGACAGGGGAATTATTACCCTCTTTCGTGAGAAGTCATTTTTCCTTTGTCAATTATTACCTTTCTTAGGAGAAATGTATAGTGTAATTCTATAGAGTTTAGCAAGATGGTTCAATTTGCCCGGAAAATTATTACCCTCCTTCGTCAGAAGTCATTTTTTCTTGGGAAATTATTGAACTATTTGTGAGAAATTTACTGTAAATTTCAAGCGAGTTTACTTATAGGGTACAATTTGCCAGGGAACGTATAACACTCTTTCGTGAGAAGTTATTTTTTTGGTCAATTATTACCGTCATGAGCAGAAAGTTATAGTGTAATTCTATAGAGTTTAGCAAGAGGGTACTTTTTGCACGGGGTACTATTACCCTTTTACTGTGAAGCCATTTTTTCCAGGGCAATTATTACCCTCCTTAGGAGAAATTTACTGTGTAATTCAAGCGAGTTTAGCTATAGGCTACAATTTGCCCTTGAAATTATTACCCTCTTATGTGAAAATTTATATTTTTCTGGTCAATTTTTACCCTCTTTAGGAAAAATTCACTGTGCATTTCAAGCGAGTTTAGCTATAGGTACTTTTTGCTCGGGAAATTATTACCCTCTTTCCTGAGAAGTTATTTTTTTGGTCAATTATTACCGTCATGAGCAGAACGTTATAGTGTAATTCTATAGTGTTAAGCAAGAGGGTACTATTTTCCCAAGATATTATTACCCTTTTACTGTGAAGTCATTTTATCCTGGTCAATTTTTACCCTCTTTAGGAGAAATTTACAGTGAAGTTCAAGCGAGTTTTGTTCTAGGGTACAATTTAACAGGGGAATTATTACCCTCTTTAGTCAGAAGTCATTTTTCCCTGGTCAATTATTACCCTTCTTGGCAGAAATGTATAGTGTAATTCTATAGAGTTTAGCTATAGGGTACAATTTGCCCGGAAAATTATAACCCTCTTTCGTAAAAAGACATTTTTTCCTGGTCAATTATTACCGTCATGAGCAGAAAATTATCGTGTAATTCTATAGTGTTAAGCAAGAGGGTACTATTTTCCCAAGGTATTATTACCCTTTTACTGTGAAGTCATTTTTTCCTGGTCAATTTTTACCCTCTTTAGGAGAAATTTACTGTGAAGTTCAAGCGAGTTTTGTTCTAGGGTACAATTTTACAGGGTAATTATTACCCTCTTTAGTCAGAAGTCATTTTTCCCTGGTCAATTATTACCCTTCTTGGGAGAAATGTATAGTGTAATTCTATAGAGTTTAGGAAGAGGGTACAATTGCCCGGGGTATTATTACCCTTTTACTGTGAAGTCGCTTTTTCCTGGTCAATTTTTAACCTCTTTGGGAGAAATTTACTGTGTTGCTCAAGCGAGTTTAGCTGTAGGGTACAATTTGCCCGTGAAATTATAACCGGCTCTCGTGAGATGTCAATTTTCCTGGTCAAATATACCCTTCTTAGGAAAAATTTACTGTGAAGTTCAATCGAGTTTAGCTGTAGGGTACAATTTGCCAGGGAAATTATTACCCTCTTTCGTGAGAAGTCATTTTTTCCTGGTCATTTATTACCCTCTTTAGGAGAAATTTACTGTGAAGTTCAAGCGAGTTTAGATATAGGGTACGATTTGCCCGGGAAATAATTACCCTCTTTCGTGAGAAGTCATTTTTTCCCGGTCAATTATTATCCTCTTTAGTAGAAATTTACTGTGAAGTTCAAGCGAGTTTAGCTATAGGGAAGAATTTGTCCGGCATATTATTACCCTCTTTAATGAGAAGTCATTTTTTCTGGTCAATTTTTACCCTTATTGGGAGAAATGTATAGAATAGTTCTAAAGAGTTTAGCTATAGGGTACAATTGGCCCGGGAAATTATAACCCTCTTTCGTGAGAAGAGTACTTTCTCCTGGTTAATTATTACCTCTTTAGGAGAAATTTACTGTGTAGTTCAAGCGACCTTAGCTATAGAGTACATTTTGGGCGGGATATTATTACCCTCTTTCCTGAGAAGTTAAATTCTCCTGGTCAATTATTACCCTCTTTAGGAGAAATTTACTGTGTTGCTCAAGCGAGGTTAGCTAAAGGATACAATTAGCCCGGGATATTATTACCTTCTTTCATGACAAGTCATTTTTTTCTGGTCAATTATTACTTTCTTTAGGAGAAATTTACTGTGTTGCTCAAGCGTGTTTAGCTATAGGGTACGATTGCCCGGGAAATTATAACCCTCTTTCGTGAGATGTAATTTTTCCTGGATAATTATTACCATTATTAGGAGAAATCTACTGTGAAGTTCAAGCGACTTTAGCTATAGGGTACAATTTGCCCCAGAAATTATAACCCTCTTTCGTGAGGAGTGTTTTTTTCCTGGTAAATTATTACTGTTATGAGCAGAAAGTTATTGAATAATTGTATAGAGTTTAACAAGAGGGTACTATTTGCCCGGGGTATTATTACCCTTTTACTGTGAAATCATTTTTTCCTGGTCAATTTTTACCCTTTTTAGGAGAAATTTACTGTGTTGATCAAGCGAGTTCAGCTATAGGGTGCAATTTGCCCGGGAAATTATAACCCTCTTTCGTGAGATGTCATTTTTTCTGGTCCATTATTACAATCTTTAGGAGAAATTCACTGTGTATATCAATTGAGTTGAGCTAAAGGGTACAATTTGCTCGGGAAATTATTACCGTCTTTCGTGAGATGTCATTTTTCCCGGCCAATTATTAACCTCATGAGGAGAAAGTTATAGTGTTATTCTATAGAGTTTAGCAAGAGGATACTATTTGCCCCGAATATTATTACACTTTTTCCTGTGATGTCTTTTTTTCCTGATCAATTATTACCCTATTTAGGAAAAATTTTTTGTGTAGTTCAATCGAGTTTAGATATAGGGTGCAATTTGTCAGGGTAACTATTACGGTCTTTCGTGGCAAGTCATTTTTTCCTGGTCAATTATTACCCTCTTTAGAAGAAATTTACTGTGTAGTTCAAGCGAGTTTAGCTATAGGCTAAAATTTGCCCGGGAAATTATTACTCTCTTTCGTGAGAAGTCATTTTATCTTGGTCAAATATTACCATTCTTAGGAGAAATGTATAGTGTAATTCTATAGAGTTTAGCAAGAGGGTACTATTTGCCCCGGATATTATTACACTTTTTCCTGTGATGTCTTTTTTTCCTGATCAATTATTACCCTCTTTAGGAGAACTTTACTGTGTAGTTCAGGCGAGTTTAGGTATAGGCTACAATTTGGCCGGGATTTTGTTACCCTCTTTCCTGGGAAGTCAATTTTTCCTGGTCGATTATTACTATCTTTAGGAGAAATTTACTGTGTTGCTCAACCGAATATAGCTATAGGGTACAATTTGCCCGGGAAAATATAACCTTCTTTCGTGAAATGTAATTTTTTCCTTGTCAATTATTATCCTTCTTAGAAGAAATTAAGTGTGAATTTCAAGCGAGTTTAGCTATAGGGTACAATTTGCCTGGGAAATTATAACCCTCTTTCGTGAGAAGTCATTTTTTTCTTGTGAATTATTACCGTCATGAGCATAAAGATATAGTGTAATTCTATAGCGTTTAGCAGGAGGGTACTATTTGCCCGGGGTATTATTACCCTTTTACTGTGAAGTTATTTTTTCCTAGTCAATTTTTACCCTCTTTAGAAGAAATTTACTGTGTTGATCAAGCAAGTTTAGCTATAGGGTGCAATTTGCCCGGGAAATTATAATCCTCTTTCGTGAGAAGTCTTTTTTCCCTGGCAAATTATTACCCTTCTTAGGAGTAATGTATAGTGTAATTCTATAGAGTTTAGCTATAGGGTACAATTGGCCCAGGAAATTATA
Source organism: Thermobia domestica (assembly GCF_964235325.1). Taxonomy (NCBI): domain Eukaryota; kingdom Metazoa; phylum Arthropoda; class Insecta; order Zygentoma; family Lepismatidae; genus Thermobia; species Thermobia domestica. The sequence goes on along the minus strand of NC_137456.1, from coordinate 220,803,734 downwards.
ACCCTCTTTCGTGAGAAGTTTATTTTTTCCTGGTCAATTATTACCTCTTTAGGAGAAATTTACTGTGTAGTTCAAGCGACCTTAGCTATAGAGTACAATTTGGCCGGGATATTATTACAATCTTTCCTGAGAAGTTTAATTTTCCTGGTCAATTATTACCCTCTTTAGGAGAAATTTACTGTGTTGCTCAAGCGAGATTAGCTAAAGGATACAATTTGCCCGGGATATTATTACCTTCTTTCATGACAAGTCATTTTTCCTGGTCAATTATTACACCCTTTAGGAGAAATGTATAGTGTAATTCTATAAAGTTTAGCAAAAGAGTACTATTTGCCCGGGAAATTATAACCCTCTTTCGTGAGGTGTCATTTTTTTCCTTGTCAATTATTACAATCTTTACGAGAAATTTACTGTGTAGTTTAAGCGAGTTTTGCTACAGGGTACAATAAGTCCGAAATATTATTACCTTCTTTCCTGAGGAGTCAAGTTATTTCTGGTCAATTATTACCCTCTTTAGGAGAAATTTACTGTGTTGCTCAAGCGTGTTTAGCTATAGGGTATAATTTGCCCGGGAAATTATAACCCCCTTTCGTGAGATGTCATTTTTCCTGGATAATTAATACCATTCTTAGGAGAAATCTACTGTGAAGTTCAAGCGACTTTAGTTATAGGGTACAATTTGCCCCAGAAATTATAACCTCTTTCGTGAGGAGTATTTTTTTCCTGGTCAATTATTACCGTTATGAGCAGAAAGCTATTGAGTAATTCTATAGAGTTTAACAAGAGGGTACTATTTGCCCGGCGTATTATTACCCTTTTACTGTGAAATCATTTTTTCCTAGTCAATTTTTACCCTTTTTAGGAGATCTTTACTGTGTTGATCAAGCGAGTTTAGCTATAGGGTACAATTTGCCCGGGAAATTATAACCCTCTTTCGTGAGATGTCATTTTTTCTGGTCAATTATTACCCTCTTTAGAAGAAATTCACTGTGTATATCAATTGAGTTTAGCTCTAGGGTATAATTTGCCAGGGGAATTATTACCCTCTTTCGTTAGAAGTCATTTTTCCCTAGTCAATTATTACACTTCTTAGGAGTAATGTTAAGTGTTATTCTATAGAGTATATCAAGAGGGTACAATTTTCCCGGGAAATTATTATCCTCTTTCCCGAGAAGTCACTCTCCTGGTCAATTATTACCCTCTTTAGGAGAAATTTACTGTGTTGTTCAAGCGAGTTTAGCAATAGGGTACAACTTGCCCGGGAAATTATAACCCTCTTTCGTGAGATGTCATTTTTTCCTGGTCAATTATTACCTTTCTTATGAGAAATTTACTGTGAATTTCAAGCGAGTTTAGCTATAGGGTACAATTTGCACGGGAAATTATAACCCTCTTTCGTGAGATGTCATTTTTTCGTTGTCAATTATTAGCCTTCTTAGGAGAAATTTACAGTGAAGTTCAAGCGAGTTTAGCTATACGGTACAATTTTTCCGGGAATTTATAACTCTCTTTCGTGAGATGTCATTTTTTCTTAGTCAATTATTACCCTTCTTAGGAGAAATGTACTGTGAAGTTCAAGCGAGTTTAGCTCTAGGGTACAATTTGACAGGGGAATTATTACCCTCTTTCGTGAGAAGTCATCTTTCCTTTGTCAATTATTACCCTTCTTTGGAGAAATGTATAGTGTTATTCTATAAAGTTTAGCAAGATGGTACAATTTGGCCGGGAAATTATTACACTCTTTCGTGAGGAGTCATTTTTTTCCTGGTCAATTAGTACCCTCTTTAAGAGAAATTTACTGTGTTGCTCAAGCGAGTTTAACAATAGGGTACAATTTGTCCGGAAAGTTAAAACCCTCTTTCGTAAGATGTCATTTTTTCCTGGTCTATTATTACCCTTCTTAGGAGAAATGTATAGTGTAATTTTATAGAGTTCAGCAAGATGGTAAAATTTGCCAGGGAAATTATAACCTTTCTTTCGTGAGATTTAATTTTTTCCTGGTCAATTATTACCCTTCTTAGGAGAAATTTAATGTGATGTTCAAACGAATTTAGCTCAAGGGAACAATTTGCCAGGGGAATTATTACCATCTTTCCTGAGAAGTCATTTTTCCCTAGTCTATTATTACCCTTCTTAGGAGTAATGCATAGTGTAATTCTTTATAGTTTAGCAAGACTGTACAATTTGCCCGGGAAATTATTATACTCTTTCCCGAGAAGTCATTTTTTCCTTGCCAATTATTACCCGCTTTAGAAGAAATTTACTGTCTTGCTCAAGCGAGTTTAGCAATAGGGTAACCTTTGCCCGGGAAATTTTAACCCTCTTTCGCGAGATGTCATTTTTTCCTGGTCAATTGTTTCCTTCCTTAGGAGAAACTTACTGTGAAGTTCAAGCGAGTTTAGCTATTGGGTACAATTTGCCCGGGAAATTATAACCCTCTTTCGTGAGATGTCATTTTTTCCTGGTCAATTATTACGCTTTTTAGGAGAAATTTACTGTGAAGTTCAAACGAACTTAGCTCCAGGGAACAATTTGCCAGGGGAATTTTTACCCTCTTTCGTGAGACGTCATTTTTCCCTAGTCAACTATTACCCTTCTTAGGAGTAATGCATAGTGTAATTCTATAGAGTTTAGCAAGAAGGTACTTTTTGCCAGGGAAATTATTACCCTCTTTCGTGACAAGTAAATTTTTAATGGTCAATTATTACAATATTTCGGAGAAATTTACTGTGAAGTTCAAGCGAGTTTAGCTATAGAGTACAATTTGCCCGTGAAATTAAAACCCTCTTTAGTGAGAAGTCATTTTTTCCTGGTCAATTATTACCCTTCTTAGGAGAAATTTACTTTGAAGTTCAAGCGAGTTTAGCTCTGGGGCACAATTTGACAGGGAATTTTTACCCTCTTTCGTGAGATGTCATTTTTCTTTGGTCAATTATTACCCTCCTTAAGAGAAATGTATAGTGTAATTTTATAGAGTTTAGCAAGATGGTACAAATTGCCGGGGAAATTATAACCCTCTTTCGTGAGATGCCATTTTTTCCTTGGTCAATTATTACTCTTCTTAGGAGAAATTTACTGTGAAGTTCAAGCGAGTTTTGCTCTTTGCTACAATTTAACAGGGGAATTATTACCCTCTTTCGTGACATGTCATTTTTTCGTGATCAATTATTACCGTCATGAGCAGAAATTTATAGTGTAATTCTATAGATTTTAGAAGAGGGTCCTATTTGCCCGGGGTATTATTACCCTTTTACTGTGAAGTCATTTTTTCCTGGTCAATTTTTACTCTCTCTAGAAGAAATTTACTGTGTTGATCAAGCAATTTAGCTATAGGGTACAACTTGCCTGGGAATTTTTAACCCTTTTTCGTGAGAAGTCTTTTTTCCTGGTCAATTATTACCATTCTTAGGAGAAATTTACTGTGAAGTTCAAGCGAGTTTACCTCTAGGGTACAATTTGACAGGGGAATTATTACCCTCTTTCCTGAGAAGTCTTTTTTCCTTGGTCAATTATTACCCTTCTTAGGAGAAATGTATAGTGTAATTTTGTAGAGTTTAGCAAGATGGTACAATTTTACCGGGAAATTATAACCCACTTTCGTGAGATGTAATTTTTTCCTGCTCAATTATTACCCTTCTTAGGAGAAATTTTCTGTGAAGTTCAATCGAGTTTAGCTATAGGGTGCAATTTGCCAGGGAAATTCTAACCCTCTTTCGTGAGAAGTCATTTTTTCCTTGTCAATTTTTACTGTCATGAGCAGAAAGTTATATTGTAATTTAGTTTAGCGAGAGTTTAGCATGACGTTACTATTTGCCCGGGGTATTATTACCCTTTTACTGCGAAGTAATTTTTTCCTGGTTAATTTTTACCCTCTTTAGGAGAAATTTACTGTGTTGATCAAGCGAGTTTAGCTATAGGGTACAATTTGCCCGGGAAATTATAACTTTCTTTCGTGATATGTTTTTTTCCCTGGTTAATTATTACCCTTCTTAGGAGAAATTTACTGTGAAGTTCAAACGAATTTAGCTCTTGGGTATAATTTGCCTGAGGAATTATTTACCTCTTTCGTGAGATGTCATTTTTCCCTAGTCAGTTATTACGCTTCTTAGGAGTTATGCATAGTGTAATTATATAGAGTTTAGCAAGAGGCTACAATTGGCTCGGGAATTTATTATCCTCTTTCTTGAGAAGTCATTTTTTCCTGGTCAATTATTACCCTCTTTAGGAGAAATATACTGTGTTGCTCAAGCGAGTTTAGCAATAGGGTACAACTTGTCTGGGAAATTATAACCCTTTTTCGTGAGAAGTCATTTTTTCCTGGTCAATTATTAACGTCATGAGCAGAAATTTATAGTGTAATTCTATAGAGTTTAGCAAGAAGGTACTATTTGCCCGTGGTATTTTTACCCTTTTACTGTGAAGTCATTTTTTCCTTGTTAATTTTTACCCTTTCTAGGAGAAATTTACTGTGTTGATCAAGCAATTTAGCTATAGGGTACAACTTGCCAGGGAATTTATAACCCTCTTTCGTGAGATGTCATTTTTTCCTGGTCAATTATTACCCTTCTCAGGAGAAATTTACTTTGAAGTTCAAGCGAGTTTAGCTCTAGGGCACAATTTGACGTTGGAATTATTACCGTCTTTCGTGAGAAGTCATTTTTCCTTGGTCAATTATTACTCTCCTTACGAGAAATGTATAATGTAATTTTATAGAGTTTAGCAAGATGGTACAATTTACAAGAGAAATTATAACCCTCTTTCGTGAGATGTCATTTTTTTCTGGTCAATTATTATCCTTCTTAGGAGAAATGTACTGTGAAGTTCAAGCGAGTTTAGCTATAGGGTACAATTTGCCAGGGAAATTCTAACCCTGTTTCATGAGAAGTCATTTTTTCCTGGTCAATTATTACCGTCATGAGCAGAAAGATATAGTGCAGTTTAGTTTAGCGAGAGTTTAGCAAGACGGTACTATTTGCCCGGGGTATTATTACCCTTTTACTGTGAAGTAATTTTTTCCTGGTTAATTTTTACCTTCTTTAGGAGAAATTTACTGTGTTGTTCAAGCGAGTTTAGCAATAGGGTACAACTTGCCCGGGAAATTATAACCCTATTTCGTGAGATGTCATTTTTTCCTGGTCAATTATTACCTTTCTTATGAGAAATTTACTGTGAAGTTCAAGCGAGTTTAGCTATAGGGTACAATTTGCACGGGAAATTATAACCCTCTTTCGTGTGATGTCATTTTTTCGTGGTCAATTATTAGCCTTGTTAGGAGAAATTTACAGTGAAGTTCAAGCGAGTTTAGCTATACGGTACAATTTGTCCGGGAATTTATAACTCTCTTTCGTGAGATGTCATTTTTTCTTAGTCAATTATTACCCTTCTTAGGAGGAATGTACTGTGAAGTTCAAGCGAGTTTAGCTCTAGGGAACAATTTGCCAGGGGAATTATTACCCTCTTTCGTGAGAAGTCATTTTTCCCTAGTCAATTATTACCCTTCTTAGGAGAAATGTATGGTTTAATTTTATAGAGTTTAGCAAGATGGTACAATTTCCCCGAGAAATTCTAACCTTTCTTTCGTGAGATTTAATTTTTTCCTTGTCAATTATTACCCTTCTTAGGAGAAATTTATTGTGAAGTTCAAACGAGTTTAGCTATAGGGTACAATTTGCCAGGGAAATTCTAACACTCTTTCATGAGAAGTCATTTTTTCCTGGTCAATTATTACCGTCATGAGCAGAAAGATATAGTGCAATTTAGTTTAGCGAGAGTTTAGCAAGACGGTACTATTTGCCCGGGGTATTATTACCCTTTTACTGTGAAGTAATTTTTTCCTGGTTAATTTTTACCCTCTTTGGGAGAAATTTACTGTGTTGATCAAGCGAGTATAGCTATACGGTGCAATTTGCCCGGGAAATTATAACCCTCTTTCGAAAGATGTCATTTTTTTCTGGTCAATTATTCCCTTTCTTATGAGAAATTTACTGTGAAGTTCAAGCGAGTTTAGCTATAGGGTACAATTTGCCCAGGAAATTATAACCCTCTTTCGTGAGATGTCATTTTTTCGTGGTCAATTATTAGCCTTCTTACGAGAAATTTACAGTGAAGTTAAAGCGAGTTTAGCTATACGGTACATTTTGCCCGGGAATTTATAACCCTCTTTCGTGAGATGTAATTTTTTTTAGTCAATTATTACCCTTCTTAGGAGAAATGTACTGTGAAGTTCAAGCGAGTTTAGCTCTAGGGTACAATTTGACAGGGGAGTTATTACCCTCTTTCGTGAGAAGTCTTCTTTCCTTTCTCAATTATTACCCTTCTTTCGAGAAATGTATAGTGTTATTCTATAAAGTTTAGCAAGATGGTACAATAAGCCCGGGAAATTAATACCCTCTTTCGTGAGAAGTCGTTTTTTCCTGGACAATTATTACCTTCTTTAAGAGAAATTTACTGTGTTGCTCAAGCGAGTTTAGCAATAGGGTACAATTTGCCCGGGAAATTATAACATTCTTTCGTGAGATGTCATTTTTTCGTGGTCAATTATTAGCCTTCTTACGAGAAATTTACTGTGTTGCTCAAGCGATTTTACCAATAGGGTACAACTTGCCCGGGAAATTATAACCCTCTTTCGTGAGATGTCATTTTTTCCTGGTAAATTATTAGCCTTCTTATGAGAAATTTAAAGTGAAGTTCAAGCGAGTTTAGCTATACGGTACAATTTGTCCGGGAATTTATAACCCTCTTTCGAAAGATGTCATTTTTTCTTAGTCAATTATTACCCTTCTTTGGAGAAATGTATAGTGTTATTCTATAAAGTTTAGCAAGATGGTACAATTAGCCCGGGAAATTATTACACTCTTTCGTGAGGAGTCAATTTTTTCCTGGTCAATTATTACCTTCTTTAAGAGAAATTTACTTTGTTGCTCAAGCGAGTTTAGCAATAGGGTACAATTTGGCCGGGATATTATTACCTTCTTTCCTGAGAAGCCAATTTTTCCTGGTCAATTATTACCTTCTTTAGGAGAAATTTACTGTGTTGCTCACGCGAGTTTAGCTATAGGGTACAATTTGCCCGGGAAATTATAACCCTCTTTCGTGAGATGTCATTTTTTCCTGGTCTATTATTACCCTTCTTAGGAGAAATTTACTTTGAAGTTCAAGCGCGTTTAGCTATAGGGTACAATTTGCCGGGAATTTATAACCCTCTTTCGTGAGAAGTCATTTTTTCCTGGTCAATTATTACCGCCATGAGCAGAAAATTATAGTGTAATTTAGTTTAGCAAGAATTTAGCAAGACGGTACTTTTTGCTCGGGGTATTATTACCCTTTTACTGTGAAGTCATTTTTTCCTGATTAATTTTTACCCTCTTTAGAAGAAATTTTACTGTGTTGATCAAGCGAGTTTAGCTATAGGGTACAATTTGCCCGGAAAATAATAACCCTCTTTCGTGAGATGTCATTTTTTTCTGGTCAATTATTACGCTTTTTAGAAGAAATTTACTGTGAAGTTCAAATGAATTTAGCTCAAGGGAACAATTTGCCAGTGGGAATTATTACCATCTTTCGTGAGAAGTCATTTTTCCCTAGTCAATTATTACCCTTTTTAGCAGTAATGCATAGTGTAATTGTATAGAATTTAGCAAGAGGGTACAATTTGCCCGGGAAATTATTACCCTCTTTCGTGAGAAGTCATTTTTTCCTGGACAATTATTACCCTATTTGGGGGAAATTTACTGTAAAGTTCAAGCGAGTTTAGTTATAGGGTACAATTTACCGGGGAAATTATTACTCTTTCTCGTGAGAAGTAATTTTTTGCTGGTCAATTATTACCCTTCTTAGGAGAAATTTACACTGAAGTTCAAGGGAGTTTTGCTATACGGTACAATTTGCCCGGGAATTTATAACCCTCTTTCAAGAGATGTCATTTTTTCCTGGTCAATTATTACCCATCTTAAGAGAAAGTTACTGTGTTGCTCACGCGAGTTTAGCTATAGAGTACAATTTGAACGGGAAATTATAACCTTCTTTCGTGAGATATCATTTTTTCCTGGTCTATTATTACCCTTCTTAGAGAAATTTACTGTGAAGTTCAGGCGAGTTTAGCTATACGGTACAATTTGTCCGAAAAATTATAACCCTCTTGCGTGAGAAGTCATTTTTTCCTGGTCAATTATTACCGTCATGAGCAGAAAATTATAGTGTAATTTAGTTTAGCAAGAATTTAGCAAGACGGTACTTTTGGCCGGGGTATTACCCTTTTACTGTGAAGTCATTTTTTCGTGGTTAATTTTTACCTTCTTTAGGAGAAATTTACTGTGTTCATCAAGCGAGTTTAGCTATAGGGTACAATTTGACCGGGAAATTATAACCCTCTTTCGTGAGATGTAATTTTTTCCTGGTCAATTATTACGCTTCTTAGGAGGAATTTACTGTGAAGTTCAAACAAACTTAGCTCTAGGGAACAATTTGCCAAGGGTATTATTACCCTCTTTCGTGAGAAGTCATTTTTCCCTAGTCAATTATTACCCTTCTTAGGAGAAATGTATAGTGTAATTTTATAGAGTTTAGAGAGATGGTACAATTTGCCCGGGAAATTATACCCTCTTTCGGGAGATGTCATTTTTTATTGGTCAATTATTACCCTTCTTAGGAGAAATTTACTGTAAAGTTCAAGCGAGTTTAGCTCTTGGCTACAATTTGACAGGGTAAATATTACCCTCTTTCGTGAGAAGTCATTTTTCCTTGGTCAAATGTTACCCTTCTTAGGAGAAATGTATAGTGTAATTTTATAGAGTTCAGCAAGATGGTACAACTTGCCCGGGAAATTATAATCTTTCTTTCGTGAGATGTAATTTTTTCCTGGTCAATTATTACCCTTCTTAGGAGAAATTTACTGTGAAGTTCAAACGAGTTTAGCTATAGTGTACAATTTGCCAGGGAAGTTCTAATCCTCTTTTGTGAGAAGTCATTTTTTCCTGGTCAATTATTACCGTCATGAGCATAAAGTTATAGTGTAATTTAGTTTAGCCAGAGTTTGGCAAGTCGGTACTATTTGCCGGGGGTATTATTACCCTTTTACTGTGAGGTCATTTTTTCCTGGTTAATTTTTACACTCTTTAGAAAACTTTCACTGTGTTGTTCTAGCGAGTTTAGATTTAGGGTACAATTTGCCGGGGAAATTATTACTCTTTCTTGTGAGAATTCATTATTTCCTGGGCATTTATTACCCCCTTTACGAGAAATTTACAGTAAAGTTCAAGAGAGTTCAGATATAAGGTATGATTTGCCCGGGAAATTATTACCCTCTTTCGTGAGGAGTCATTTTTTTCCTGTATATTTTTATCCTCTTTAGGAGAAATTTACTTTGAAGTTCAAGCGAGTTTAACTATAGGGTACAATTTGCCCGGCATATTATTACCCTCTTTCCTGAGAAGTCATTTTTTCCTGGTAAATTATTTCCCTCTTTAAGAGGAATTTACTGTGTTGCTCAAGTGAGTTTAGCTATAGTTTACAATTTGGCCGGGACATTATTACCCTCTTTCCTGAGAAGCCAATTTTTCCTGGTCAATTATAACCCTCTTTAGGAGAAATTTACTGTGTTGCTCACGCGAGTTCAGCTGTACGGTACAATTTGCCCGGGAAATTATTACCGTGTTTCGTGGGAAGTCATATTTCCTGTTCAATTATCACCGTCATGAGCAGAAAGTTATAGTGTAATTTAGTTTAGCAAGAGTTTAGCAAGACTGTACTTTTTGCCCGGGGTATTATTACCCCTTTCCTGTGAAGTCATTTTTTCCTGCTTAATTTTTACCCTCTTTAGGAGAAATTTACTGTGCTGATCAAGCGAGTTTAGCTATAGGGTACCATTTCCGGGGAAATTATAACCCTCTTTCGTGAGATGTAATTTTTTCCTGGTCAATTATTACGCTTCTTTGGGGAAATTTACTGTGAAGTTCAAACGAATTTTGCTCTAGGGAACGACTCGCCAGGGAAATTATTACCCTGTTTCGTGAAAATTAATTTTTCTCTAGTCAATTATTACCCTTCTTAAAAGTAATGCATAGTGTAATTCTATAGAGTTTAGAGAGAGGGTAATATTTGCCCGGGAAATTATTACTCTCTTTCGTGAGAAGTCATTTTTTCCTGGTCAATTATTACTCTTCTTAGGAGAAATGTATAGTGTAATTTTAAAGAGTTTAGTAAGAGGGTACTAATTGCCCGGGGTATTATTACCCTTTTACTGTGAAGTCTTTTTTTCCTGGTCAATTATTACCCTGTTTATTAGAAATTTACTGTGTTGTTCAAGCGAGTTTAGCTATAGGGTACAATTTGCGGGGATATTTTTACCCTCTTTCGTGAGAAGTCATTTTTTCCTGGTCCGTTCTTACCCTTCTTAGGAGAAATGTATAGTGTACTCCTAAAGAGTTTAGCAAGAAGGTACTATTTGTCCGGGATATTATTACCCTTTTTCATGTGAAGACATTTTTTCCTGGTCAATTATTACAATCCTTAGGAGAAATTTACTGTGTAATTCAAGCGAGTTTAGCTATAGGCTACAATTTGCCCTTGAAATTATTACCCTCTTTCGTGAAAATTAATATTTTTCTGGTCAATTATTACACTCTTTAGGAGAAATTCACTATGTACTTCAAGCGAGTTAAGCTATAGGGTACAATTTGCTAGGGAAATTATTACCCTCTTTCGTGAGATGTCATTTTTTCCTGGTCAATTATTATCCTCTTCAGTAGAAGTTTACTATGAAGTTCAAGCGAGTTTAGCTATAGGGTACAATTTGTCCGGCATATTATAACCCTCTTTCCTGAGAAGTCATTTTTCCTGGTCAATTATTACCCTGTTTATTAGAAATTTACTGTGTTGTTCAAGCGAGTATAGATATAGGGTACAATTTGCCCGGGATATTTTTACTCTCTTTCGTGAGAAGTCATTTTTTCCTGGTCCGTTATTACCCTTCTTAGGAGAAATGTATAGTGTATTTCTATAGAGTTTAGCAAGAAGGTACTATTTGCCCGGGATATTATTACCCTTTATCATGTGAAGTCATTTTTCCTGGTCAATTATTACAATCCTTAGGAGAAATTTTCTTTGTAATTCAAGCTAGTTTAGCTATAGGCTACAATTTGCCCTTGAAATTATTACTCTCTTTCATGAAAATTCATGTTTTTCTGGTCATTTATTACACTCTTTAGGAGAAATTCACTGTGAATTTCAAGCGAGTTAAGCTATAGGGTACAATTTGCTAGGGCAATTATTACATTCTTTCGTGAGATGTCATTTTTTCCTGGTCAATTATTACCCTCATGAGGAGAAAGGTATAGTGTAATTCTATAGAGCATAGCAAGAGGGTACAATTTGCCCGGGGTATTATTACCCTTTTACTGTGAAGTCACTTTTTCCCGGTCAATTTTTACGCTCTTTAAAAAAAATGTATGTGTATTTAGCTCTAGGGTACAATTTGACAAGGGAATTATTACCCTTTTTCGTGAGAAATCATTTTCCTTTGTCAATTATTACCTTTCTTAGGAGAAATGTATAGTGTAATTTTATAGAGTTCAGCAAGACGGTACAATTTGCCCGGGAAATTATAACCTTTCTTTCGTGAGATGTAATTTTTTCCTGGTCAATTATTACCCTTCTTAGGAGAAATTGCTGTGAAGTTCAAACGAGTTTAGCTATAGGGTAAAATTTGCCAGGGAATTTCTAACCCTCTTTCGTGAGAAGTCATTTTTTCCTGGTCAATTATTACCGTCATGAGCAGAAAGTTATAGTGTAATTTAGTTTAGCAAGAGTTTAGCAAGACGGTACTATTTGCCGGGGGTATTATTACCCTTTTACTGTGAAGTCATTTTTTCCTTTTTAATTTTTACCCTCTTTAGGAGAAATTCACTGTGTTGTTCTAGCGAGTTTAGCTTTAGGGTACAATTTGCCCGGGAATTTATTACTCTTTCTTGTGGGAATTCATTTTTTCCTTGGCATTTATTACCCTCTTTACGAGAAATTTACTGTAAAGTTCAAGCGAGTTCATATGTAAGGTATGATTTGCCCTTGAAATTATTACCCTCTTTCGTGAGGAGTCATTTTTTTCCTATCTATTTTTATCCTCTTTAGGAGAAATTTACTTTGAAGATCAAGCGAGTTTAGCTATAGGGTACAAATTGCCCGGCATATTATTACCCTCTTTCCTGAGAAATCATTTTTTCCTGGTCAATTATTACCCTTTTTAAGTAGAATTTACTGTGTTGCTCAAGAAAGTTTAGCTGTACGGTACAATTTGCCCGGGAAATTATAACCGTCTTTCTTGGGAAGTAATTTTTCCTGTTCAATTATTACCGTCATGAGCAGAAAGTTATAGTGTAATTTAGTTTAGCAAGAGTTTAGCAAGACTGTACTTTTTCCCGGGTTATTATTACCCCTTTCCTGTGGTCATTTTTTCCTGGTTAATTTTTACACTCTTTAAGAGAAATTTACTGTGTTGATCAAGCGAGTTTAGCTATAGGGTACAATTTGCCCGGAAAATTATAAACCTCTTTCGTGAGAAGTCATTTTTTCCTGGTCAATTATTACTCTTCTTAGGAGAAATGTATAGTGTAATTTTATAGAGTTTAGCAAGAGATACTAATTGCCCGGGGTATTATTACCCTTTTACTGTGAAGTTATTTTTTCCTGGTCAATTTTTACCCTCTCTAGGAGAAATTTCCTGTGTTGATCAAGCGAGTTTAGCTGTAGGGTACAATTTGCCCGGGAATTTATAACACTCTTTCGTGAGAAGTCATTTTTTCCTGGTCAATTTTTACCGCCATGAGCAGAAAATTATAGTGTAATTTAGTTTAGCAAGAATTTAGCAAGACGGTACTTTTTCCGGGGTGTTATTACCCTTTTACTGTGAAGTCATTTTTTCCTGGTTAATTTTTATCCTCTTTAGGAGAAATTCACTGTGTTGATCAAGCGAGTTTAGTTATAGGGTACAATTTGCCGGGGAAATTATTACTCTTTCTCCTGAGAAATAATTTTTTGCTGGTCAATTATTGCGCTTCTTAGGAGAAATTTACAGTGAAGTTCAAGGGAGTTTAGCTATACGGTACAATTTACCCGAAAATTTATAACCCTCTTTCGTGAGATGTTATTTTTTCCTGGTCAATTAGTATCCTTCTTAGGAGAAAGTTCCTGTGAATTTCGAGCGAGATTAGCTCTAGGGTACAATTTGAAAGGGGAAATATTACTCTCTTTCGTGAGAAGTCATTTTTCCTTTGTCAGTTATTACCCTTCTTAGGAGAAATGTTGAGTGTAATTCTATAATGTTTAGCAAGATGGTACAATTTGCCCGGAAAATTATTACCCTCTTTCGTGAGAAGTCATTTTATCCTGGACAATTATTACCCTATTTGGGAGAAATTTACTGTGTTGCTCACGCAAGTTTAGCTATAGTGTACAATTTGCCCGGGATATTATTACCCTCTTTCGTGAGAAGTCATTTTTTCCTGGTCAATTATTACCCTCTGTAGGAGAAATTTACTGTGTAGTTCAAGCGAGTTTAGCTATAGGATACAATTTGCCCGGGAAATTATTACCCTCTTTCCTGAGAAGTCATTTTTTCCTGGTCAATTATTACCCTCTTTAAGAGAAATTGACTGTGTTGCTCAAGCGAGTTTAACAATAGGGTAGAAGTTGGCCGGGACATTATTGCCCTCTTTCCTGAGAAGTCATTTTTTCCTGGTCAATTATTACTCTTCTTAGGAGAAATGTATAGTGTAATTCTATAGAGTTTAGCAAGAGGGTACTATTTGCCCGGGGTATTATTACCCTTCTACTGTGAAGTCATTTTTTCCTGGTCTATTTTTACCCTCTCTAGGAGAAATTTACTGCGTTGATCAAGCGAGTTTAAAGGTAGGGTACAATTTGCCCGGGAATTTATAACACTCTTTCGTGAGATGTCATTTTTTCCTGGTCAATTACTACCCTTCTTAGGACAAATTTACTGTGGAGTTCAAGCGAGTTTAGCTCTAGGGTACAATTTGCCAGGGAAATTCTAACCCTCTTTCGTGAGAAATCATTTTTTCCTGGTCAATTATTACCATCATGAGAAGAAAGTTATAGTGTAATTTAGTTTAGCAAGAGTTTAGCAAGACGGTACTATTTGCCCGGGGCATTATTACCCTTTTACTGTGAAGTCATTTTTTCTGGTAAATTGGTACCCTCTTTAGCAGAAATTTACTGTGTTGATCAAGCGAGTTTAGCTATAGGGTACAATTTGCCCGAAAAGTTATAACTCTCTTTCGTGATATGTTATTTTTTCTTGGTCAAGTATTACGCTTATTAGAAGAAATTTAATGTTAAGTTCAAACGAATTTAGCTCTAGGGAATAATTTGCCAGGGGGAATTATTACCCTCTTCCGTGAGAAGTCATTTTTCCCTAGTCAATTATTACCCTTCTTAGAAGTAATGCATAGTGTAATTCTATAGAGTTTAGCAAGAGGGTACAATTTGCCCGGGAAATTGTTATCATCTTTCCTGAGAAGTCATTTTTTCCTGGTCAATTATTAACCTCTTTAGGAGAAATTTACTGTGTTGTCAAGCGAGTTTAGCAATAGGGTAACACTTGCCCAGGAAATTATAACCCTCTTTCGTGATGTGTCATTTTTTCCTTGTCAATTATTACCCTTCTTAGAAGAAATTTACTGTGAAGTTCAAGCTAGTTTAGCTATAAGGTACAATTTGCCCGGGAAATTACAACCCTCTTTCGTGAGAAACAGAAAGTTATAGTGTAATTTAGAGTAGCAAGAGTTTAGCAAGACGGTACTTTTTGCCCGGGGTATTATTACAATTTTACTATGAAGTGCTTTTTTTCCTGATTAATTTTTACCCTCTTTAAAAGAAATTTACTGTGTTGATCAAGCGAGTTTAGCTATAGAGTACAATTTGCCAGGGAAATTATTACCCTGTTTCGTGAAAATTAATTTTTCCCTAGTCAATTATTACCCTTCTTAAAAGTAATGCATAGTGTAATTCTATAGAGTTTAGAGAGAAGGTAATATTTGTCCGAGAAATTATTACTCTCTTTCGTGAGAAGTGATTTTTCCCTGGTCAATTATTACTCTTCTTAGGAGAAATGTATAGTGTAATTTTAAAGACTTTAGTAAGAGGGTACTAATTGCCCGGGGTATTATTACCCTTTTACTGTGAAGTCTTTTTTTCCTGGTCAATTATTACCCTGTTTATTAGAAATTTACTGTGTAGTTCAAGCGAGTTTAGCTATAGGGTACAATTTGCGGGGATATTTTTACCCTCTTTCGTGAGAAGTCATTTTTTCCTGGTCCTTTATTACCCTTCTTAGGAGAAATGTATAGTGTACTCCTAAAGAGTTTAGCAAGAAGGTACTATTTGTCCGGGATATTATTACCCTTTTTCATGTGAAGACATTTTTTCCTGGTCAATTATTACAATCCTTAGGAGAAATTTACTGTGTAATTCAAGCGAGTTTAGCTATAGGCTACAATTTGCCCTTGGAATTATTACCCTCTTTCGTGAAAATTCATATTTTTCTGGTCAATTATTACACTCTTTAGGAGAAATTCACTATGTACTTCAAGCGAGTTAAGGTATAGGGTGCAATTTGCTAGGGAAATTATTACCCTCTTTCGTGAGATGTCATTTTTTCCTGGTCAATTATTATCCTCTTCAGTAGAAGTTTACTATGAAGTTCAAGCGAGTTTAGCTATAGGGTACAATTTGTCCGGCATATTATAACCCTCTTTCCTGAGAAGTCATTTTTCCTGGTCAATTATTACCCTGTTTATTAGAAATTTACTGTGTTGTTCAAGCGAGTATAGATATAGGGTACAATTTGCCCGGGATATTTTTACTCTCCTTCGTGAGAAGTCATTTTTCCTGGTCCGTTATTACCCTTCTTAGGAGAAATGTAAGGTGTATTTCTATAGAGTTTGGCAAGAAGGTACTATTTGCCCGGGATATTATTACCCTTTATCATGTGAAGTCATTTTTTCCTGGTCAATTATTACAATCCTTAGGAGAAATTTCTTTGTAATTCAAGCTAGCTTAGCTATAGGCTACAATTTGCCCTTGAAATTATTACTCTCTTTCATGAAAATTCATATTTTTCTGGTCAATTATTACACTCTTTAGGAGAAATTCACTGTGTATTTCAAGCGAGTTAAGCTATAGGGTACAATTTGCTAGGGAAATTATTACATTCTTTCGTGAGATGTCATTTTTTCCTGGTCAATTATTACCCTAATGAGGAGAAAGTTATAGTGCAATTCTATAGAGCTTAGCAAGAGGGTACAATTTGCCCGGGGTATTATTACCCTTTTACTGTGAAGTCACTTTTTCCCGGTCAATTTTTACGCTCTTTTTAAGAAAAATTTATGTGTATTTAGCTCTAGGGTACAATTTGACAAGGGAATTGTTACCCTCTTTCGTGAGAAATCATTTTCCTTTGTCAATTATTACCTTTCTTAGGAGAAATGTATAGTGTAAGTATATAGAGTTCAGCAAGATGGTACAATTTGCCCGGTAAATTATAACTTTTCTTTTGTGAGATGTAATTTTTTCCTGGTCAATTATTACCTTTCTTAGGAGAAATTGCTGTGAAGTTCAAACGAGTTTAGCTATAGGGTAAAATTTGCCAGGGAATTTCTAACCCTCTTTCGTGAGAAGTCATTTTTTCCTGGTCAATTATTACCGTCAAGAGCAGAAAGTTATAGTGTAATTTAGTTTAGCAAGAGTTTAGCAAGACGGTACTATTTGCCGGGGGTATTATTACCCTTTTACTGTGAAGTCATTTTTTCCTTGTTAATTTTTACCCTCTTTAGGAGAAATTCACTGTGTTGTTCTAGCGAGTTTAGCTTTAGGGTACAATTTGCCGGGGAATTTATTACTCTTTGTTGTGGGAATTCATTTTTTCCTTGGCATTTATTACCCTCTTTACGAGAAATTTACAGTAAAGTTCAAGCGAGTTCAGATATAAGGTATGATTTGCCCTTGAAATTATTACCCTCTTTTGTGAGGAGTCATTTTTTTTCCTATCTATTTTTATCCTCTTTAGGAGAAATTTACTTTGAAGTTCAAACGAGTTTAGCTATAGGGTACAAATTGCCCGGCATATTATTACCCTCTTTCCTGAGAAATCATTTTTTCCTGGTCAATTATTACCCTTTTTAAGTGGAATTTACTGTGTTGCTCAAGCGAGTTTAGCTATAGGGTACAATTTGGGCGGGACATTATTACCCTCTTTCCTGAGAAGCCAATTTTTCCTGGTCAATTATAACCCTCTTTAGGAGAAATTTACTGTGTTGCTCACGCGAGTTTAGCTGTACGGTACAATTTGCCCGGGAAATTATAACCGTCTTTCGTGGGAAGTCAATTTTTCCTGTTCAATTATTACCGTCATGAGCAGAAAATTATAGTGTAATTTAATTTAGCAAGAATTTAGCAAGACGGTACTTTTTGCCGGGGTATTATTACCCTTTTACTGTGAAGTCATTTTTTCCTGGTTAATTTTTATCCTCTTTAGGAGAAATTCACTGTGTTGATCAAGCGAGTTTAGCTGTAGGGTACAATTTGCCCGGGAATATATAACACTTTTTTGTGAGAAATCATTTTTTCCTGGTCAATTTTTACCGCCAGGAGCAGAAAATTATAGTGTAATTTAATTTAGCAAGAATTTAGCAAGACGGTACTTTTTGCCGGGGTATTATTTCCCTTTTACTGTGAAGTCATTTTTTCCTGGTTAATTTTTATCCTCTTTAGGAGAAATTCACTGTGTATTTCAAGCGAGTTAAGCTATAGGGTACAATTTGCTAGGGAAATTATTACATTCTTTCGTGAGATGTCATTTTTTCCTGGTCAATTATTACCCTCATGAGGAGAAAGTTATAGTGCAATTCTATAGAGCTTAGCAAGAGGGTACAATTTGCCCGGGCTATTATTACCCTTTTACTGTGAAGTCACTTTTTCCCGGTCAATTTTTACGCTTTTTTTAAGAAAAATTTATATGTATTTAGCTCTAGGGTACAATTTGACAAGGGAATTGTTACCCTCTTTCGTGAGAAGTCATTTTTCCTTTGTCAATTATTACCCTTCTTAGGAGAAATGTATAGTGTCATTCTATAGAGTTTAGCAAGATGGTTCAATTTGCCCGGGAAATTATTACCCTCTTTCGTGAGAAGTCAATTTTTCCTGGACAATTATTACCATATTTGGAAGAAATTTACTGTAAAGTTCAAGCGAGTTTACCTATAGCGTACATTTTGCGCGGGAAATTATAACCTTCTTTCGTGAGAAGTCATTTTTTGCCAATTATTACCGTCATGACCAGAAAGTTATAGTGTAATTCTACAGAGTTTAGCAAGAGAGTACTATTTGCCCGGGGTATTATTACCCTTTTACTGTGAAGTCATTTTTTTCTGGTCAATTATTATCCTCTTCAGTAGAAATATACTATGAAGTTAAAGCAAGTTGAGCTATAGGGTACAATTTGTCCGGTATATTATAACCCTCTTTCCTGAGAAGTCATTTTCTCCTGTTCAATTATTACCCTGTTTATTAGAAATTTACTCTGTTGTTCCAGCGAGTTTATATATAGGGTACAATTTGCCCGGGATATTTTTACCCTCTTTCGTGAGAAGCCATTTTTTCCTGGTCCGGTATTACCCTTCTTAGGAGAAATGTATAGTGTACTTCTATAGAGTTTAGCAAGAAGGTACTATTTGCCCGGGATATTATTACCCTTTTTCATGTGAAATCATTTTTTCCTGGTCAATTATTACCTTCTTTAGGAGAAATTTACTGTGTAATTCAAGCGAGTTTAGCTATAGTCTACAATTTGCCATTGAAATTATTACCCTCTTTCGTGAAAATTCATATTTTTCTGGTCAATTATTACACTCTTTAGGAGAAATTTATGTGAAGTTCAAGCGAGTTTAGGTCTAGGGTACAATTTGACAGGGGAATTATTACCCTCTTTCGTGAGAAGTCATTTTTCCTTTGTCAATTATTACCTTTCTTAGGAGAAATGTATAGTGTAATTCTATAGAGTTTAGCAAGATGGTTCAATTTGCCCGGAAAATTATTACCCTCCTTCGTCAGAAGTCATTTTTTCTTGGGAAATTATTGAACTATTTGTGAGAAATTTACTGTAAATTTCAAGCGAGTTTACTTATAGGGTACAATTTGCCAGGGAACGTATAACACTCTTTCGTGAGAAGTTATTTTTTTGGTCAATTATTACCGTCATGAGCAGAAAGTTATAGTGTAATTCTATAGAGTTTAGCAAGAGGGTACTTTTTGCACGGGGTACTATTACCCTTTTACTGTGAAGCCATTTTTTCCAGGGCAATTATTACCCTCCTTAGGAGAAATTTACTGTGTAATTCAAGCGAGTTTAGCTATAGGCTACAATTTGCCCTTGAAATTATTACCCTCTTATGTGAAAATTTATATTTTTCTGGTCAATTTTTACCCTCTTTAGGAAAAATTCACTGTGCATTTCAAGCGAGTTTAGCTATAGGTACTTTTTGCTCGGGAAATTATTACCCTCTTTCCTGAGAAGTTATTTTTTTGGTCAATTATTACCGTCATGAGCAGAACGTTATAGTGTAATTCTATAGTGTTAAGCAAGAGGGTACTATTTTCCCAAGATATTATTACCCTTTTACTGTGAAGTCATTTTATCCTGGTCAATTTTTACCCTCTTTAGGAGAAATTTACAGTGAAGTTCAAGCGAGTTTTGTTCTAGGGTACAATTTAACAGGGGAATTATTACCCTCTTTAGTCAGAAGTCATTTTTCCCTGGTCAATTATTACCCTTCTTGGCAGAAATGTATAGTGTAATTCTATAGAGTTTAGCTATAGGGTACAATTTGCCCGGAAAATTATAACCCTCTTTCGTAAAAAGACATTTTTTCCTGGTCAATTATTACCGTCATGAGCAGAAAATTATCGTGTAATTCTATAGTGTTAAGCAAGAGGGTACTATTTTCCCAAGGTATTATTACCCTTTTACTGTGAAGTCATTTTTTCCTGGTCAATTTTTACCCTCTTTAGGAGAAATTTACTGTGAAGTTCAAGCGAGTTTTGTTCTAGGGTACAATTTTACAGGGTAATTATTACCCTCTTTAGTCAGAAGTCATTTTTCCCTGGTCAATTATTACCCTTCTTGGGAGAAATGTATAGTGTAATTCTATAGAGTTTAGGAAGAGGGTACAATTGCCCGGGGTATTATTACCCTTTTACTGTGAAGTCGCTTTTTCCTGGTCAATTTTTAACCTCTTTGGGAGAAATTTACTGTGTTGCTCAAGCGAGTTTAGCTGTAGGGTACAATTTGCCCGTGAAATTATAACCGGCTCTCGTGAGATGTCAATTTTCCTGGTCAAATATACCCTTCTTAGGAAAAATTTACTGTGAAGTTCAATCGAGTTTAGCTGTAGGGTACAATTTGCCAGGGAAATTATTACCCTCTTTCGTGAGAAGCCATTTTTTCCTGGTCATTTATTACCCTCTTTAGGAGAAATTTACTGTGAAGTTCAAGCGAGTTTAGATATAGGGTACGATTTGCCCGGGAAATAATTACCCTCTTTCGTGAGAAGTCATTTTTTCCCGGTCAATTATTATCCTCTTTAGTAGAAATTTACTGTGAAGTTCAAGCGAGTTTAGTTATAGGGAAGAATTTGTCCGGCATATTATTACCCTCTTTAATGAGAAGTCATTTTTTCTGGTCAATTTTTACCCTTATTGGGAGAAATGTATAGAATAGTTCTAAAGAGTTTAGCTATAGGGTACAATTGGCCCGGGAAATTATAACCCTCTTTCGTGAGAAGAGTACTTTCTCCTGGTTAATTATTACCTCTTTAGGAGAAATTTACTGTGTAGTTCAAGCGACCTTAGCTATAGAGTACATTTTGGGCGGGATATTATTACCCTCTTTCCTGAGAAGTTAAATTCTCCTGGTCAATTATTACCCTCTTTAGGAGAAATTTACTGTGTTGCTCAAGCGAGGTTAGCTAAAGGATACAATTAGCCCGGGATATTATTACCTTCTTTCATGACAAGTCATTTTTTTCTGGTCAATTATTACTTTCTTTAGGAGAAATTTACTGTGTTGCTCAAGCGTGTTTAGCTATAGGGTACGATTGCCCGGGAAATTATAACCCTCTTTCGTGAGATGTAATTTTTCCTGGATAATTATTACCATTATTAGGAGAAATCTACTGTGAAGTTCAAGCGACTTTAGCTATAGGGTACAATTTGCCCCAGAAATTATAACCCTCTTTCGTGAGGAGTGTTTTTTTCCTGGTAAATTATTACTGTTATGAGCAGAAAGTTATTGAATAATTGTATAGAGTTTAACAAGAGGGTACTATTTGCCCGGGGTATTATTACCCTTTTACTGTGAAATCATTTTTTCCTGGTCAATTTTTACCCTTTTTAGGAGAAATTTACTGTGTTGATCAAGCGAGTTCAGCTATAGGGTGCAATTTGCCCGGGAAATTATAACCCTCTTTCGTGAGATGTCATTTTTTCTGGTCCATTATTACAATCTTTAGGAGAAATTCACTGTGTATATCAATTGAGTTGAGCTAAAGGGTACAATTTGCTCGGGAAATTATTACCGTCTTTCGTGAGATGTCATTTTTCCCGGTCAATTATTAACCTCATGAGGAGAAAGTTATAGTGTTATTCTATAGAGTTTAGCAAGAGGATACTATTTGCCCCGAATATTATTACACTTTTTCCTGTGATGTCTTTTTTTCCTGATCAATTATTACCCTATTTAGGAAAAATTTTTTGTGTAGTTCAATCGAGTTTAGATATAGGGTGCAATTTGTCAGGGTAACTATTACGGTCTTTCGTGGCAAGTCATTTTTTCCTGGTCAATTATTACCCTCTTTAGAAGAAATTTACTGTGTAGTTCAAGCGAGTTTAGCTATAGGCTAAAATTTGCCCGGGAAATTATTACTCTCTTTCGTGAGAAGTCATTTTATCTTGGTCAAATATTACCATTCTTAGGAGAAATGTATAGTGTAATTCTATAGAGTTTAGCAAGAGGGTACTATTTGCCCCGGATATTATTACACTTTTTCCTGTGATGTCTTTTTTTCCTGATCAATTATTACCCTCTTTAGGAGAACTTTACTGTGTAGTTCAGGCGAGTTTAGGTATAGGCTACAATTTGGCCGGGATTTTGTTACCCTCTTTCCTGGGAAGTCAATTTTTCCTGGTCGATTATTACTATCTTTAGGAGAAATTTACTGTGTTGCTCAACCGAATATAGCTATAGGGTACAATTTGCCCGGTAAAATATAACCTTCTTTCGTGAAATGTAATTTTTTCCTTGTCAATTATTATCCTTCTTAGAAGAAATTAAGTGTGAATTTCAAGCGAGTTTAGCTATAGGGTACAATTTGCCTGGGAAATTATAACCCTCTTTCGTGAGAAGTCATTTTTTTCTTGTGAATTATTACCGTCATGAGCATAAAGATATAGTGTAATTCTATAGCGTTTAGCAGGAGGGTACTATTTGCCCGGGGTATTATTACCCTTTTACTGTGAAGTTATTTTTTCCTGGTCAATTTTTACCCTCTTTAGAAGAAATTTACTGTGTTGATCAAGCAAGTTTAGCTATAGGGTGCAATTTGCCCGGGAAATTATAATCCTCTTTCGTGAGAAGTCTTTTTTCCCTGGCAAATTATTACCCTTCTTAGGAGTAATGTATAGTGTAATTCTATAGAGTTTAGCTATAGGGTACAATTGGCCCAGGAAATTATAACCCTCTTTCGTGAGAAGTTTATTTTTTCCTGGTCAATTATTACCCTCTTTAGGAGAAATTTACTGTGTAGTTCAAGCGACCTTAGCTATAGAGTACAATTTGGCCGGGATATTATTACAATCTTTCCTGAGAAGTTTAATTTTCCTGGTCAATTATTACCCTCTTTAGGAGAAATTTACTGTGTTGCTCAAGCGAGATTAGCTAAAGGATACAATTTGCCCGGGATATTATTACCTTCTTTCATGACAAGTCATTTTTCCTGGTCAATTATTACACCCTTTAGGAGAAATGTATAGTGTAATTCTATAAAGTTTAGCAAAAGAGTACTATTTGCCCGGGAAATTATAACCCTCTTTCGTGAGGTGTCATTTTTTTCTTGTCAATTATTACAATCTTTACGAGAAATTTACTGTGTAGTTTAAGCGAGTTTTGCTACAGGGTACAATAAGTCCGAAATATTATTACCTTCTTTCCTGAGGAGTCAAGTTATTTCTGGTCAATTATTACCCTCTTTAGGAGAAATTTACTGTGTTGCTCAAGCGTGTTTAGCTATAGGGTATAATTTGCCCGGGAAATTATAACCCCCTTTCGTGAGATGTCATTTTTCCTGGATAATTAATACCATTCTTAGGAGAAATCTACTGTGAAGTTCAAGCGACTTTAGTTATAGGGTACAATTTGCCCCAGAAATTATAACCTCTTTCGTGAGGAGTATTTTTTTCCTGGTCAATTATTACCGTTATGAGCAGAAAGCTATTGAGTAATTCTATAGAGTTTAACAAGAGGGTACTATTTGCCCGGGGTATTATTACCCTTTTACTGTGAAATCATTTTTTCCTAGTCAATTTTTACCCTTTTTAGGAGATC
Source organism: Thermobia domestica (assembly GCF_964235325.1). NCBI lineage: Eukaryota > Metazoa > Arthropoda > Insecta > Zygentoma > Lepismatidae > Thermobia > Thermobia domestica. Next base: position 220,780,069 of record NC_137456.1, on the reverse strand, counting down.
TTTACTGTGTTGATCAAGCGAGTTTAGCTATAGGGTACAATTTGCCCGGGAAATTATAACCCTCTTTCGTGAGATGTCATTTTTTCTGGTCAATTATTACCCTCTTTAGAAGAAATTCACTGTGTATATCAATTGAGTTGAGCTATAGGGTACAATTTGCTCGGGAAATTATTACCCTCTTTCGTGAGATGTCATTTTTCCCGGTCAATTATTAACCTCATGAGGAGAAAGTTATAGTGTAATTCTATAGAGTTTAGCAAGAGGGTACTATTTGCCCCGAATATTATTACACTGTTTCCTGTGATGTCTTTTTTTCCTGATCAATTATTACCCTCTTTAGGAAAAATTTTCTGTGTAGTTCAATCGAGTTTCGATATAGGGTGCAATTTGTCAGGGTAACTATTACGCTCTTTCGTGAAAATTCATTTTTTCCTGGTCAATTATTACCCTCTTTAGAAGAAAATTACTGTGTAGTTCAAGCGAGTTTAGCTATAGTGTACAATTTGCCCGAGATTTTATTCCCCACTTTTGTGAGAATCATTTTTTCCTGGTCAATTTTTCCCCTTATTAGGAGAAATGTATAGTGTAATTCTATAGTTTAGCTATAGGGTACAATTTGCCCGGGAAATTATAAACCTCTTTCGTGAGAAGTCATTTTTTCCTAGTCAATTATTACCCTCTCTAGGAGAAATTTACTGTGTAGTTCAAGCGAGTTTAGGTATAAGGTACAATTTAGCCGGGATTTTGTTACCCTCGTTCCTGAGAAGTCAATTTTTCCTGGTCGATTAATACCATCTTTAGGGGAAATTTACTGTGTTGCACAAGCGAGTTTAGCTATAGGTTACAATTTGCCCGGGAAAATATAACCCTCTTTCGTGAGAAGTGATTTTTCCTGGTAAATTATTACCCTTCTTAGGAGTAATGTATAGTGTAATTCTATAGAGTTTAGCAAGAGGGTACAATATGCCCGAGAAATTATTACCCTCTATCGTGAAAAGTCATTTTTTCCTGGTCAATTATTACCCTCTTTAGGAGAAATTTACTGTGAAGTTCAAGCGAGTTTACCTATAGGGTGCAATTTGCCCGGGAAATTATAATCCTCTTTCGTGAGAAGTCTTTTTTCCCTGGCAAATTATTACCCTTCTTAGGAGTAATGTATAGTGTAATTCTATAGAGTTTAGCTATAGGGTACAATTGGCCCAGGAAATTATAACCCTCTTTCGTGAGAAGTAATTTTTTCCTGGTCAATTATTACCTCTTTAGGAGAAATTTACTGTGTAGTTCAAGCGACCTTAGCTATAGAGTACAATTTGGCCGGGATATTATTACAATCTTTCCTGAGAAGTTTAATTTTCCTGGTCAATTATTACCCTCTTTAGGAGAAATTTACTGTGTTGCTCAAGCGAGATTAGCTAAAGGATACAATTTGCCCGGGATATTATTACCTTCTTTCATGACAAGTCATTTTTTCCTGGTCAATTATTACACCCTTTAGGAGAAATGTATAGTGTAATTCTATAAAGTTTAGCAAAAGAGTACTATTTGCCCGGGAAATTATAACCCTCTTTCGTGAAGTGTCATTTTTTTCCTTGTCAATTATTACAATCTTTACGAGAAATTTACTGTGTAGTTTAAGCGAGTTTTGCTACAGGGTACAATAAGTCCGAAATATTATTACCTTCTTTCCTGAGGAGTCAAGTTATTTCTGGTCAATTATTACCCTCTTTAGGAGAAATTTACTGTGTTGCTCAAGCGTGTTTAGCTATAGGGTATAATTTGCCCGGGAAATTATAACCCCCTTTCGTGAGATGTCATTTTTCCTGGATAATTAATACCATTCTTAGGAGAAATCTACTGTGAAGTTCAAGCGACTTTAGTTATAGGGTACAATTTGCCCCAGAAATTATAACCTCTTTCGTGAGGAGTATTTTTTTCCTGGTCAATTATTACCGTTATGAGCAGAAAGCTATTGAGTAATTCTATAGAGTTTAACAAGAGGGTACTATTTGCCCGGGGTATTATTACCCTTTTACTGTGAAATCATTTTTTTCTAGTCAATTTTTACCCTTTTTAGGAGATCTTTACTGTGTTGATCAAGCGAGTTTAGCTATAGGGTACAATTTGCCCGGGAAATTATAACCCTCTTTCGTGAGATGTCATTTTTTCTGGTCAATTATTACCCTCTTTAGAAGAAATTCACTGTGTATATCAATTGAGTTGAGCTATAGGGTACAATTTGCTCGGGAAATTATTACCCTCTTTCGTGAGATGTCATTTTTCCCGGTCAATTATTAACCTCATGAGGAGAAAGTTATAGTGTAATTCTATAGAGTTTAGCAAGAGGGTACTATTTGCCCCGAATATTATTATACTGTTTCCTGTGATGTCTTTTTTTCCTGATCAATTATTACCCTCTTTAGGAAAAATTTTCTGTGTAGTTCAATCGAGTTTCGATATAGGGTGCAATTTGTCAGGGTAACTATTACGCTCTTTCGTGAAAATTCATTTTTTCCTGGTCAATTATTACCCTCTTTAGAAGAAAATTACTGTGTAGTTCAAGCGAGTTTAGCTATAGTGTACAATTTGCCCGAGATTTTATTCCCCACTTTTGTGAGAATCATTTTTTCCTGGTCAATTTTTCCCCTTATTAGGAGAAATGTATAGTGTAATTCTATAGTTTAGCTATAGGGTACAATTTGCCCGGGAAATTATAACCCTCTTTCGTGAGAAGTCATTTTTTCCTAGTCAATTATTACCCTCTTTAGGAGAAATTTACTGTGTAGTTCAAGCGAGTTTAGGTATAAGGTACAATTTAGCCGGGATTTTGTTACCCTCGTTCCTGAGAAGTCAATTTTTCCTGGTCGATTAATACCATCTTTAGGGGAAATTTACTGTGTTGCTCAAGCGAGTTTAGCTATAGGTTACAATTTGCCCGGGAAAATATAACCCTCTTTCGTGAGAAGTGATTTTTCCTGGTAAATTATTACTCTTCTTAGGAGTAATGTATAGTGTAATTCTATAGAGTTTAGCAAGAGGGTACAATATGCCCGAGAAATTATTACCCTCTATCGTGAGAAGTAATTTTTTCCTGGTCAATTATTACCCTCTTTGGGAGAAATTTACTGTCTAGTTCAAGCGATTTTAGCTATAGGGTACAATTTGATCCGGAAATTATTACCATCTTTCGTGAAAAGTCATTTTTTCCTGGTCAATTATTACCCTCTTTAGGAGAAATTTACTGTGAAGTTCAAGCGAGTTTACCTATAGGGTGCAATTTGGCCTGGATAGTATAACCCTCTTTCCTGAGAAGTCATTTTTTCCTGGTCAATTATTACCCTCTTTAGGAGAAATTTACTGTGTTGCTCAAGCGAGTTCAGCTATATTGTACAGTTTGCCCGGGATATTGTTACCCTCTTTCGTGACAAGTCACTTTTTCCTGGTCAATTATTATCCTCATGAGGAGAAAGTTATTGCGTAATTCTATATAGTTTAGCAAGAGGGCACTATTTGCCCGGGGCATTATTACCCTTTTACTGTGAAATCATTTTTTCGTGGTCAATTTTTACCCTCTTTTGAAAAATTTAGTGTGTAGTTCAATCGAGTTTCGCTATAGGGTACAATTTGCCAGGGGAATTATTACGTTTTTTCGTGACAAGTCATTTTTCCCTGGTGAATTATTACCCTTCTTAGGAGAAATGTATAGTGTAATTCTATAAAGTTCAGCAAGAGGGTATAATTTTCCCGGGAAGATATTACGATCTTTCGTGAGAATTCATTTTCGCATGGTCAATTTTTAGCCTATTTGGGAGAACTTTACTGTGTAGTTAAAGCGAGTTTAACTATATAGTACGATTTGCCCGGCAAATTATTACCCTCTTTCGTGAGATGTCACTTTTTACCTGGTCAATTATTATCCTTTTTAGGGGAGATTTAGTGTGAAGTTCAAGCAAGTTTAGCTATAGGGTACAAATTGGCCGGTATATTATAACCCTCTTTTCTGAGAAGTCATTTTTTTTCTGGTCAATTATTACCCTCTTTAGGAGAAATTTATTGTGTTGCTAAAGCGAGTTTAGCTGTAGGGTACAATTTGCCCCGGATATTATTACCCTCTTTCGTGAGAAGTCATTTTTTCTTTGTCAATTATTACCCTTCTTAGAAGAAATGTATAGTGTAATTTTATAGAATTTAGTAAAAGGGTACTATTTGCCGAGGATATTATTACCCTTTTTCCTGTGAAGTCATTTTCTTCTAAGCAATTATTATTCCCATTAGGACAAATTTACTGTGAAGTTCAAGCGAGTTATTTAAGTCTAAAATTTGCCCGGATATTATTACCCACTTTCGTCAGAAGTCATATTTTCCTGGTCAATTTTTACCCTCTTTAGGAGAAAATATTGTGTTGCTCAAGCGAGTTTAGCTATAGTCTAAAATTTGCCCGGATATTATAACCCACTTTCGTGAGAAGTAATTATTTTCTGGCCAATTATTTACCTTCTTTGGAGAAATGTATTCTGTAATTCTATAGAGTTTAGCTATAAGGTACAATTTGATCCGGAAATTATTACCATCTTTCGTGAAAAGTCATTTTTTCCTGCTCAATTATTACCTTCTTTAGGAGAAATTTGCTGTGTAGTTCTACCGAGCTTAGCTACAGGTACTATTTGCCGGGGAAATTATTACCCTCTTTCGTGAGAATTCATTTTTTCCTGGTTACTTTCTTTAGGAAAATTTTACTGTGCAGTTCAAGCGAGTTTAGCTATAGAGTACAATTTCCCGGGAAATTATAACTCTCTTTCGTGAGAAGTCATTTTTTTCTGGTCAATTATTACCGTCATGAGCATAAAGTTATAGTGTAATTCTATAAAGTTTAGGAAGAGGGTACTATTTGCCCGGGGTATTATTAACCTTTTACTGTGAAGACATTTTTTCCTGGTCAATTTTTACCCTATTTAGAAGAAATTTACTGTATTGATCAAGCGAGTTTAGCAATAGGGTACAATTTGCCCGGGAAATTATAACCCTCTTTCGTGAGATGTCATTTTTTCCTGGTCAATTATTACACTTCTTAGGAGAAATTTAGTGTGAGGTTCAAGCGAGTTTAGCTCTAGGGTACAATTTGACAAGGGAATTATTACCCTCTTTCGTGAGAAGTCATTTTTCCCTGGTCAATTATTACCCTTCTTAGGAGTAATGTATAGTGTAATTCTATAGAATTTAGCAAGAGGGTACAATTTGCCCGAGAAATTATTACCCTCTTTCGTGAGAAGTCATTTTTTCCTGGTCAATTATTACCCTCTTTGGGAGAAATTTATTGTGTAGTTCAAGCGAGTTTAGGTATAGGGTACAATTTGCCGGTGAAATTATTACTCTTTCTCGTGAGATTTCATTTTTTCCTGGTAATTTATTATCCTCTTTAGGAGAAATTTACTGTGAAGTTCAAGCGACTTTAGATATATGGTAAGATTTGTCCGGGAAATTATTACCCTCTTTCGCGAGAAGTCATTTTTTCCTGGTCAATTATTATCCTCTTTAGGAGAAATTTACTGTGAAGTTCAAGGGAGTTTAGTTATAGTGTACAATTTTCCGGCATATTATTATCCTCTTAGATGAGAAGTTATTTTTTCCTGGTCAATTTCTATCCTCTTTAAGAGAAATTTACTGTGTTGCTAAAGCGAGTTTAGCTATAGGGTACAATTTGCCCGGGAAATTGTTACCCTCTTTCGTGAGAAATCATTTTTTTTCTGGTCAATTATGATCCTTTTTAGAAGAAATTAACTGTGTAGTTCAAGCGAATTTAGCTATAGGGTACAATTTTGCCCGGGATATTATTACCCTTTTTCGTGAGAAGTCATTTTTCCCTGGTCAATTATTACCCTTCTTAACAGAAATCATAGTGTAATTCTATACCGTTTAGCAAGAGTGTACAATTTGCCCGGGAATTTATTACCCTCATTCCTGAGAAGTCATTTTTTCCTTGTCAATTACCAATTTCTTTAATAGAAATTTACTGTATGGTTCAAGCAGGTTTAGCTATAGTGTACAATTTGCCCGGGATATTATTACCCACTTTTGTGAGAATCATTTTTTCCTGGTCAATTATTACCCATCTTATGAGAAATGTATAGTGTAATTCTTTAGATGTTAGCTATAGGGTACAATTTGATCCTTAAATTATTACCATCTTTCGTGAAAAGTCATTTTTTCTTGGTCAATTATTACCCTTTTTAGGAGAGATTTACTGTGAAGTTCAAGCGAGTTTAGCTATAGGGTACAATTTGGCCGGGATATTATAACCCTCTTTCCTGAGAAGTCATTTTTTCCTGGTCAATTATTACCCTCTTTAGGAGAAATTTACTGTGTTCCTCAAGCGAGATTAGCTATATTGCACAGTTTGCCCGGGATATTATTACCCTCTTTCGTGACAAGTCATTTTTTCCTGGTCAATTATTACCCTCATGAGGAGAAAGTTATTGCGTAATTCTATATAGTTTAGCAAGAGGGCACTATTTGCCCGGGGCATTATTACCCTTTTACTGTGAAGTCATTTTTCCGTGGTCAATTTTTACCCTCTTTAGGAAAAATTTAGTGTGTAGTTCAATCGAGTTTCGCTATAGGGTACAATTTTCCAGGGGAATTATTACGCTTTTTCGTGACAAGTCATTTTTCCCTGGTCAATTATTAACCTTCTTAGGAGAAATGTATAGTGTAATTCTATAAACTTCAGCAAGAGGGTATAATTTTCCCGGGAAGTTATTACGATCTTGCGTGAGAATTCATTTTTGCATGGTCACTTATTAGCCTATTTGGGAGAAATTTACTGTGTAGTTCAAGCTAGTTTAGCTATACGGTAAAATTTGGCCGGGATATTATTACCCTCTTTCCTGGAAAGTCATTTTTTCCTTGTCAATTATTACCCTCTTTAGGAGAAATTTATTGTGTTGCTAAAGCGAGTTTAGCTGTAGGGTACAATTTGCCCCGGATATTATTACCCTCTTTCGTGAGAAGTCATTTTTTCTTTGTCAATTATTACTCTTCTTAGGAGAAATGTATAGTGTAATTTTATAGAGTTTAGCAAGGGGGTACTATTTGCCGGGGATATTATTACCCTTTTTCCTGTGAAGTCATTTTTTTCTAAGCAATTATTATTCCCTTTAGGATAAATTTACTGTGAAGTTCAAGCGATTTTATTTTAGTCTAAAATTTGCCCGGATATTATTACCCACTTTCGTCAGAAGTCATATTTTCCTGGTCAATATTTACCCTCTTTAGGAGAAATTTATTGTGTTGCTCAAGCGAGTTTAGCTATAGTCTAAAATTTGCCCGGATATTATTACCCACTTTCGTGAGAAGTCATTTTTTTCGGGCCAATTATTTACCTTCTTTGGTGAAATGTATACTGTAATTCTTTAGAGTTTAGCTATAAGGTACAATTTGATCCGGAAATTATTACCATCTTTCGTGAAAAGTCATTTTTTCCTGGTCAATTATTACCTTCTTTAGGAGAAATTTACTGTGTATGTTTGTTGTGTTTGGTATGTCTGGTTGAATAGCAATAGTTGGAGGACCACTGTTAAATTATAACAGAACTGTATTTCCATAGGAGGTTCATCCACGGATACGCAAGTTGAATAATGATTGCATTTGCATTCAATAATAATTTAATTTATCACATATATATAGTAAGTGGAATAACAGATATAGGTTAATTAAAGAAATATATGATTGTAGATTAATAAAGTTAAACGAATATATAAATAGAATCTATTGTTTCATTTGATCGATGGTTTGTTGTTCTCTTTATGATCGAAAACCAAAATAGACTTGATAAAAACACATTGTCTTGCACTACTGCACTTGATCTCTGTGCATAATGAGAAAATTGATTGTTTATGTAAGTATTGAATGTTAATTTTATGCACCACACCAAAACACTCGCGCACTGTTCATTTCTGCTCACTTCTGTTCCTCGAGACGAACCCTCTTCGTATGCGAGGACACACACTTCCCCCTTCTCCCTTCCTTAACGGTAGTCTTTGGGGTGAAAGTTGGAAACAGGGACTGTTTACAAAAAATGCATTCCAATGCTATCTTTGGGTCAAGAAAACACACTATTTTGGAAGGGAAATAAGAAAATACTAACATACTCCCTCCTATTGGTCGAATAGCGACCAACAAACAATGAGACACTTTCACACATAATTGTCACTGATGTGAAGAAACTGGGGAGGGTAATGGAACCAGTTTATTCACTGCACGCTTGTAAATGCCACTTGCAGTTCGTACACTAACAACTCTCGCTAGCGGGTCTTTACCCAGATGCACTTCTTCAATTACACCTAAGCGCCATAACAAAGGAGGAATGTTTGCTTCCTTCAACAACACGATAGTACCTAGGGTTATATTGTTCTTTTGGAAATACCACTTGTTTCTCTGCTGGAGTCCGTTCAGGTATTCCTTCGACCACCGCTTCCAGATCACTTGAAAGTATTTTTGTGTGAGCTGCCAACGGTCTAGTCTGTTGTTAGGGAGGTCAGTTATGTCTGGCTCAGGGATAGAGGTAAGAGGTTGTCCTATTAGGAAATGACTAGGGGTTAAAATGTTTGTATCGCTAGGGTCGTCGTTCAATTTTGTTATAGGACGTGAGTTTAGACACGCCTCAATTTGCGCTAAGAGCGTACAAAGTTCTTCAAAGGTCAATGTCGCGCCCTTTGTAGTTCTGACGAGATGATGCTTCATTGATTTCACTCCTGCCTCCCACAATCCCCCGAAGTGCGGAGATTGCGCCGGAATGAAATGCCATTGTATGCCTTCCGAAGATGTGAACTCCTCCACCCCTTTACGAAATGTATCTTTTCGTAACATCTTGTATAAGCGCATTATTTGCACCTACAAATGTTTTGCCATTATCGCTGTAAATATTACTGCATTTGCCTCTTCTTGCTATGAATCTTTTCATGGCTGCAAGGAAAGATTCGGTTGTGAGGTCACTGACCGCTTCCAAATGTATGGCTGTTGTAGACATACAAACAAATACCGCTATATAACATTTTTTGAGTGATTTGCTTCTGAAGGTGGATTTGATGTTTATTGGCCCTGCATAATCGACCGCACAATTTAAAACGCTGGTGCTGGCCGTACTCTATGAGACGGCAATTGCCCCATTTGTTGAGGTAGAGGTGATGCCTTGAGACGAACACATGTCACACAATGATGAATAATTTTCTTTGCTAATTGACGACACTTCGGGATCCAGTATCGTTGACGCACAGAGAATACTAATAATTGTAACCCAGCGTGAAGATGTCTTTTATGCTCATTTTCCAAAATCAGTGTTGCCAGATGCGAATTTGAAGGAATAATGGCTGGATGCTTTCCTTCATAGCGAAGGTTACTGTTTTCTAACCTTCCACCCACTCGTAGCACTTGGTTCTCATCCAGTAGAGGGCACAAATTTTTGAGAGGGCTACGTGCTGAGATTTGACGAGCTGCACTAATGTCCTTGATTTCTTGCTTATACTCCCTTTGTTGCACTAATCTGATACACAGCTGTAGCGAATTGTTTAGTTCACTCGTTGATAGACTGCCTGTCTTTCGCTCGCTTCCCCTTCTTGCATTGTGCATGAAACGGTGACAGTAAGCTATCACTCGTACTAGCTTCGTTAGTCCTGAAAACTTGCTGATGACGTCATCCTGAGGCTCTTGTGTAGTCAAAGCTACCACTGTTTTTTCTCTTGCTTCGGGAACGTCTTGAATGCTGGATTTCTTTCTTGAAGAAGGCCATGTGTCTTTGGGCTGTGACAACCATGGAGGCCCCTCCTACCAGATCTTTCGGTCCTGAATGGAAGCAGGTTCGACACCACGAGAGATCATATCCGCAGGGTTGTCTGCTGATCGGCAGTGTTGCCAGTCGCTGATTTGAGTCATGTCCTGTATTTGGGCAACTCTGTTCGCAACAAATGGTTTCCATCTTGTGGGCGGTGACGATAACCAAGCAAGCACAATTTGGGAATCAGACCACAAATAAATGTTGTCTATCTTGAACTGTAGCACAGGCAGAATTTTATGAAGCAAAGTTGCGAGTACCAATGCTGCACACAATTCTAGACGGGCTAATGTGATTTTCTTTAGCGGTGCTACTCGTGACTTCGCACACAACAATTGTGTTTTTGTTTGACCATTTTGATTCGTTGATCGTACGTAAATACATGCTCCATAAGCTGATTCGCTGCTGTCCGCAAACCCACATAGTTCAATGCTTACTGGTTCTTCTTCCACTAAAACGAAACGATCTACTTGAATATCTTTAATGAATGCTAATTGCTGCTGCAAGTGTTGCCATCTTGCGTGAAGTTCTGGTGGTAGTCCATCATCCCACGTGATTGGTTCTAACCACAATTTTTGCAGAAAACACTTGTATGTGATTACTACTGGGCTTATCAAGCCTAGTGGATCAAAGATAGTCGCCACCACAGACGCCACCTGTCGCTTGGTGATGCTACTTGAAATTTCAATGATGTCTGCTGGCCGATGTTTGGTGAAAAATTTGTCCTTGCCTGGATGCCAGGATAGACCTAATGTATTGACGCCCTCCACATCTTGAAAATGGATGGGAAATTCAATTTCTCGATTTTCTGGCGGAATGGCTTCCAACAAAGCTGCACTATTTGAACACCATTTGCGTAAGTTGAATCCTCCCCTTGAAGCAAAGAAATGAGTTCTGCTTGTAGCCTTAAGGCCTCCTCTGTGCTACTCGCACCACTTGCGAGATCGTCCATGAAAAAATCTTCTTTTAATATTTTCGATGGCTGAGGGAATAAATGTGATTTCTCTTCCGCCAGCTGTTGCAAGCATCTTGTAGCTAAAAATGATGATGAGGCCATGCCATAGGTTACGGTCTGAAGCTCGAATATTTGAATTGATTCTTCAGGTGATCTTCGCCATAGAATACGTTGCAATGATGTGTCATCGGGATGTACTCTAATGGCACGATACATTTTCCCTACGTCAGCCGTAAACACTATAGGGTGGGCACGAAATCGCAATACGATGAAGAACAGATCTTGCTGCAAAGTAGGCCCCACCATGAGAATATCAATTAGTGATTTGCCACTTGTAGATTTGGCTGACGCATCGAACACCACACGGACCTTCGTTGTGGTACTGCTGGGCTTGAACACAGCGTGATGCGGTAGGTAAAAGGCTGCTCCTTTGTTTTCTTCTCTTAACTGTGATTCTTGAATTTCTTTCATGTGTCCCAGTTTTTCGTATTCCTCAAGAAAATTCACATATGATGTTTGTAGCTCGGGTTGACGCAGTAGTTTCCGTTCCAGTTGTTGTAGTCTAACTGCCGCTTGTTGAAATGAGTCACCAAGTACAGATCGGTCTTCACGCAATGGCAAACGAACCACAAATTTGCCTGTCTCGTCTCGCACAAAATTTTTCTGGAAATGCGTTTCACATGCTGACTCTTCGGCGGTCCGGGGGTTGGTGAACACTTCTTCCAGCTCCCAAAAACGACGTAGCTGATCGTGAAGATTGTCTTCGGTTCTGGTGAAGAATGACGTCACTGGGCTGTTCCTGTGGCATTCTGATGGGATGCTTCCTGCGATGACCCAACCCAGCTGTGTGTCTTGTAGTACCGGAAGCTCTTCACCCAGCAACTTCCGTTCCGCTTTGAGTATCCTGAAGAATACTTCCGCACCCAACAACAAGTCGATCTTCCCTGGAACGTTGAAAGTGGGATCCGCCAGTGCTATATTCTTCGGGATTTTCCAATTTTTGCAGTCCACTCTTTCCGCTGGTAAATTTCCAGTGATGCGTGGCAACACTGAACAACTGATGTTTGCCTGATATGACGTCACCATTGACTGTAGTGCGATGTCAACACAAAACCGTGCTTCTGACGCAGCATCGTTTATGCCTTGAATGGGCATGTGTCTTCTATGCTTCTTGAGACGCAGACGTTGTACCAATGTCTCCGAAATGAAGTGGCTCTGGGATGCGCTGTCCAGGAGGCCCCGACATGTAATCCACTGTCCACTGCTGTCCTTAACCTTCACCATGGCCGTGGAGAGTAACACCTGTGACAACCCTTTAAGCGTGCAATATGAACCCTGAACATTATCTTGCTCCTCTTGGTCTCCATTGGGCGTGTTGCTGCTTCTGTTATTCTCTGCCTTTCTTCCCCCTGAAGAAGATGACGCGCTTGATTGTTTATTATAATGCAAGAATGTATTATGCTTCTTGCCGCATTTTTTGCACGAACTTGATTTGCATTTGCTTGCTCGATGATTTTCCCGCAGACAGTTCATACAGAGATTGTTCTTGCGGACGCACTCACTCTTTTGTTTGTCACTCGCTTTAATAAATAATTGGCATGCAAATATAGGATGAGCTTCCTTGCAAAACTGGCATGCACGAGAAACTGTGGACACATACGCCTTCGTATGATTGCCCCTAACACCCTTTGTTTGCAATTGATGTATTCTTGCCCCCTTTATTTCACTTGTGTTCGCATTCATTGTTTCCAACCCTTGGCATCTTTTCTCCAAAAATGACAGGAATTCGTCAAGCGTGGGGAATGGTGTTTCAGTTTTGCGTAGCTCCCATGCTTTTCTACTGCTATTGTCTAATCGTGACACAAAATGTTGGATAAGAATGATATCTAATAGCTGCTCATCTGTTTTGAGCGCTTGTAATTCGTTCATGTTGCTTGCCGCGGTGTTTACAAACTCCCTGAGTTCTGCTGCGTTTTCTTTTTGCACCTGACGAATATTAAGAATTTCTTGAATGTACGATGCAGCTATTAGCGGTTTATTTGAATACCTGTCTGACAGTAATTTCCATGCTACCGTGTAATTTGCTTCTGTGATGGGCAGATTTGTACTAATTTTAGCGCTTCCCCTTTCAAAGATGATCTCAAATACTGCAGTTTTTGAATAACGGCAATGTCTTTATTATTGTGTATAAGGGATCTGAATGTGTCTTCATAGGGAAGCCACTGTTTGTAATCCCCGTCAAAGTGAGGAATCACAATCGCGGGCAACTTTATCTGTGTGTGTGTATTAGCTGTTGATGCGTCATGATCTGAAGACTGATTTTTGTGTTCATGTTTCGACAGAAGGGTTTGTATTTGTGCCTTTACACTGAAATACAAGTTTTCGAATTCTACCCCTGTGTTGGCGGTATCATCCTCTTTCTCGATTTCAATGGCATCTTGTATTTCTTGCAGTTTTAACCACACTCTGTCCAGATGCTCCACCCGTGCTTTAATGTCTTTCACATTTTGTTGGGCTTCATCAAAATCATTTATAAATGTCTGTATGCGCGAAATTTTCCCTTTGTACGCAGCGCGTTGGCGTAACAGGCATTGTGTCTCACTCATTTCTAAATTTGATTTAAACAAGCAAGGAAAATAAAGGATGAGCCAGATAAATATTTACTGACCTTTGGTTGTAAAGCTGCTGCCTGGATGCTGCTCTGCTGCTGCAATCCTGGACCTCTTCTCTCTGTCTGGATGTGATGAGGCACCACTGAACTGACACTGACGCGCGGGAAATGCTCTACCCGACGCTCACGTACGCCGCCATGTTGTTATTTATTACTGTCACTGAATTTATTTGTTCACACAAAACTGTCCACACACTAACTAGTTCTCTCCACTAGCGTATCCGGCCCTGGTAGGACCAATGTTTGTTGTGTTTGGTATGTCTGGTTGAATAGCAATAGTTGGAGGACCACTGTTAAATTATAACAGAACTGTATTTCCATAGGAGGTTCATCCACGGATACGCAAGTTGAATAATGATTGCATTTGCATTCAATAGTAATTTAATTTATCACATATCTATAGTAAGTGGAATAACAGATATAGGTTAATTAAAGAAATATATGATTGTAGATTAATAAAGTTAAACGAATATATAAATTGAATCTATTGTTTCATTTGATCGATTGTTTGTTGTTCTCTTTATGATAGAAAACCAAAATAGACGTGATAAAAACACATTGTCTTGCACTACTGCACCTGATCTCTGTGCACAATGAGAAAATTGATTGTTTATGTGAGTATTGAATGTTAATTTTATGCACCACACCAAAACATTCGCGCACTGTTCATTTCTGCTCACTTCTGTTCCTCGAGACGAACCCTCTTCCTTGGCGAGGACACACACTTCCCCCTTCTCCCTTCCTTAATGGTAGTCTTTGGGGTGAAAGTTGGAAACAGGGACTGTTTACAAAAAATGCATTCCAATGCCATCTTTGGGTCAAAAAACACACTATTTTGGAAGGGAAATAAGAAAATACTAACAGTGTAGTTCTACCGAGTTTAGCTACAGGTACAATTTGCCGGGGAAATTATTACCCTCTTTCGTGGGAATTCATTTTTTCCTGGTTACCCTCTTTAGGAGAATTTTACTGTGCATTTCAAGCGAGTTTAGCTATAGAGTACAATTTGCCCGGGAAGTTATTACACTCTTTCGTGTGAAGTCATTTCTTTCCTGGTCAATTATTACACTCTTTAGGAGAAATTTACTGTAAAGTTCAAGCGAGTTTAGCTATAGGGTACAAATTTTCCCGAGAAATTATTCTTCTTTTTCATTAGAATTCATTTTCTCCGCGTCAATTATTACCTCTTTAGGAGAAATTTACTGTGAAGTTCAAGCGAGTTTAGCTATAGGGTACAATTTGCCCGTGAAATTATTACACTCATTCGTGTGAAGTCATTTCTTTCCTGGTCAATTCTTACACGCTTTAGGAGAAATTTACTGTAAAGTTCAAGCGAGTTTAGCTATAGGGTACAATTTTCCCGGGAAATTATTCTTCTTTTTCCTTAGAATTCATCTTTTCCGCGTCAATTGTTACCTCTTTAGGAGAAATTTACTGTGAAGATCAAGCGAGTTTAGCTTTAGGGTACGATTTGTCCGGGAAATTATTACCCTCTTTCGTTAGAAGTCATTTCTTTCTGGTAATTATTATTCTCTTTAGGAGAAATTTACTGTGAAGTTCAAGCGAGTTTAGCTATAGGGTACAATTTGGCCCGGATTTTTTCCCCTCTTGCCTGAGAAGTATTTTTTTCCTGGTCAATTATTACCCTCTTTACGAAAATTTACTGTGTAGTTCAAGCGAGTTTAGCTATAAGGTACAATTTGCCCGGGGAATTATAACCCTCTTTCGTGAGAAGTCATTTTTTCCTGGTGAATTATTACCCTCATGAGGAGAAAGTTATAGTGTAATATTATAGAGTTTAGCAAAAGAGTACAATTTGCCCGGGAAATTATTACCCTTTTTCGTGAGAAGTCATTTTTCCTTGTCAATTATTACTTTCTTTAGGAGAAATTTACTGTATAGTTGAAGCGAATTTAGCTATAGTGTACAATTTGCCCGGGACATTATTACCCACTTTCGTGAGAAGTCATTTTTTCCTGGTCAATTATTACCCTTCTTATGAAACATATATAGTGAATTCTATAGAAGTTCGCTATAGGGTACAATTTGATCCGGAAAATATTACCATCTTTAGTGAAAAGTAATTTTTTGCAGGTCAATTGCTAGCTTCTTCAGGAGAAATTTACTGTGTAGTTCTATCGATTTAGCTACAGGGTACAATTTTCCCAGGAAATTATTAACCTCTTTCGTGAGAATTCAATTTTCCTTGGTCAATTATTAACCTCTTTAGGAGAATTTTACTGTGCAGTTCAAGCGAGTTTAGCTATAGGGTACAATTTGCCCGGGATATTATTGTCCTCTTTCGTGAGATGTGATTTTTTCCTGGTCAATTCTTACCCTCTTAAGGAGAAATTTACTGTGTTGTTCAAGCGAGTTAAGCTATTGGGTACAATTTTCCCGGGAAATTATTATTCTTTTTCGTTAGAATTCATTTTTCCGCGTCAATTATTACCCTCTTTAGGAGAAATTTACTGTGAAGTTCAAGCGAGTTTAGCTATAGGGAACGATTTGTCCCGGAAATTATTACTCTCTTTCGTGAGAAGTCATTATTCTTGGTCAATTATTACCCTTCTTAGGAGAAATGTATTGTGCAATTCTTTAGTGTTTGGCAAGAGAGTACTATTTTCCCGGGTTATTATTACAATTCTTCCTGTGATGTAAATTTTTCCTGGTCAATTATTACCATCTTTAGGAGAAATTTACTGTGTAGTACAAGCAAGTTTAGGTATAGGCTAAAATTTACCCGGGAAATTAATACCATTTTTCCTGAAAAGTAATTTTCTCCTGGTAAATTATTACCCTCTTTAGGAGAAATTTAGTGTGTAGTTTAAGCGTGTTCAGGTATAGGGTACAATTTGCCCGGGAAATTATTAACATCTTTCGTGAGATGTCACTTTTCCTGGTCAATAATTGCCCATATTAGGAGAAATTTACTGTGAAGTTCAAGCGAGTTTAACTGTAAGGTACAATTTGCCCGGGGAATTATAACCCTCTTTCGTGAGAAGTCATTTTTTCCTGTACAGTTATTACCCTCATGAAGAGAAACTTATAGTGTAATTTTATAGAGTTTAGCAAGAGGGTACTATTTGCCCGATATATTATTACACTTTTTCCTGTGAAGTCATTTTTTCCTGGTCAATTATTACCCTCTTTAGGAAAATTAACTGTGTAGTTCAAGCAAGTTTAGCTATAGGTTACAATTTTCCAGGGGAATTATTACGCTCTTTCGAGACAAGTCATTTTTCCCTTGTCAATTATTACTCTTTTTTTGAGAAATTTACTGTGTATTTAAAGCGAGTTTAGCTGTAGGGTACAATTTGCCCGGGAAATTATTACCCTCTTTCGTGAAAAGACATTTTTCCCTGGTCAATTTTTACCGTTCTTGGGAGAAATGTATAGTGTAATTCTATAGAGTTTATCAAGAGGGTTCAATTTGCCCGGGAAATTATTACCCTCTTTCGTGAGAAGTCATTTTTTCCTTGTCAATTATTTCTTTCTTTAGGAGAAATTTACTGTATAGTTCAAGCGAGTTTATATAGAGTGTACAATTTGCCCGGGATATTATTACCCACTTTCGTGAGAAGTCATTTTTTCCTGGTCAAATATTACCCCTCTTAGGAGAAATATATAGTGTAATTCTATAGAGATTAGCTATAGGGAACAATTTGATCCGGAAATTATTACCCTTTTTCGTGAAAAGTCTTTTTTTCCTGGTCAATTATTACCTTCTTTAGGAGAAATTTACTGTGTAGTTCTATCGAGTTTCGCTACAGGGTACAATTTGAACGGAAAATCTTTACCCTCCTTCGTGAGATTTCATTTTTTCCTGGTCAATTATTACCCTCATTAGAAAAAATTTACTGTGAAATTCAAGCGAGTTTAGCTATAGGGTACAATTTGCCCGGGAAATTATTATCCTCTTTCGTGAGAAGTCATTTTTTCCTGGTCAATTGTTACCCTTCTTATTAGAAATGTATAGTGTAATTCTATAGAGTTTAGCAAGAGGGTACAATTTGGCCAGTAGATTATTACCCTCTTTCGTGAGAAGTCATATTTCTGGTCAATTTTTAATTTTCTTTAGGTTAAGTTTACTGTATGGTTCAAGCGTGTTTAGCTATAGGGAACAATTTGCCCGGAATATTATTACCCTCTTTCGTGAGATGTCCTTTTTTCCTGGTCAATTATTACCCTTCTTATTAGAAATGTATAGTGTAATTCTATAGAGTTTAGCTATAGAGTACAATTTGAACCGGAAATGTTTACCCTCTTCCGTGAAAAGTAATTTATTCCTGGTCAATTGTTACCCTCTTTAGGAGAAATTTACTGTGTAGTTCTTTCGTGTTTAGCTATAGTGTACAATTTGCTCGTTAAATTATTAAACTCTCTCGTGAGAATTCATTTTTCCTGGTCAATTATTATCCTCTTTAGGAGAAATTTACTGTGTAGTTCTTTCGTGTTTAGCTATAGTGTACAATTTGCCCGTTAAATTTTTAAACTCTTTCGTGAGAAGTCATTTTTTGCTGGTCAATTATTACCCTTTTTAGGAGAAATTTAGTATGTAGTTCAAGCGAGTTTAGCTATAGGATACAATTTGACCGGGAAATTATTACCCTCTTTCGTGAAAATTCATTTTTTCCTCGTCAATTGTTACTCTTTTTGGGAGAAATTTACTGTGCAGTTCAAGCGAGTTAAGCTATAGGGTACAATTTGCCCGGGATATTATTACCCTCTTCCGTGAGAAGTCATTAATTTTTTCCTGGTCAATTATTACCCTCTTTAGGAGAAATTTACTTTGAAGTTCAAGCGAGCTTGATGGACGGAACATTGTGTACGTTTATCCCCGAAATACTTTCCGAATAACCAGCACGCATCGCTTAAAATTTTCAGTGACGACGGAGATTTGCAAATTGACATGTTTGTAAGTTCCAGGAACTGCATTATTCCACAACTTCTTTCTTATAACGTTCCTTGTTTTCGCATCAGATCATACTCAGCCATATAGATATGCGTTACCATTCAAATAAAATTTCGCTTTTTTTAGTCACTACAGCGTCATTCTTAAAAACATGTTTCAACCACACCATACCTATTTGTAGTGTAGTCTTAATTTGCGAATTAAAGTAGCGTTCTCATTTGAATTTTCACATTACTTTTCACCCCACTCACATACAGCGCGCAAGGATAGATTATTTTGCAGTACTTGGATTTCTCTATATATATTATGGCAATTTTATTATTACATTTTTATCTTTGTTGCATCATCTCGAGCCTTGGAACGCTACCGTGGTTTTCCTATTTAGTTTTCATTATTTTCATTTATCTCTAACCGTATTCATACTATGGGCACTAGACGTTTTGTTAGGTACATTCACCATATCATTTTGAAAACGGTGTCTCATGTCAAAAATATTCTTACAGAAGCTGTTTGATATTCATTTGTCTATGTAACGTGATGTTACTCGCTTCAAGTTGCTATTTGAAATGTTCAAGTTGGCCCCGCATACCTTTCAGTGGAGTCACCCCGACAACACCTCTCGATGTGCCTTACGTCATTTACCTACTCCAGTTTTTCTTCTGTTGATTTATCTCCAATCGCTTTCCTACTACGGGCACTAAAACTTTTCTGTGACACGGATACTATGTTTCGGCTGCATTTTGAGAACAGTTCCATTTCACCTCAATTGTTTTCTCCTGCAAGATGTTTGATTTTGCAAGATTTATCAAAGTTCCACTCGACTCATGTTAGTATTTGAAATTTTGAAGTTAGCCCCCAAGACCCCTTTAGGGAGGCCACTGGGATCACAGGGACCACACCATTCGATATGCCCTATGATATTTACGTATTTCAATTTTGTTCCATTCATTTACCTTCCTAGGTTTTCATACTACGGGTACTGGAGTTTCCGAACCGTATCATGGCGACCATTTTGAAACTGGTGCTCCCTACGAAACATCTTTTGGTACAGCTTTATTTAGTTTTCCAAGACCTTTCGAACGAGGTATTACTCGACCATTGTTCCCATTTGACATTTCAAAGTTACTCCCGTTAACCCCATTTACGGGAGCGGGGAGGGGTACTTTTGGCGGACTTGGTTTTCCCCTTAGCAATATATAACGTGTACTTCAAACATTTCTTCTATGCTTTATTATTTTTCAGATATTTCCGTGGATTCATTAAAATGGCCCACCCTGTATATATAATACCCCTCCCCCCAGAAATGTATATGCTTTCGCTGCTAGAGTGGCATGTAGGTCTATTTTAAGAGTCATTAGTATCCTTTTGACCGATCGTCAGTACGCAATTTATTTCAGAATTTTTTTTGTTATATTGTTGCAAAATAATTGGAGATAGAAATCGGAAAACAATCGTATTTTCAGGACTTACAAAATATTTTTCCGTCTTGGAAAAGGTGTATTTGTAGCTTTAGTGCAAACTTCGCTACCCACTATGAAAATATGTCGCTCAGCTACAGTTACAGAAGGTCGATTCGCGTATATGTGTCCAATTTTACACCCGTACCCCTGACCACAGAAGCGACCGAACCAAGTGGTTAAACGCGTGTGCTATACCTGGAGGTCCATTCTATCGTCTGCCAAGCGAAACTGTATATCGTTTGCATCATGGCTCCAGAGGTGAACCGTTTTTGGAAGGGCTACGTAATTGGACTTTTCCACGCCAAATATTCGGTTTCTAAAATTCAAAAGCAGTGCAAAGAAAAAGGTTGTGCATTGGGTTCGACGACTATCAAGAACATAATCAAGCAGTATAAAAAAGAAGACATATTAGGTAAGCATTCACCCACTAAGGGGTCGAGGAAGCGAGCGTGTACCACAGTGACTCCACAAGTAGCCCAGAAGTTGCGGCGAATGGCCGTATAAGAAAATCCCCCTCCGCAACGTGTGATGGCAGCTCGACTCCACACACCACAGTCAACTGTTAACCGCGCCCTGAATGGAAATTAAACCTGCGGATGATCTTTAAAAGTCATGGACATTACCTAAGTGCGGCCCATCGCCGTGAGAGAAAGACCAACAGCAGGCGCCTCTATGAACGCCATTTGTCTGGGGAAAAGTGGAAATTTGTGGACAGACTAGATGAAGCATGGGTGTATCTATCAGATTGTGGAAAAATTCTCTCGATAACTTACACTTCGAAAGATGCAAAAAGCCGTCCTGCCTTCATCCTACGTCATTGCAAAGCAACTTTCTCGAAAGGATTTATTGTTGTCGCCGGTTAATCTTATCAGGGCTAGTTAACAATTCGTCAGGTCCCTAAAAACTGTAAACTCAACTCTGCATTCTTTCAGCAACATATACTGACCCCAATTTATACAGAAGATCTGCCTCGTTTGTATGGGCATGCCATAAAGCAAGTGTCTGTGCATATGGATAAGGCCTCCTCACCTACATCTCGTTCTACCCAGAGCTTTCTGAAGCAGATGGAGACAGACACCGATATTCGTGCTATTTCATTTCATGATATACCTGTGAAATCTCCAGATGCCAGTCCCATGGATTTCCGCGTGTTTGGTCTACTGAAAAGGGCAGTTGCTTCTCGTCGTATCACTATTCTCGGGGGCCTGTGGAAATCCTGCCGGGAGGAATGGGAGAAGATTCCACTTCCTGTACTTCGTCGTAATCTTCTACAGTGGAAGAACACATGGCCATCACATTGAGCCCAACCGATTTTGGTCCCATGGCTTTTCATAAGGTTAGTGCTATTTCAAAATTGGACACATATACGCCGATTGACCTTTTGTACAAGCTACAGGTTTTGACTAGATCTAGAGCTACAAAATTTGTAGCTAGCTATTGTAGCTTCGCTACAAATAGTGCGCTACTTCCAAACAGACTATGAGTTATATAAGTAACAACTATCACCTACTATAACTTGTGTCACATACTGTATATAAGAAAAGTTGATGACAAAGTAACTCGATACATTTTAAACGTAACTTAACCAACTGATTGTACTCTAGACAAGATATTTTACGTTCCTGTCAAATTATATTTCCATATCATCATTTTCTATTAATGTGCCTATATTAGTCCTCTTCAAAATTACCCTATATTATTCGAAAGTTTGGACTACCTTTTAGAAAATTCATTTCCGATAATTCATGAATCTTCACGCTTACGTTTGAAACATGAGAGAACATCATATGTCGTTGTTCCCCAAATTGATACTCATTAAGCACTTTTACTGATATTTCCAACAGAACAGCAAAGTGCATAAATAGTATAAAAAATGTGAGTTAATTGTCACTTGAATATCTTTCCTCCAATGAAAATCCTGCGGTGCTGAATGGATGCGAAACATGGTGTTGTAAACAAAACCTGTGAAGTTTTATTTCCAACAATAAAAAAAAGCATCGTTCTTTTTACTGTTTGTTTTTCAAATGTTCAACAAAAACCATTGCCCTACCCACCTGAAGTGATAAAAGCTACTAAACACTGCGTAAATCCATTAATTCTTCAAGATAGCTATACAAGAAATTTATCGATTAGGAAATTTACACCTAACTTTACAAGAATTTTGTTTTGTAACAATGCTCTCCACAGCCGAGCCAATGATGTCTTTAAGGAGAGATCAGATACAGGAAGACTCAGTAAGCCGGACATACAGTCACTTCCATAAAAGGGACAACCATCTAACTTCTAGCGACAAAATTCAGTCCATTTGAATGCGCTGAATGAAACGTGCCGACTCTAATTGTGCAATTGGTTTAAATTGGTCGGCTCGCGGCTTGTTCACTACAGAGCCGAGCTCAGAAAGACAGCTCACATATCACGTTTACCGAGATGTGGCGGACCTCAACCGAGGCGAATGGAGAGGATGGTTCATCTGAGCCGAGTCGAACAAAGCGGATAACTCATCCCAACCTAACCGGCTCTGTGGTGCGCATTACCAAGCTTTTATTGGGTACCACTGCTAGAAGGATACCACCCCCAAAATCCAACTAGATATATGTCAATTGTTGAGGAATCGTGCAACTTCTAATGCTACTATGAGAATTTGAGTTGCACATTTCTAGAAGGTAAAAGGTATTTTTTAATTAACTTCGCTGCACTGCACCTTCAATAATACTGACAAAGAAAACATTGATGTTACGCATGATAGTATTGCAAAATCAAAACTTTTGGTGTACTATAGGCATTTTGACATATACAAATTATAGGCACTTTGTATCAGAAGTTCTAACATCCTCTGATGAAGTATTGAAGATACAAATGTGGCAGAGTATGAGGAAAATATTGACGAGACAGGTTCCCAAATCTGAATGCTGAACACAGTGGGCAGCGAGTTCGGTGTTTTTTTTCTAGGTGTGCGTTTCCCCTCGAAATTCAAACATCGCACTGCCCAGGATCTAAAATCGACTAAATCGTGTTCAACTATGCCCTCAACTCACTTTCACTTCTCTTCAGACAAGGTGTTCTATAGGAAAATGTGAAAGATATCTCACTTTTGAGCACATCATTTATCTTTAAAATGAGGATAAAACCAGGATTTAAAATAATGTCATAATTGAATGTATGGTTTACATCCGCTACTTTGAACCTGACTCAAAACAGATTTGAAAACAGTAGAGAACACACCTCATCTCCTCTCGTAAAATACTAAGTGAGAATGTTCGGAGTAAGGTGATGGTTAAGGTATTATGTAACTGAGTGCATTCTTGTGAGACGGAATTGATTCTAGCAAGCGGTGATACTATTGAGAGCTATTAAGGGTTTTAAGTGAAAAAACATGTGAGATCGTCGTGAAACCCTATCTAAAAGGGTTCTGATACACCAAGACAACAATAAAGTCCATACTGGGAAGAAATAAAATATCTCACCAAATTTAATACCCTAAAAGCTTTTTTCTATTTCCTACTTATAATAATAATAATAATAATAATAATAATAATAATAATAATAATAATAATAATAATAATAATATAATATTTGATTTTGAGTTTAATGCTTCTTTTAACAGCGAGGCTGTATGAGAAGTAAACCTACAACTTAAAGTAGGCGCCGAATCACATGAGCTCCGCCGGGAATTAAACCCGGGTCTCCCACACCTAAAATGCGTATAATAATAATAATAAAAATATCTGCGTTCTGGTAGTGATGAAAGAGGTATTAGGTCTGATAGTGATTTTCTGGACACTAGAATTCCGTATTATTTATAGGTTTACGAAAATCTTATGGATCGATGCAAGAAGTGACTTGCACTAAAGCGAAATCAGATTAGAAGTATACAGAAAAGGTTTTACGGTTTTAAACCTTCTTATCTTTGGACAAATTAGAAAGTAGTCCATTACAGCCCTGTAATATATATATACTATAAAAGTGTACACGAGCAATAACTGAAAAATTAAAAAAAATAATAAAAGCATCGAGTGTGACTCGAACCAGAATCACAAATTTTGCATTTAAACACAAAAAAATAGACTACTTAACAACTAGAGACCGCTCCTTCAGTTGTATTGATACAGAACGAACTCCTTATCTACCCTTGTTTTTATGACGATCTTTGTTTTTCTTCGAAAAGTGGGTGTGTTTTCTTTTTTAAAAAAGGGAAAAAGTTCGCTGCATTAATGCTAAGGTACTGGTTTGTACTGGAAGTATCGTTATTAGATGTAACAAAAGAAGAACTGAGAATTTCAAACAGCAAACTGTGAGCTGTGTTCAGAAGTCTTGTTTCTTTTTTCATTCCATCCCCTCCTCTAGCTCAGAATGCGTTGTTGCCAAACTTACAATCTTAAGGGACTTAGAAAAAATGGGCGTGCAATTATATCTTGGAGAAGTGTACAATAATTTTTTTCTTCTTTTGTTTCAGTGATGGAGCTTCTTTTACTAAATACCATAATATTTTATCTTTTTTAGCTCTAGTTTTATCTTTTTTATTTAACGGAACGTTTCCTTGCAATACGTTTATGAACATTCGCAAATGGAGCGAATTAAATCCGGATCTGCACTTCGTACTTTGTTTACGGTTTCACGAGCCGCCTTAGTGTTTCGCCACAGCTAAAAGTTTCAGTAAATGTGCATTTTCTTCCCTAATTATTTTTATAGATATTATAGTAAAAATGACTATTAAATTATTTACATTGTTCAGGTGCCGTCTGTCAGCAACGTAAATGTACACCTTGTCTGAAAAAGGTTGAGTGCATTCTCTATTGCTGTTTCGAGGCAAAAGTCCAACTTCGGGTATCTTCGGAAAAAAGTAAACCAGATTCGAAACTCAAAGCCAACCTTTGCAATCGGGAAAATGTTTGCAGTTGTGTTTTCCTTCTTTTGAATATAATAAGACTTGTTACCAAATGTATAAAAAAAAGCAACTTTGATTGAAATACTTAATGATACAATATTTCGAAACTTTGTATTAATGTCAGCACATGCTTGTTTATTTTTCTCTCCATACTTAATGGAATATTTAGATACGTAAACGAATCTTTCCATATGTGAAAGAATGCTGAAAGTTAAGACATAGAACATAATTCTCACCTGAGTACTAAAATAAAAGTCAAAGTACAACAAAAACAGGGTTTGCAGTGAATATGAATGTCATTATTATCTTAAATGCCCCTATACATCGCTAGAAGTATTTTCCGAAGAGCGCTTGTGTTAGCTCAGTGGTAAGCCCTTGGATTTCAACTCATAAGGTTGAGAATTCGATTCTCATCTGAGACAGTGTATTTTCGTGAAATTCTGTTTTCCGCAATGCATGAAAAATTTTATAAAATTATTACATTAAAATACGTCAGTTGTATATATATAACATATAATCATTGCAGAACATAGTGATTATTATGTTTAAAAGATAACAGGTGTACACAGTACGTTGGTATTCTATGATATATGTGAATGTTAAATACAAATTAAGAGAATAATATCATCGCAATAAATTGCATTTTTTAGTGTGTTTGTTTGCAGCTATTTGTCATCGTAAGTTACTTCTCAATTTTCTCATTACAGCAAGTGATTTACTCTTTCTGAAAGGTAAAGAGACTATTCGGGTATAAACAGAAATTATTATACAAACTCCAATCTTTGTTAGAGACACAAAACACACGATCCCTAAAACCATGTATAGAGGAAATTTACGAACACGAAATCATGTCAAAGAGACTTATTTATACTTTAGAAAGAAGGCAGAATAGGATTTCTATCCAAAGGATTTCAGTTCAATAATCTGCAATGCTTTTGTATATAGATGTGGTCCCTTTCTCTCCGCCTCTTATTAAATATATATATATATATATATATATATATATATATATATATATATATATATATATATATATATATATATATATTGTGTGTGTGTATGTTCCATCATGTAAACAAACTTCCTACATATAGTGCTTACAGTTTAAGAAAGTACTCTCGGGGTAAGCTATTGGGAGTTGGAGGGAGATATATATTAAGTAAAAGCTATCGATATTAGTATCGAATCCATAGTTCTCGTTGTTGCAGACATTAATAATTACAACCTCTAAAGCGTTAAAGTCCAAATTTAACTCTCATCGTAAAGCTCCTTTGTGGTTAAGCGTACAGCGTGGGACACCCAGGTTCGGCTCCCGGCGAGAGCTCATGTAGTTCGGATTCTACGTTAATTAGTAGATCTACGTTTCATATAGCCTCACTGCTGACGGGACATTAAACTCAAAATCAACTCAAAATCAAACCCATCATCATCGCGTGCGATAAAGGATGTAAAATAAAATGTCTCAAGTGACTGAGATTAGTGTCAAATCCATAGTTTGAGTTCGTGACGCTATTACAAACACAATGTTTGTGACGCTATTACAAACACAATGTTTGTGACGCTATTAATACCACGTTTTGGCATGAGCGACTATGCCACTTGGATTTTGAATTTACAGAAGCAACATCGAAATCGTTGCTCACACAGCTCTAAATGTTTTGATGTATGTATACGTGTGTATTCCAGCGAAACTCGGGAATATCTGGAGTAACTTTTACCTAACATGGGAGACATATTACTTTCAATCTATGAAAAAATGTTGTGGAATTCAGGTACCTCTAGGGATGGAAGTTGGGAGGAGTAACATGTAAAAATAGTGTAAAATGACTGATTGTAGAGTGTTATCCATTGTTTTCTGGGTCGTTGAGATGAGTAGTGAGGCACTCAATCGCGTTATATCCAAATTCATCCCCATCTTCACAGGATGAGGGGCTTGGAGATATGATTAATAAAATGTAAAAACTTACTTAAATATTTGTCGAAGTAATAGTTTTCTGGGGTCGTGAAAGCGTTTCTAATAACTTTGGAATGAAGTTTGTACCCACTTCAAGATAGGGTTTTTAATCGTATCAATTTCTCACCTTAAGAAGAAATTACCATTTCAACTAGTATATGGATCAAGCTAGCGTTCCCAATCGAGAAAAAAGTGTAGATGTATGTTTCGTCTTTTAAAAGATATACTAAATGTAAAATCAGAGATTGAGTGGGTCGGTGGGTCAAATGGGTCAAGATTTGTGTGTGGGTCGGTGGATCGTAGGTCAACAAGGCGTGACCCACTGCAAAACACCATCACCGTGACTCACACTGACCCATTGACCCACCAATCCATACTGCTCAGTGCCTTCTAGATAGCATTTTCTGAACACGCAAGTTTGTTCTACCTTTTACTTTCAACACTTCCATTTTTCTTCTTTTTTTATTTGGTTGTAATGAAGAAAGAAGTTCAGGCTCTTTTGGATTTTGATATTTCCAGGTGTAACAATGCCAATACGACTTACTACTTGGCTTTTGAGATGCAGGCTGTAAGTTTTTAGAGAGGCAAACTTCTGGAAAAAATTGGTTTATTACAAATATAACCTCTTTAGTCAGTAGAGATAATGGCGTGGATAGTGAATCAAACTTCATGACGATGTATTTTAGTGGGTCGGAGTTGGTCACAATGGTTCAGAGTTGTTTATAATTGGTGGTGGGTCAGAGTGGGTCATGGTGGGTGAATGGGTTACGTTGGGTGTTGAGTCATTCTGTGTCACGGTGGGTCGTGGGTCACGATGTGTGGGGGTCAGTATGTTGTGGATCAAGATTTCATCGGCCCACACCACATCTGGTCAACATTGCACTAAAGAGGAGAGGCTCCGAAGGTGCGCGTCGGCGATTTTCTCAAATTTTGCAAATAGATAGCACCCCACCAGAAAGCAATAAATCTCGAAACGGTTCACAGTACCATCTCACAGAACTCCAGATAGAGGGATTTCTTTGATTGGCTAAATTAAGACCTCAACAATTTATCCTTCTACAAGCGAGATTTTCTTAATCGTTTCCCCAAGTCAGAAGAATATACGACAAGTAAACTTAAGGTTGAAGGTTCGCGCCCACCTTGGGATACTTGCTGTTTTCCATAGTGTTTTCTACACACCTGAATATAAACAAGTCAGGTTTATGGGCGATTTAACATATTTTGGGGGAGGAATTTTGTGGTTCGCTGGCGTTTCGTCGAGTCTCTGCCGCTTGTGGTATAATTTTCAAAACGGAAGTGGGGCCACCACGGATCGTAGCTGCGGGATCGCCAACTTTTGGCGAAGGGTCATCAGTTGCGCATCGGTGGTACACTGACACTTACTGCATGGGAACTTGTATGTGAAAACTAAGAGAATAAAGAAGCATGCTATCCATGAAGCCCGTTGGCACTAAAAGAAGTCTGAAGCGATGAAACAGATGTCAAAACCGGAAAACAATTACTTTATAATTTCAAAGGTACCCCGTGTCGAAGAAAAAATATTTGCCCTAAGGTTTCCCGGAGGGTCTCAGGAGGGATGCAACTCAAAATTTGAAAGTGGCGAGGAGAATCAAGTAGTATGTCATTTAAAAGTATTGCTAAAATTTTTAAAAAATTGTAAGAGTCTCGAGTCTTTATGCTAACTTGCGCAAAATAGCGAGCGTTGAAGACGGTAATAAATCCTTCATTGAAAACTCCGTGACGAACTCTAGAAATGTGAAACTGAAACTACACAGAAGAGGTAAACACTTGTCTTAACATTGCAAAAGTATAATGCACTAAGATAAAACAAGAAGTGCCCCATTATGGGTTTATTACATCACTAATATTAAATTCTACGTTCCACGATTGTGTGTTTAAGCTAAAGGACAGGGTGATTGTGAATTATGAAATTAATGGTAGAATGCAGAATAGACCCAACACCAACTATGAACCACTCTGAACCATTGTGACCAACTCCGACCCACCAACGTCATCAACTCTGATCCTTGATCCACGTCCTTCTCTCCATTGACTAAAGAGGTTACACTTGAAATAAAACAAGACTGTGAAATTATCAGTTATCGGAGTTGAATTCCTACCGTCAATCGCTCAAGCACCGCTCTGTTACAATAACGATGGATTTGACCTTTATGATATACAATGGT
This sequence comes from Thermobia domestica, assembly GCF_964235325.1. Classification (NCBI taxonomy): domain Eukaryota; kingdom Metazoa; phylum Arthropoda; class Insecta; order Zygentoma; family Lepismatidae; genus Thermobia; species Thermobia domestica. The sequence goes on along the minus strand of NC_137456.1, from coordinate 220,751,220 downwards.
AAAGTGTTTCTCATCTTCCAAATTTAGATGAATTTAAATTTATCATATATAATTATTTCTTTCTTGGCTTACATATACATTTCAGTAGAAAACAGAATGAAATTTGAAAGTATCAAATAAAAATAAAGTAGACCAACCATAAAAAAAAGAAAAACTAGTTTTCCATATAATTAAGCATGCCGTAATAATTTAAAATGCCCATGAAATTTAGCTTAGGATACAAACTTTATTAAATTTTTCTCACACCTTTATGGCTTGATTGCCTTATGCTCTGAACGATTCATATAGTAAACATCAGCTTTAGCAAATATTATATTAGAATGCAGTGGGTATAAAATGGGAAGGACTGTAGTTTTCATTCCTCATTTAGTTTCTCAACTAATATCAATCGATTTCGATAACTTTTACAAATCAACCAACTACCAATTTCCAATATATAGAAAATCCCCCCCCCCGCTCATAAAAGACATTCTTACAAATGCCAGGACACGTTCTGTTTATTTTTAATAAAGAGTTATATACTCAGCTCTCTAAGTTGAACGGCTTGTAAGATACTCAATTTTTCGCAAAAATTCAAACCCCTACACCTCACTAAGGATATGGGTTAAAATGAAAGTGATACGCGTATAATACCTTGCCCGTTGGTATTGGGGCCTGATTATATACCAATGTCATTTCATTTGACTTTGCAATTTGACCGTGATGATCACGCAAAGTTACTATCAGTTTTTAATACTAGGTATAATAATTCATCTATTACAGGTGATTCGAATTTTTTTCCAGCAGTTAGCTCCTCTAAAAGCTCAAAAGCTGTATCTCTAAATTGAACTCCTATTGCTATTGCCACTCTTACAATTGCAAATATCAAAATCCAGAAGTGCCTGAACTTTTCTTATTAGAAACAAATGAAAAAACGAAGAAAAATGAAGATCTTGAAAGTACAACGTAGACAAGCTCACCAGTGTTCAGAAGATGCTGTCTACAATGCACTGAATACAATGGGTCGGTGGGTGGTTGGGGGTCGTTTCGTCCAAAGATATTACGTCCAAAGGACATTTCGTCCACAGAGATTTAATTCAAACACATTTGCTCCAGGAACATTTTGTCCAAAGGGCAATTTGTCCAAAGAACATTTCATCCAAAAGACATTTGGTCCAAAAGACATTCGTCCAAAACACAATTGGTTAAACAGACAATTGGTCCAAATGACATTTAGCCCAAAAGACATTTCGTCCAAAGGAAATTTCATCCAAAGACATTTGGTGCAAAGGATATTTCGTCCAAATCACAATTGATCCATAGGACATTTCATCCAAAAGACATTTGGTCCAAAAGACATTTCGTCCAAAGACAGTTGCTTCAAAGGACATTTCGTCCAAAACACAATTGGTCCAATGGGCATTTGATCCAAAAGACAATTGGTCCAAGGGTGATTTCGTCCAGGGATATTTAGTTCAAAGCACATTTCGTCCAAAGAACATTTGGTCCAGAAACGCTTGGGGGTCAACGGTTTGTTTCTATTAGAAGAATAAAAATGATGCATATAACATTATGACTCACAAGTAATACTCCCCAAGTCTAACACTGCGATTTTGAAAAAAAATTCGCAGGTAGATACTACACATAAAATAGGGACAATACGCAAAAAATAAATGAATGCGAGTTTATTTTCTGCGGAAAACGGTTTTAACGGACAAAATCCCCCACACAAAATTTTGAAATTTGACGCCTAAAGGGCAAGAAAAAGTGCACTGAATTGAATGAAACTGTGCACAGATGTTGTAGACGTAAATTGAGATATTTGGGTTTCGTATTTTCCTGAAAAAAAGCGGTTGCGTATATCACGGACCTTTTAAACCGTTGATTACGAAATATCAAAAGTGCAAATAATTATACGTCAAAAGTTCTTGAAGAGTATGGAGAATTGCAACGAAATCTCGTATAGGAACAATCCGCAAAACAATAAACGAAACGTGTTTTAATTTGTGCGGAAAAACAATGTTGGGGGCTAGGCCTCCTCCGAAAAAAGTAAATATTACCGTAATAGCGTAAGAAGTAGTGGATCAAAGCAAATGAAATTGTGGGTAGATATTTTAGAGACCCTATGTAAAATAATGTCTTTCGTGTTTCTGAAGTGTCCCTATCCGTTTTGGTTAAAATTTGGCACATCAACAAAAAACAGGAAATGTATTGACACATGTTTTGTTTATGAGGAAAAAACATTGTAAGTGTCAAAGATGCCTTCTTATATGCTATAAAAGACACTATACTGTTTGTGCTTGATCTGTGAAATTTGAAGCAATCAGATGGAGACACTTGTTAAACACGAAAGGCCTTATTTTAATGTCTACATAGAATTTCATTCGCTTCGTTCCACACCTTCCACCACTCAACGCCTCGGTCCGCTCAACAGCTTTTCTTTTCAGAAAAATACGAAACCCGTATTCCTTCATTTTTCGTCTACAATATCTGTGCACAATTTCATTCACTTCGGTCCACTTCTTCTTGGCTTTCGGGCAATATCTTTTCGAGCAATTGTATTTTGGACGAAATGTCCTTTGGACCAATTCTCCTTTGGACGAAATGTCCTTTGGACCAATTGTCTTTTGGACGAAATGTCATTTGGACGATTTGTCCATTGGACCAAATGTCCCTGGACCAAATGTCTTTGGATTAAATGCCTCTGTACGAAATGTTCTTTGGACGAAATATCTTTGGACTAAAAGGTTGGCCACCCGGTGGGCCAGTGTGAGTCACGTCCTTTTGACCCACGATCTACTGACCCACTCACAAATCTCGACCAGCTTCACCCACTTACCAACCGATCCATTGACCAACTCCATCTTTGATTTTACCATGTCTTGTTTCATTTAAAAGACTAAACATACATCCATATGATTTTTTTATCGATTGCGAAGGTTGGCTTAATATCATAGTTGAAATGGTATTTTCTTCTTAAGATGTGAAATTGATGTCATTAAAAAGCCCATTTTGAAGTGGGTACAAATTACCTTCCAAAGTTATTAGAAATGCTTTCTCACCCCGAACACTATGAATTCGACAAATATTTAAGTAATTTTTGAGATTTTATTTTTAGCTCTCCCAGGCCATCATCCTGTGAAGATGGGGATGAATTCGGATGTAACCTCTATTGGGGGCATCACTATCCATCTGAACGACCGAGAAAAGTATGGATAAAACACTAAGATCAGTCGTTTTACATTGTTTTTACATGTCACACCTCCCAACTTCTATAACTTCATACTAGTATAATATTTTCTTCTTAGATTGAAAGTAATATGACCCGCAAGTTTGATAAAGGTTGTCCCAGACATGCCAGAAATACGTTGGAATATTCATCTATACAGAAACATTAAAATACATAAAGCTGTGCGAGCAATGCCTTCGATGCTGCCCTTGTGAATTCAAAATCCAACTGACATGGTCGTTCAGAACTGTTGCTATTTATCTCGGTGATAACGAAACCATGGACTCTACACTAATATCGATCGTTTTCAATCATTGTATATGTTACTCCCTTCGACTTTCCTTATTAGATGTGATGGGGGATCTTACTTCTACTGGACGTTGAACTTAAACGTCATCAGAACTGCTCCCAATGAACTTGGGGACAACGAAAAGTATGGATTGTATACTAACATATGTCATTTTCAATTATTTCTACATGTCACAAATTTCACACACTCCTTCAGGGTGTTAATGGGGGCTTAACTTACATGGCATATGGAGTGCCACTCTTTATCTAAGAGACCTCCAAAAGTATAGATTCGACACTAATGTTGGTCTTTTTTTTTAAATTTTGATGTCAGCCCCTTTCATTCCTTCTAGGACAGCATTCGGATACTGGGATCGCTAGGACTAAATTTGGTATTAAATGGCATTAAAATTTCTACCAATTAATTTAGCGAACAGTGCTGCATTTAGAACCTCGGTGCCCCCAATAACTACATATTTCTCCGCCCCTTGATCCGTAACTTACAAATAAAACTTAATTCAAATATGCTTAATTATTGAATTTATTGCAGTTAAATACCACTCACTAGATGCTACAGCTACAACTACGTAACAAAAATAAATAGGAAACATGTTCTGAATTATTTCTAGATTTCTTACGCTATCATTAAATATATTAGATTAGTAAAAGAGGATTGCTCATGAAATAGTATATTTGCTCTCGATTTTTTTTTCATACGAAAAAATTAAAATTTTAAACTTTGCGCTCTTCAAATATGTTGCCTTCTAGGCACGGGCCTAGTTGAACTAATGGGAAATGCGGCACTGAAAACTTACATTTCGACTCTAATATCGGTTGATTTCAATATTTTTATGTCGCTACCTAACCACCCTGGGTGCTAATGGGAGCTTAATTGGATTTGAATTGAAAGTAGAACTGTTTACCTAAGCGACCACGAAACTATGGATTCGATACTATTATCGATCCTTTTCTAGCATTTTTGATATGTATCCCGACAGTACTCTTTTCCAGATTGTAAGAAAAAAGGTTAAAATTGCTCTAGACATATCAGAATTATGTTGAAACACACACATCCATCCACTTTCATATATATAAATATAGAGTGAGCGAGAGAGAGCGACCAAAGGCATCACCACTTCCACATTGCCAAAGCATATATCAGGTACTGAATTGAAAATCTATGTAAAGACCTTCTGCTGTGGCATGCTTCATATGGACAATTCTAGTCTGCTCACGTGACGTTTGGGGTTCTTGAATATCTTGCGAGCGTTTCGACTTCGGATTCTCGGTTTATACCCTCTTTTTATGCCTCGGATAATTTTTCCAGAACATCAATGACATGCTGTAATACGAATGTTTAGAAGTAGCCTCTATATGACAAATAGCTGCAAATAAATACACAACATAATTTATTTATTGATATTATTTTCTTAATTTGTATTTAACATTCACATACATCATAGAATACCAACGTACTGTGAACACCTGTTATATTTTAAACATAATAATCACTATATTCTGCAATGATTATATGTTATATATATATATATATATATATATATATATATATATATATATATAATAAATAAATATATCATAAATAAACATAAACATAATATATCATAAATAAACATTGACTCAGATGGCAATCGAACTCTCAATTTTATGATTTGCAATCCAACGGCTTACCACTGAGCTAACACAAGCGCTCTTTGTAAAATACTTCTAGCGATATATAGGAGCATTTAAGAAAAATAATGACATTCATATCCACTGCAAACGCTGCATTCGTTCTACTTTGAGTTTTATTTTAGTATTTAGGCGAGAATTATGTTCTATGTCTTAACTTTCAGCATTCTTTTACGTATGGAAAGATTCGTTTACGTATCTAAATATTCCATTAAGTATGGAGAGCAAAATGACAAACAAGCATGTGCTGACATTAATACAAAGTTTCGAAATATTGTATCATTAATTATTTCAATCATAGTTGCTCTTTATATATATTTTGGTAACAAGTCTTACTATATTTAGAAGAAGAAAAACACATCTGCAAGGTTTTTCCCGATTGCAAAGGTTGGCTTCGAGGTTGGAACCTGGTTTACTTCTTTCCGAAGATACCCGAAGTTGGACTTAGAAAATTTTTGCCTCGAAACAGCAATAAAGAATGCGCTCAACCTTTTTGAGACACGGTGTACATCTCTTCTTTGAGTCTTTCGTTCCTGCGCTCTAATCGTGGAGGATATGAGGATTAAAACAATCAAAAGAGTAGTGAAGGGTAACGAGAAAAGCCTAGTCTGAAGAAGACATTGAAGAGGGACACAAGCTGTGAATGCGAATCGTGCATGGTGTAAATAAAGGACGAAACCGAAAGAGAAAACCAGAAACAGATAGTAAACGGAGAAAAAGAGTAGAAATTATTCAAGTGGGAACAAAATATAAATGAGAATAAATATATCAACAACTAGACGCTTACCAAGAAACTATCGTGGTGTAGTGGTTAAGACGCTGCTTTGCAAATCCAAAGGACGTAAGTTTGAATCTATTTCAAAGAGTGTACTTCTCTCTTTATTTTTTAATAATGCATACAGCTCTTGGGATGTGGTAGAAGAGAGTTTATTATCCGTTTAATATAGCATGCTAAGTGAAAACGAGTTAAAATTTCCGGTAAAATTTATCAGAGAAATGAAACAATGAAAACAAGGAAGCAGGTATATTTAATCAGTGAAACGTATTAGAGGGGGATGATCGAAAAAACTTGAACTTTTCCCGAATTTCGTACATGTGATTCTCTACGTTTGAAAATTCCTCAAGAAATGTGCCTATTGCAGACACATCATGTCAGACATGCCGTAAATTGCATATGATCTTTTGTCGATCTTCACGTTCTGAGACGAAAACCACCTTCAGTTCGAAAGTTTCTCACCTGCTCTCTCTCTCTCTCTCTCTCCCTATATATATACACAGACTGTTCCATAATTCGTGTTATCTTCTACAGCGCTGGGAGAAGATGAAGTTTACACACTATTAATGTGAAATTTGGCACTCTTATTGAGAAATATCTGAATGTTTCGACTTTCTAAACAAAATAAGAGAAAATTGCTGTTTAGTCCCCCTTTTAGGGGTATAAATACGAAAGTTCATTTTCCTTATGGGAGATTGAATGTTAAATTTTAGAAGCAGTTTTCTACAATAATTATTCGTGAAGAGTTTGGAGCAAATGAGTTGTATTTGTTACAAAATGCAAAAACTCATTCACAAAGCTAGTTAAGCCGTCTCAAACATTATTTTGCGAAGGTCCCCCTTTTCGCGGGCAAGGGCCGTAAAAAGGTGATGGGTGATATGTTACCAAAATCCCAAAATTTATTTTCGGAATGCCAGTAAGCGTGAGATTAATCACAAATGTCACAGAATTAATGCTCCAATGTCCTTACATGTAAGTGACTAATAATGGGGCTACACCCCCTTTCAAAATTAAAAAAAAATCACCATAAATATCCTTACTAGGGACACACGAGAAGAAGGTATTTTTTAATTCATGTAAAATTAGGCGTCATTTTATCAAAAGAGTATGCGTTTTTCAAATCTGGAATGTTATTTTGATATCGCAACCGCCTTAGGGTTGCACAGGGGGCGAAACATAAAATGATGGATGTTTATAAAAATTCCAAATGTTATTCTGGATGTGTAAATGAGTATTAGATTAATGGCAAATGACACAGAATTAATATTCCGATGATCCTTGCATGTGCCAGTGATTGATGTGGTGCTACAGCCACCTTCCACAAATCACCAAAAATCAAGATAAATATCCTTAACAGGGACATACCAAAAGAAGCTTTTTTTTCTATTGGTCGATTAATGTGAAATTTGGCGTTATTGTAATAAAAAGTTATGTATTTTCCAAATCTGAAATGTTATTTTGCTAACAGGGGACAAAGGGCGCGTTTGGTAATTTTTTGCTTTGGCGGGCACAGGGGCGAAGTATAAAATTTCCAAATTTTATTTTGGTAGTGCCAATGACCATGAAATTAATTGCAAAGCGCACAGAATTAATGTTCCTATGCTATTTCCATGTACAATCCGCAGCAAAGAACCTGCAACGTGAGCATATAAGTTTATTGTGAAACTACGACTTCTATTGTGAAACTATTGTGAATCAAATTAACGTCTAAGTGGCATGAATCACGCCAGGAGAAACCTCGGAGTCCTCCCCTGCACACTTATTTTGGAGCAAAAGACTTCGTCGTTTCACAATAAACATATATGCTCATGTTCAGGTTTTTTGCTGCGGACTGTACCAGGGACTGATATTAGGCTACAATCCCCTTCCATAGAACAATAGAAATTAATGATGAATGTCCTTACACGCAAGGACCTATTGCAGAAGGTAAATACTTTTCATTATTAAAGTGAAATTTGGCATTATTTTCCAAAAATGTTTGTTTAGAAAAAGAGCTAAAGCGACAATATGATAATGGTCATGTGTTGATCTCTTTTAGTGCCGTCAACTCAAAATTTGATTGGCCTAACGGGAGTTTCAATGTAAAATGCGGAAAGCAGTTTGCTCCATATTTATACGAATTTTGCTGTAAATTAGCAGTTTTATGTAGAAAATACGATACCATTCCTCTTCTTCCTCCCCTTTCATCTATGATGGTACATACGTTTCTAGTTTTATTACGCCGAACCTCCAAATTGGGGCAGATAGGCAATAAGAAAAATTCAAACTTTTCGTTATTTCCCGTGAGCGTCAAAATATTTGGAAATATACCAAAATTAATGCTTAGAAGCTACCTCCATTTGCCAGCGACCACTTTAGTGACTCAACTCACCCTTCCCGGTCCCAAAATCACTTAAAGAACCACACCATTTTGTTTTATTATCTTCCATGCTTCTCTCTGCCCTATTCAGAATGCATGCTAAGAGATGTGTGTTTAAGAAGCACTTTAACACGTCCGAATCATTTGTTGGCGTCCCACTGTAAGCTGATTTTAAGCAATGTCAACAAACTTTGTTTATAAAACACCCTCTAATTCCTGACTCAACTTCTTGTTCATGTGTGCTGACAGCAGTTTCAGACCTTTTCTTATCGCAATACACCAACGATTTACGAGTTAACATGTTGACAGTTCAATAGGATTTCCCCAGACAGCACAATGCACGTACAGTATCCGTATAGTACATGTACAATTGCACGGATGCAACATGTGCATCATCTGTATAAATGCATGTGATGCACATATACATGCCAGGTCCTATTCAACATCTTCACGTGCACAGAACATGTGCAACGCACACGTAGACGTCCTGCACAAGTGATTTACACCTACCGCGCAGGTGATTTACAAGTAGCACGTATTTGATTTACATGCAGTTCACAGGTAATTTACATATAGGACAGTGGTGATTTACACGTAGCACACAGGTGATTTACAAGTAGCACATAGGTGATTTACACGCAGTAAGCAGGTGATTTACATGTAGGACAGAGATGATTTACACGTAACACACAGGTGATTTACAGGTAGTACCCAGGTGATTTACATGTAGGACAGAGATGATTTACACGTAACACACAGGTGATTTACACGCAGTACTCAGGTGATTTACATGTAGGACAGAGGTGATTTACACGTAGCACATAGGTGATTTACACGCAGTACCCAGATGATTTACACGAAACACACAGGTGATTTACATGTAGGACAGAGGCGATTTACACGCCGTACCCAGATGATTTACATGTACGATAGAGGTGATTTGAAGCAGTAACCAGATGACTTACATGTAGTGTACAGGTGATTTCCTCGCAGTACAGAGGTGATGTAAAAGCTTATATATTTAGTGTCTTACGCAGTAACACCATCTATAACTGCAAAGACATCACCTTCAAAGTATATAACAAGTAACTAATAATTGTCAGTAAGAATTTTAGTTTTGGAGTTTATTATTTGCAACAAGCAAAGCTTTAGGTAGTATCTTTGACATGTTTGTCAAGTAACAAATAACGCAACATATTTTGCTGTAATAGGTCACGAAAATAATTTTGTAAACCTATGAACTGTCTGACTGTAGTTACATCAGTACAATGCTGTCACCTGTTTATCTTGTATCCTAGCTCAGTGGACGTTATGGAGTTTTTACAATCATTCAGCTGTTATTCGTCGAAAAATCTCTATAACGCCGCCTGGAGGAAAAACGACACCTACCAAAAATGGAGGTTACTTTCTGTTCATGAGAGTGAGAGTAAAAGAATGAAAGTAAAATTATACACTTGCACGGTAATATGGACGTGTCATATACACGTGCAATAGCCGTGCAAATACCCATGTGCACACAAGGGCTTAAGCAACGGTAATTTAAATGTGCTTCATCCTCGCAAATGCACATGTGCACATGCACGGCTAAAGCATGGGTTATGTATCCTCGTCCCATAAGTGCCTTTACATCGCAGTGACGGGTATGTGACCGCGCAGTACTCCAAGGAAGGGATGGTTGTATAAGAATTTGTGATTAATTTTGAAGAGTTTTTATTTTGACTAGGGAATTAACATAGGTGAAGGGAGTAAAGACACAGATTTGAAGCATCAGTTCACTGTTATTGAAGCATCAGTGCACGAAAAGATTCGTATTCTCAGTTTTTCTATTTATTGTTTTATATGTTAAGTTAAACACCACAATATGTATCACTGATATCGCAAATCGTATTATTTTTTAAAATCGTGTTTGTAACCTATTGTCAAAACATTCATCTCCAGACATGATGTAGAGAGAAGAGAAAGAGATACGACATCTGTAATATATGTATATGTGATTCACTAAGTAACTGTAGAAATTAGTTAAAGGTCACATAAGAGAGCGAAAAGGAGCTCTAGAAGTCTGAACTTTTTAGAAACGTAATAGATAGGTGAAAATATAGTTAAAAATTGCAAAGGGTATCATGTAATTTACCTCTCTTTTCTTATATTCTAGTATACTTTTTCTTTCACATCCAAACATCCCTATTCAGATTTACGAGATAAAGGTGAAGAGAGAAACATTTCCATTTCAAGAATTATATAAGGAAAAAAAACCTTTGACTTAGACTAGATTCGAACTCGCAACCCTTGTATCCATGGCTCAGCGCTATACCGATTGAGCTAACAACTTCTGTTGGAAAAGCCTGATTTCTACAACTACTGGTTGCTGAATGATGTGTATTAACCAAGTTTGCCGAGATAATTGCTTCATATAGCTATTGCAATAATAATAATAATAATAATAATAATAATAATAATAATAATAATAATAATAATAATAATAATAATAATAATAATAATAATAATAATAAAGCAGAAGAAGAAGATCAGAATTTAAAAAGTCGCATATGTTAAAAGTTTGACGTGCAGAGTAAGTTCTAATATGAGATTTTATTAATTATATATAATAAATGTAAGCGTGGTTTATTCGTGCGTGCTATTCAAACTGCGTAATTCACTACCTAGTCCCATAAGGGTTGTACAGTATGGTACAGTAGCCTTGCGTCCTCCAACCGTGAAGAATGTTTCGGTTTGAACCTATGCGTGTCCTAGGAGGAAGGAGGAGATTGAAAGAAAGAAAAGTGGTTTAGAAATTATGCAAACGTAGAATATCTCACGAGGTGAGGTGATATAGAGTTCAGCGTGTCTTTCAGCTACTACTCTATACAAGACAAGCATCTACGACTTAACGTGGAACCCGAACCACACGACTCCTGACGGGAATCGAAACCCGTATCACCTCTAGTTCTATTATGGGAGACACAGGAACATATAAAAATAATCGAAAATGAACGATATTAATGTTAAATCCAAAGCTTTCGACGTCCTAAAAATTCGTAATTGAAAGATATGAGTGTCTATTCAATAGTTTTCGGGGTCGCTGAAGTGAATAATGACACTCCAGATACCAAGAAAGCCCAAGGCTTTATTCTTCGTTAGCGGCAAGTTTATTCAGTTGCTCCTGCTGGAAATGGATTCGTACTATTTCATTCCGATTCAAATACGTATTCTACTGGGAAAACTAATCTCAAATATATCTAATGGTTATATTTAATGAATATAAACATATGCATTTTTGAATATTGTATATGAATTGCTAATTCATACTTTATCTAGTAGAAAATGGTGCATCCAGGATATATTCTGAAGTAATAGGGAGAACTTTTGGAGGTATATTTTATTTATCTACTGTCGAATTTAGTGTGCAATAATTTCACACAATTTACTTCGGAACTATCGAGACGAGACTGAGATAGCTATTTGTCGATTAAAAGGGGACTAATACTGTAAGTAGTCTCGTATTGTCTCGTTTTGATACCAGTCTTACTTCGGGGCTTGTTCTCTAGTAACTGGTTGCGTAGTGCACCTACATAAGACGTCGTATATTTAAATGTTTGAGAACTTACCCCACCTCCAGTTGACGGATCGTTCTATCTAAAACTACCAGACCGTTTATGTAATTTTTCGTTTATGTACAGGTCCTATCCTTATGTCAATTATTTTCTTGCAACAGAGAATGAAAAATGTAACAGTTATAATGTTGATCGCGCATAATCCTGTATAGATAAAAGGCACTTTATAGAGTGTCGGACTCCGTGGAGTAAATACAGTAGTTACTGCCTTGGTAAGTTCATCACTGAACGCGTTTCTGTCCTACTCGTGCAATGACGTCACCTTTGACACTCGCTCGGGACAGAACCACAGGAGAAGTAACGCTGTTGTCTGCTTACTCGCTTGCTGTTGTGTATTCTCTTTGGAACCTGATGTGAAATTTCTGTTTTCTCCTTACTTTCAGCTGTCTTTTGGTATTTCTAATTTAGATGTCTATTATATTAGTGGAATTTTATTCCGTCATGGAAATATATTTTTTTCTTTTTAAATGTAAATAGAAAGAAAAGTCTATTTGGACAACTTTCCCCACAACTCTAGAGTTGTTGTCTGTGGTGCTCTTTTCTTTCCTTTTCCTTAAGGGCCCCGGTGGCTCAGTGGTAGAGCGTTTACCTCTGGTGCTTGGTGTTCCGGGTTCGATCCCAGCCTCCTTCAAGTGAAATTTGTGGTGGACAAACATCGTGTGCGTGGGTTTCCTCGGGGTACTCCCACTTCATTCATTACTCATCATAATCACCCTATTTAGGATAACCGTCGGACGTAAAACTCAAAGATTTCATTTTTCTTTTTTTTTCCTTAAGTTGTATCCCCAGTTGGCCTAATCCAGTTGCGTTTGTCAATCAGAATTTCTTTCCAGAACTTTTAATTTTCTCACTTCATCACTTTCTTCATTTGCTTGTAAAATGTTCTTTCGGAGGAAGAACTTTTCAGTTGCTTGTTTAGTTAATTTATACTTATGTATGTTCTAAATGGGATAAAATATTAAAACCTCCGGTTCACACTTGCTAACAAATTCATTTTTTTATGATCTGTACTTAAATCTTAGAGGATCCGGATGGTCATTGCTTGAACTCATTAGTTTTCTAGGTATCAGGACATTTGCGGTAAAACCAGAACACCAGTTTTTCTGGGATATTTGCGGTACTGTTCAAAACTTTCCCTTAAACAGTAGGACATTTGCGATACACACCGTGGAACGTGCGCCGAAATCATCCGTTTCAGCCCCGTTAATCTAAATTAGAATGAATACATTAATAAAGAGGTTGGGTATGCAGATGCAACAGCCTAATATATGTGATTCATTCTGTTTGGCTGATTTTAGTAGGTCATGAATATATAAGACGAGATCACGCGGGCTGCTTAATGGAAACTATCACAATAATCGAAACATCTAAGAAACCATGCGTTTCTCATCAGGGTTTTCAGTACAGACAGTATTGAAATTTCAAGAACGGGAACATATCTTGAAGGAAACAAATATTGTCCCTTGGATCTTCGTCCTTTTACCAGCAAGAGATAGTAAGAGATATCAGAGTTTTTCAGTTTGGTGAAGGTTAATATTATGATTGGAATCCGAAATTAAGCAAATTACGTTTCGAGCAAAAAGCAATAACATCTCGAAGAACACTGTTCCAGGAAACGCACATTACTTGGTGTAAGTTCCATTTTAATCAGTGCTTGTGGAGGAAGGTTCAGGAATTAGGACTCAACTATAAATCAGCTCCAGAGGTGAGGCTCCGCCTCAGAATTTCTTTTGCCCTACCATTTCTCCCTGTAGATGATATTGCTATTGGGTGGCTTTCCATTATTCAAGATGAATCACATCACGAAAGACTTTAGGTTTTTAGATTATCTTGCAGAACAGTGATTAAGAAATAATGCCGGTTAAATAATACTGGTATTGACATATTCATGTGAAACTACTCGAATCAAGAGCACAGAACGAATAATGCTGTTGAAGGTGGAATTACAGAATCAAATCATTAATAAGTAAATCAACTCCTAAGTGTGTTGTTTAGAAGTATCTAAAAAAAATGAGGCTGTGTACAGCAGCTAGCTGTATCAAAGAAGACCTTTAAACATTGAAGGGAAACGTAGATAACAAGCGTACATAGAATTGGACGGAAGAATAGAAAAAGCATTAACTGATTATGTATCCTCAAAAGATGTCAATAAATTCTTGAGGAAAATGGTACACATTCAAAAGTTGGAGTAATTATTATTTCTTCCAGAAAATAGGCTACGTTGTTTATTGTTTTTATTATTGTGATTGTAAGTTGTCTCAATCTATCCATCATAATTATCTGTAGTTCTTGGAAAAGTGTTAATGAAAGCTATGAAAGAAAACAAAAATATAAACATTTCTAGAAGTTTCCTTTAAATATTATGGACAGGCATTTGACCAATGAGAGATAAGAATTTGTTTACATTTTCCAGTTTTGGCCAATCACAAACAAGCATTTGTTTACATCTTTCGGATGTGTCTACCATGTATCCTAGTAAATATTTTTCTTTTCACTTTTCTGTATAATTGATCCTTATATTAGAGTTTAAATGTTCTTAGTGTTCTGAGAAAAGTTTGTATGTATGTATGTGAGTTAATAATGGTTTCATATTCTGAAAGAAGATTTTTAGTCTGCTTTTAGTATGCAAAAACCCGAGTCCCCTAAAACAGTCATGTTATTTTCCCCTAAAACAAAGTGCTAGCTACACCAATGTTATAAAATTTGGTCGTTGTGTAGCAGTTGATACTGCGTGCTTATCCTGTAACTGAACACTCGAAAATATTTTCTCTTAGCAAAGAGAATAAGAAGTTATTTCAAATAGTACCGCAAATGTCCCAATACCACAAAAGTCAATACTCGAAGTACCGCAATTGTTGCAGTATCACAAATGCCGATACCGCAAGTGATTCCCTTTCAATTTTCTAAACAATCTTCATTTAATTTCTTTCTCAAAAGCAATTTTCCTGCACAATTCTGTACTTTGATTTTTCTACAAAACGAAAGGAACAAATAGCACCTGAAATACAAACGGATAAGGACGAATTTTACTTCTTTCTGTTCCTTGTTTGATCTACATAAATAATTTTAGAAAGAATAGGATTATTTTTTTAACGATACATGTAACATTAGGGTGGTCCAAAATCAAATGCAAAAATTCAACTTGTTCAAAATAATAGTCCACAAGGCTTATTTTTTCCTCTAGCCACAACCTATTTACTTGCTTAATTTCAGCTCTGTTGCTTAATATTTACAGGTCGCTCCATTTCAATTTTTTTTTTGTTTATGTAATATATTACCAATGAACTAACGCTAGAAGTTTTCTGAGGTATACGCTGGACCGTTCTCAAAAATATAGCGTATACCCTTCTCCGTATATACTCGTTCATTCGTAAATTAAGGTAAATATATGCTGCACTAGAAAAATATTAGGTTCCTAATGGGTATTATATTCATGTATACTATATTATAGGCGTCAAGACTACAATGTAATTTAACACAGTTGCTGTGCTAATAGCCGGATAGCCGGATAAGTTCGTAGCTTTCATTGTGATCATTAGATGGTGTCATCATGTTATGGAGGTAGTCCTCTCTAGTGTCTTAAAAAATAAAATGAAATTTTTGAGTTTTACGTCCCACGGTTATGCCGGCTAGGCTAAAGGAGATGGTAATGTTGAGAAATGAATGAAATGGTGGAATGAAGGAAGTAGGAGGAAACGGGAGAACCCCGAGGAAATCAACGCACACGGCGTTTGTCCACCACAAAGTTCACTTGGCGGGAGCAGAATTTGAACCCGGGACCCCATGCACCAGAGGTGAACGCTCTACTACTGACACACCACGGCCCCTCTCTAGTATCTTCAAATGTTTGTTTAGTCCGGCAGAAGGTCTATCAACTTCATCGTTCAAACAATTTCATAAACAGTGGCCATCAGTAAATCAGGATGATTTACAAAGACAACTGACGACCTATTTGAGAGTCCAGTGACGCACAGATGCTATGCACGAAATCCATTGAAGCACAAACATATCAGATGTTAAAATATTTACCAAGTGCTCCTTAAGCCAAGAAGCCTAGAGATGATTATAAGGAACTTTTGCGTTTATTTCTCATATTTCTTGGTGGATGCAACGACAATCAGTCATTTCGAGCTCGAGACCCAAAACATCACGCTAGATGGATGGGGAAAGGTATTTAAGCATTGATTATTTTTTAAGTCTCAATTTAGAATGACTGCACGAAAGTAAAATTATCACATGTTTAGCGCTGTTTGTAAGCCTTGTTTATGTGAAAAAGTGGAATGAAGCTCCCCTTGTCAACCAAATCCCTCTCAATGACTAACTTTATGTCAGTTTTGAAAACTTACTCAGACGACTGCATTTCTAGTAATGCATGTGCAGCATTTTCAAGATATCTCTAGTTTTTGTCTGCACTTTTATCAGAATTAGCTTTTTTTTTTTGATGAGAGAGTATCAGAAGAAACAAAGGAAAAGATGGCCCAAAGCCTGCAGCGGTCAGCATAACCAAACATTCCACTACGACTTAAGTTGACAAAGAAACCCGAAGAACTTAATTTGGAGGATCTAGTAACAGCAAGAACACTCAATATTTGATGTCCTAATGAAAAAAAGGCAAAGAGAAGTCTCAATCTTTCCTCAAACAAACACTACAACGCTGGCGAGATAATGCTTTTTTTTTCAAGAATTTTGTGAATTTTCAAAATAAATGGCTGTGGTGAATAATGTAGCTGAAAGAGGTATCAGTCTCATCCAAAAGTATAATGAAGCCTTGACAAAAGACTAGGAACAGAAACAGTTTATTCTTTGATTGGTCGAAAACCATCTTAAAAATGTTTCCACTCCACTGAAGAAAGCGTTTTTTAAATTGAGGATACAAATAGTGACATTTTTCTAAAAGTTTTGGCAACAAATCAGGGGTAAAACTGAGGGGGAATGGGGGGACGCCGTTAGCCTCACTTCAAAAAATATACATGGCATCTCCTACTTCCTAAAATATTACAAATGGCAAAAATAGGCACGCGGGACAGCGTGGCCGAATGCGTCCCCATGCCTTTTCAGATCCACTTTTAATCCTACAATAACTAAAACAAGGCAAAAATGAAGCGACCTGTAAATATGACTTAATTGTACTGAAATTTCGTTGGTTATTTGTATACATCACAAGGAATAAAATAAACCTTGTGGACAATCGCCTACTGTTCGTTTTATATTTTAGCCCACCCTAATGTGACATATTAAAGGAGAGTGCTTAAGATTGACATTACTGTATAACAAAAGCCTCAACTATGAAAATATTCTAATAAATTATCTTCTATCTTTCTGATAAAGAAAATAAAGTTGATACCAGATATAAATAACGAAAAAACATATGAATTTAAATGTAAAATTTGAGTCCAAAATACCCACTTATAAACAACTGCTGAATTTTAGAAAAGAAACACATGTAAATTGAAGTTATGTGATTAACTTGGAGCTTCAAAAACCAACACCCAGAAACCGCCGTGTAAAGTTTAACTGATGCAAATTTTTTAATTGCATAACTTGCTTTCGGCTAGGCGGGGAGTCCGCCCCCAAACGCTTGCATTTGCTCTTTCTCCGGCCTCTCACTTCTCATATCCCTAAGATCTCTGATCTTAAGTGGTTTCGAGATATGGCATATCTTATTCTAACAATTTCAACCCCCAACTTTGTCTTCCTGCTGTTTTTCTTCTAACCGTAATATCAAAAAACTGAAATACATCTTTAATCAAGATGTTTCTACTCTTAAGGGATTTTGAAATATGTCCATTCTATTTTACCAATTACAATTTAAACCTTTTTTTTCTAAGGAAAAATGAAAAAACGCAGAAACATGTCTTTAATTGTTTTACTTGCAAAACCTAAACACCAATTTTCATTCCCGGTGGGAGCTCATGTATTTCGAATTCCGCGTTAATCAGTAGGTTCTCGTTTCATATAACTTCGCTGCTGAATGGGACGTTAAACTCAAAATCAACTCAACCAATTTTCATGTCAATAACCTTAACGATTTTCGAGTTATGACCATCCAAAGAACTCATATACTGTGTTAAAATATGTAGATATTCATTAATTTGGTAAAATTCATAAAACTAAGGGCACAAGATTAGCGTACGCGCGTTTGGCGTGGGAGACCCAGGTTTGATTCCCGGTGGGAGCTCATGTGATTGGATTCCACGTTAATCAGTAGATCTACGTCTCATATAGCCTCGCTGCTGAACGGGACGTTAAACTCAAAATCAGCTCAGCTCTGCTAAGGGAATAAGCAGCGTGGATCTACGGATTTTTGGGTCCAACCACATATGACAAAATTACACCCCTATTGCTTTACAATTGCTGTATATCTCCCTGCTTTGGAAATGAACGGAACTTAGCATTCTCTTCACCAACTTTTCTATTTCGTGTGTTCATTTTAAAGCCGTACACACCGCATGAGGGCATTGCTAAAGTTTTCAAAGTCAATGTAAGAAATACAGATGAGTTCTATTTACACAACGTGTACAGTACAAAATATACAATAATATTCCACATAGAAAATATCATACACAACAGTGTGTAAGAAATTCATAAAATGTTTAAAAACCAAAGAAAACGTACTTCAACACAAATGCAATTAAAACCTGACTCTGAGAGCGCGACAATATTATCTTGTTCGAAGGGTCAGTGATTTTTTGTCGAACAGGCTGAGCGTGGGCTTATCTTGTCTTATGTTTCGCAACATTGCTCTTGGTCAAGTGGCCTATTGCTTGTGCCTTTAGGTATTTGCCCTAAAGCTATACAGCGAGTTGTGTGCGTTCTGTTACTCCTTCCCTGCCCCTGGCTGTTTGCGAAAATATCATTTGCTTTTCATGCATTGGGATAAGGGGCAAGACACCTTGCGACCTTGGAAGGGAGTAACATATAAAATGATCGAAAACGACAACCGATGTTCATGTAGAGTTCATAGTCTCGAGGTCGCTGAGATGGTTAGGTGTAAAGCTATCAGCTATTTTCTGTTAGTGTTTTCTTCATATACGTCTACCAAGTTAACGAATCAGTGGTAGAGCGTTCACCTCTGGTGCTTGGGGTCACGGGTTCGATCCCAGCCTCCGCCAAGTGAACTTTGTGGTGGACAAACACCGTATGCGTGGGTTTTCTCGGGGTTCTCCCGTTTCCTCCCACTTTCTTCATTCCACCATTTCATTCATTACTCGACCAACGATATAAAACCAAGTGAGCATTTTATAGTAAAAGAAAGCTACAAAACGTGAAAGAAGATAAGAGGCAACCGAAGGCTCTAAAAAGTTTCTTTCGAGTTGAGTTGATTTTAGTTTAGCGTCCCTTTCAGCAGCGAGGCTATATGAGACGTGGACCTACTGATTAACGTGGAATCCGAACCACATGAGCTCCCGCCGGGAATCGAAAAAGTTTCTTTCGAGTGCTGGACAAAATCATACAAATATTGAGGTGGGGAGTTCGCAATATCAGTCACTGTTAACGAAAGAATTTGCAGGTCGACATTCTTTTGACTCTGTAAATTTATTTTACCTGATTACAGTAATTTAATTGTTGAATTAAAATGGAACGATACGGTCATTTCGGTTACGGGTCTGAATTAAATTTCATATATTTCAAAATTTGTTTGAATACAATTAGTTTTCCCGTGGCATATAAGTATATAACTTGAAAGGATAAAATCGAAAGCGACGAAAGGTCATTTGGATGACAAGTATTATTTTCAGTACTCTCACTTTCAATCACAGCAGCGTATACAGATGCTCGTTTTATTATGACAGATAACAATAATTATTAGCGTACGCGCCTTTGGCGTGGGAGACCCGGTTTCGATTCCCGGCGGGAGCTCATGTGGTTCGGATTCCACGTTAATCAGTAGGTCCACGTCTCATATAGCCTCGCTGCTGAACGGGACGCTAAACTAATATCCACTCCACTCCACAATAATTATTAATCCATTTTCTGCTAATAAATTTAGATGGAGCTATATTTTAAATTAGTAATAATTCTAATGCAAAGTAGAGTTTTGATTATTAGTTACTTGTGTTCAGGGATGTACCGACATAGGTGCTACGGATGTGCACGAGACGAGTCGAGACAGGATTTTCCAGACTAAATTCGAGTCGAGACACGGCTCTTCCAATAGAGAAATATACATTTTTCGAGTCGAGCCATCACTTTTACAGCACATTTTAGAGACGAGACAGCCACAAATCTTGTATCGTGCGCATCCCTAATAGGTGCAGTTTTCCATTCAGAAAAAATCTTCTGGGGGTACACTTAGTATTCAGAGGGCCACTGCTGGTACTCTTTTATTTATTATTATATTATAGACGTATTATTTTGATCTCCTCCCGGGGGGAGTGGCCACCTAAAATATGTGTGGACGAAACACTGAACAGGTAGTCTGAGAGTCTGGATCTCCCAATTAGCACAATTTCAGGGGGCAAATACACAAAATTATTTGCATTTTGTAGGCTATTCCGAAAAACTCTTCGGACCCCAAAGAAAAATCTTGGGTGCATCATTGCTTGTGTTTACATTGTGTTACTGCCTGATTTCGAACGTCTATGTTGGAAAGAAACATGAAAGAATTGAATTGTTCTATAGGCATAAAGGGCCCTGAAAAGAATTTTTGCGGAGAAACCTGATTTTAAAGTTCTCCCACTGATCGGGGATAAATTACATATAAATTAAGACACACACTTGTGTCATTTGTTGTGTATTGAACTAGTTTAACTAAAATTAATAAAGAATTATTTGAAATCAAGTATATCTCAAGAACGATTAAATGGACTAGCTTTGATGGCCATTGAAAATGACATTCTGAATGAAATTGATATGGATGCAATAATAAGAGATTGTGCCAAATTGAAAGCCAGAAAAGTGTCTTTATAACATGAACATTACAGTAACAAAGAAATCGAGAAATTAAGGTAATTACCATATTTGTATCACTAGAAAACACTATTTAAATATACTTTTAATAAAGTGTAAGAGCATATCTCTTTGTCAAAATCAAACCTGTGATAATGTTAGACTTGAAGCTCATTAGTTTTATTCTATTTCGACTTTTGTTTCAACTGTATTTGTCAAAATACATCTTAGGTATACATTTTAGTTGTTTCCTGTGCTTATTTAATAAAAAAGATATAAATTATTAAAACTGGAACTTTGGTCATGATTCATCCACAGTTAATTAGGTTTAATTTCGCCATTTTCCTTTAATACTCACAGGAAGACTGAATTATTATATATTGAAGAAATTTGTAATTGTAACAATTATCATACTCACCTGGCGACTATAGTCGAAAGTCTGTAAGTCGTGCGATTAGGCTAATTGTTCGTTTAGTTCTTTCTTCTAACGTGCGGAGGATTGTTACAATCGACATCGGCCTTCGGGTCCGAGCCGCACAAATTCTTATCTAGGGCATTTTGCTGATTACTAACTTTGGTTTGACAGTCCACTTATTCCCTGAGCGGGGCACAGCAGTTTTGTGTTAGTGAAACGCCAGGTTATCTACTAACATCTAGACGGGGACGAAAGCACTTCAGTGTTTTGCGGTACTCTTCCTTACTTCAAGCTCCTCGTAATCTATATTATCTTCCTCGGCGGCGCTCGACTGACGAAAGGCTCTGCCTTTCTGAAGTCACTTATTGACGACCATGCCTAAGACTCCGGACTTTTCTTCCCAGGGCAAACACCAAGGCTTACCGGTAATGGCACCACCTAGGGAATCTCGTAGAGAGGCGGCCCGATCTCAAAAACGCACCAAACCTGCTAGCACCTCCCAATCATCCGATGGCTCTCCACCTAGGGATCGCGAGCGCTCTCGCTCCCCCACGAACCTTTCCTATACTGAGGCTCTCAAGAGTCCTCCTAAGTCTAAACCAACTGCATCTGATTCTTCTTCTTCTTCTGTTGCCAGCGCCTCTGTCGCCCAACCTATGGATGTTACTAATCCGACGCCTGCACAAACTACCATCCTTTTTACTCAGATAGATCCGTCTCTTCATAATATTAAATCCTTTTATCTGAAGCTGCTCCGATACTGTACTCGCCTGGATTTACAGCAACTCATTAAAACACAGAATGGTATTATCCTTAAAACTACAAACCCAAATCTGTACCAACATCTTATTTACAAAGTTGGACCAGCCATGTTCGGCACCAATACAAAAATTCAGCTCTTACAGTCTCCTGGCTTAAAAACACCACCTCCACCCAAACGTTCTCCTTTACTATCTGTCGTAATTCGTGGGGTTGACCCTAGTATTACTGAACAGGAATTGCTGGAAGAACTCAAAGCCGATAACATCCATCCGAGTCGTGCAATTCGTATTAAGAACGCCGAAGGTCCTACATACATTGTGAGACTGCTTACAGACAACCAAGCGCTTATAGACGATCTTCTTCAAAATGGTGTCTTTATCTATCGTTGTCACCATCGCGTCGAGGCATCTCGCACGCCACCTCCTCTCTCACGGCGTTGCGAAAATTGCTTAACATATAATTCCCATATGACCACTCAATGCAATCTTCCACCTAAATGTGCACACTGCAAGGGCCCACACAAGATTAAAAACTGCACACTTCTCCAACAACCTCCGGTATGCAACACCTGTGATGGCGACCATCCTACCTACTCTTACAAATGCAAAACCAAACCGAAACCGCTGCCGGATAAACCCGAGACAGTCGTGCAGCTCCGCCTCCACGCTTCTTCCACTCCTGTCAATACTTCAACTGGCACCCAAACATCCTTACTTCCTCCTCCTACAGTCGAAAATATCTTACAATTTATCACGCTAGTCTTGCAAAATGCCTTCCCGTTCCAACGTGAAGCCATTTTGTCACATGCAACAAAAGCTGCATACGACATCTTTAATATCCATATGGCAGCCACTTATTCTGGCCTCTACTCTCACTTTCATTTCCATTCTGAATCTACTCCTGTTCCAAATGGCGGGGAACAAAAATAAGAAGGTAGTCAAGCTCCTATTTTTCAATATCCGCTCGCTCAAGACAAACCGGATATTACTTGAAACCATGGCATCCTCCCTAAATGTAGACTGTATTGCACTCAATGAAACTTTCTTGAAAACTACTGATCGGTACTACTTTCCACAATATCACCTCTTACGGTGTGATCTCCCTAACAACATTGCTCGTGGTGGAGCCACTCTTCCCATCAGGCACTCTTTACCTCGTCGTCTTATCATCCCACCATATTCTGAGCAATACTCTGAACACGTTATCAGTACCGTCTATTTTTCAGCTCTTACTTTGACCCTAGCAACCATCTATGTACGATCTACTCAACCATTGCCATACCGCTTTCTCACTTACTTGGATATCAACTTTAAAACATACGTAGTTCTTGCGGACCTCAATTATCACTCACGTACTGCGGCGCAAAAGCAGCGTTTCCAGGACTTCCTTCAAACTACCCATAGTTCTTGTCTTCCTCTGCCACACCACACTTGGCCTGCGAGTCACACCACCCCTGACGTGGTTATCATCAGTAACAACCTACTGCCCAAATCTTCTGTGGAGGTACTTAGCTCCGTAGGCAGTGATCATCTCCCGGTACTACTTACAGTAACTCCATCTAACACCCAATCCAGGGAACCACCAGCCTCCCCTGCAACCTACAATTTCGCCAAGGCCGACTGGGAGAAATATCGAACGTACATCACGGAGAACCTAGCTTCTACTTCCACTGCAGTCTCGTCTCTAGCTGACATGGACCATGTCTGCACATCTCTTAGTACTCTCATTGCAGGCGCTACTGAACACGCAGTTCCTAAACGTACCTTACACTCGCATCGCCCGAGCCTACCACATCATGCCGTCACTCTAGTTCACCGGTCTCATGCCTTTCTGACCGAATACAGGCGAACTCACGATCGACACTTTCTTTTACTCCATCGACAGTTTCAACGCATGGTCCAACACTACATCATAGCCCGGAAACGCTTAGATTGGCGAAATTCTTGCAATGAGTTGCGCAATGAAACCAATGCCACTAAATTCTGGCACCTGTTTAAACGGCTCACTTATCAACGCCGGGGTTCCCAATATCCTATTCTGAGCGATGGCAATGTTCCTACTACCGATTCCGAAAAAGCGGCCGCCTTTGCTACTTACCTTGAGGATGTCTTCACACCACATAATGCTCCATTATTTTACCATCCATCTCACCGCCGTATTACCACTTTGGGCAATCCTGAGCGAGTGTTATTTACACCAGCAATAGACCATAAACTTGATCACACTAATCCTTTGACAGCTCCGATTACTAGTGCTGAAATCGTCACTGTGCTTCATCGACGCCGCAATACAGCTCCTGGTGCCGACACTATTACATACAACCAACTTCGGCAAGTCGGAGAGGCATTCCACCATGTTCTCGCCCAGTTGTATACAACTATTTTAACAACTGGCTATTTTCCTCCTCTCTGGAAGCTCGCCAAAATTGTGGTTTTTCTGAAACCTCAAAAAGATCCTACCAATATCGGCTCCTATCGCCAAATCAGTCTCACCAACGTCTTCAGTAAGAACATGGAGCGCATTTTGGTCACCCGCCTTCATCTTTTTTTAGAAACTCATCATCATCTGCCTACAACGCAAGCCGGCTTCCGACCATCTTTCAGCACCACGGATCAGCTGCTTAAGCTCTCGAGCCTCTTGACTAACTACTTCAACAAACGACTACCTTCTGTCCTAATCTCATTTGACATTGAGCGAGCATTTGATACGGTAAGGCATCAAGGTCTTCTTTTTAAACTGCTGCATCTTCTTCCTATACCGTACGTCCGCCTCATAGCCAATTTCCTTCATCAACGCCCAGCTTTCGTACAAATCAACCAGGCTCAGTTTCACCATTTTGTTCTTCGTGCTGGGGTGCCACAAGGTTCCGTGCTCTCCCCCTTACTCTATATCTTATATGTTGCAGATATGCCACAACCTCGGCCACCCATCCATGCACTAAAATTTGCTGACGACACAGCCTATCTCGCCCTGTGTTCTTCTGTGGATCGTATTAACACTACTCCCCAACCAGCAATCGATCAGTTGGTCACCTGGTGTGTGAAGTGGAAACTTAAACTAAACCCCGCCAAAACCCAAATGGCCTTATTTGCCCGCAACCGCAACAAATTTTGTCTAACACGAAATCCTGAGCGTCTCCATCTTACGCTTCTCGGTTCACCGTTGACCTTATCGAACAGTGTGAAATATCTAGGCGTCATTTTCGATAAACATCTCACCTGGAGAGCCCAGCTTTCTCAGTTACAAACTAAAATTCGACGCCGCATAAATTTGTTGCGAAGCCTCTGCGGTAACAACTGGTGTCTCAACACCAGGCTTTTTCTTCATACGTATAAGGTATTTGTCCGCCCAGCTCTTACCCATGGTCATATTGCTTGGTTGTCTGCTCCTCAGCACTTCTACACCAAATTACAAGTCCTGGAACGTCATGCTCTGCGCACCGCTTATTTCTTACCGGCAAATACTCCTACTAGGGAGGTCTATCGGCACACCACCATACCCACGCTCTTAAAACATCTCTATCGTCTCCGCACTCGCTATATACAGAGCCGTATCGCTGAGACCCATCCAATTCTTGGTGCACTGCTCGATCAGACTCCTGCACGACCACTACATGCCTATCCACCAGTTGACCATCTACTAGCACTGCATGAGCTTGACCAGGCCACGCCAACCTATAACCCACGTCGTCGCATCTATCAAACCCATCAGCATATCTATCGTCCATAATCTCTTCTACCCTGCACTTCTTGTACTGCATCTAAAGATATAATCATGATCATACATCACCACCGTCAATAACTTCCTGTATCCCATCTATAAACAGGCACCTCTAACACTTCAGTTTTTCTCTGGCCCCGGAGAAGGCGTTACCTTCTGTGGCCCGCCCAGTTTCGACTGGGAATGAAATTGCAGTTAAAAAAAACAATTATCTGAAGAATTTTTGTCCATTACAGCATTCTATTATTTTATTATCATATAGAGAGAGAGAGAGAGAGAGAGAGAGAGGGAGAGAGAGAGAGACAGAGAGAGAGACAAAGTTTTGACTCAGAAAAAGTACAGTTGAACGTATGCTACATGAGCTCCTGGAGGGATTTCAAATGAATTTAGTATACGTATACATTACCATCTGGACAATTTACCCCTAAAAATGCTTTCGATCACTGAAATAAATTCCTGCCTATGTCCCTGTAAAGCAGTAAGAATTTTAGGGACTGATCAGGGGGTAATACCTCCCTGGAGCAACGACAGTTACCCAGAAATCATACCTCTGATAGGTCCGGATGTGACACCAGTGTACTGAAACTTAAGTCAAAGGAACTGTTCTGAAATCTTCACCGGTTCTCTCCTCTGAAACCGCATGCAAATGGGGCCGACCTTGGTCATATACCACATCTGGAATATTACTATTTATGTCAGAGATACCGAAAAATATATATTCGACACAAATATAGGATATTTTCGATTTTATTTTATTTATTTATTTATTTATTTATTTTTTGCCTGTCACCCTCCCACTCTGACCTCCATGCCAACCAAGGCTTAACTTGTTCCTAAGCAACATCGACAGCGTCACTATTCTTCTGCGACCACGAAAACTATGATTTCGATATAATATTGTTCATATTTGACTACTTTTACATGTCTCTTCCCCTCTTATTACGAATGACTTCAGTGTCTCGCCCCACTGGAGCAATTTCAACAAACTTAAGTATAGCTATAAACCACCACCTGTAAAATAAATGTGCGGGTGATCTTTTTCGGAGAGGAATTCATTAGCTACTTTTCCAATGTGGTGGCTTTATTCGCTTTCCATGCTAAAGATTGCCAAAGAGCTCAACTTTATTAGTACCACTGTGCTATGAAAATAGATTTTAATGGCATTTATTTTACTGAATGCTCGCTTAGGTGTTGCTCCCGTCACAGGAAAAGTGAGATTCTGTTATAAATGAGTAGGGATATAAACAAATACGGAAAACTGTTAGCAATGACACCACTCGAAATGAGTTTTCGCAATATAATGGGGCAGTATTTTATTCGAATGTGAGGGAAATCATTGCGTAAATTGTCCCTTCCCCTCCTTAGAAGTCTAAGCTACAATGCGTATCTAATAATTTTGAATTAGAAATATATGCATCGAGTTTCATATCCTTAACTTTAAGGTGTCCTGAGTTAAGTAAATGAATAAACTTCCTGCTAACGAAAGAGTAAAGTTTTGGGCTTTAATAGTATCGGGAGTGTAATTATTCATTTCAGCGACCCCGAAAGCTACTGAATAGACAATCATATCTTTCAATTAGGAATTTTTAATTTTCACCCTTCCCATTAAACCTCCATGCCGATAATGCTAAACTTTGATGTGAACGATATAGAGGGTATCATACATAATTCATGTACTCAAAAGCTATGGATTTAACATTAATATCGTTCATTTTCGATTATTTTTACATGTTCCTGTGTCTCCCATGATAGAACTAGAGGTGATACGGGTTTCGATTCCCGTCAGGAGTCGTGTGGTTCGGGTTCCACGTTAAGTCGTAGATGCATGTCTTGTATAGAGTAGTAGCTGAAAGACACGCGGAACTCTATATCACCTCACCTCGTGAGATATTCTACGTTTGAATAATTTCTAAACCACTTTTCTTTCTTTCAATCTCCTCCTTCCTCTTAGGACACGCATAGGTTCAAACCGAAACATTCTTCACGGTTGGAGGACGCAAGGCTACTGTACCATACTGTACAACCCTTATGGGACTAGGTGATGAGTTGCGCAGTTTGAGTAGCACGCACGAATAAACCACGCTTACATTTATTATGTATAATTAATAAAATCTCATATTAGGACTTACTCTGCACGTCAAACTTTAACATATGCGACTTTTTAAATTCTGATCTTCTTCTTCTGCTTTATTATTATTATTATTATTACTATTATTATTATTATTATTATTATTATTATTATTATTATATCTATTATTATTATTATTATTATTATTATATCTATTATTATTATTTTTATTATTATTATTATTATTATTATTATTATATTAATATTATTATTATTATTAAAAAAAAAAGTGGGAATACAATATCCCGGTACATCAACTATTTATTGATTTTAGAAAAGCTTACGACTCGGTTAGGAGAGAAACATTGTACAACGTTCTCACAGAACTTGGAATACCGAGAAAGCTAATTAGATTAATTAAGATATGCTTAAGTGAATCCCAAAGTAAAGTCCGGGTAGGAAAATTTTTGTCCACGAGCTTTCACGTCCAAAATGGCCTGAAACAAGGAGATGCGTTGTCGCCATTATTATTTAACTTCGTTCTGGAGTACGCTATAAGGAAAATCAAAGATAGCAACCAGGGCCTACAGTTGAACGGTATTCACCAGGTGATGGCATATGCTGATGATGTAAATTTAATAGGGGATGATAGGAGAACAGTAGAAATAAATGCAGAGATCTTATTAAATGCGTGCAGGGACATGGGTTTAGAAGTAAATGCAGAGAAAACTAAATACATGGAAGTGCGTCGGGACCGTAATACGGCAAATTGTGGGGGCGTTAAAATATTAAATAATACTTTTGATAAAGTGGATACTTTCAAATATTTAGGATCAATATTAACAGATGAAAATCATATTCACGAAGAAATTAAATGTCGACTAAAAGCAGGGAATTCGTGTTACTATTCGGTTCAAAATCTATTGTCGTCGCGAATTCTGTCGAAGAATTTGAAGCTTAGAATATATAAAACGATAATCATGTCTGTTGTTCTGTATGGTTGCGAAACATGGTCACTTACTCTGAGGGAAGAACATAGACTGAAAGTATTTGAGAACAGGATCCTGAGAAGAATATTCGGACCCAAGAGGAACGAGAATGGGGAATGGCGGAAACTTCATAACGAGGAACTACATAGTTTATACGGCTTACCCAACATTGTTAGGGTCGTCAAGTCTAGGAGGCTTAGGTGGGCAGGTCATGTAGCTAGAATGGAAGAAAGTAGAAACGCTTTCAAAGTCTTGACTGGAAGACCCAAAGGAAAACGACCATTAGGAAGACCTAGGCGCAGATGGGAGGATAATATTAAGATGGATCTCGCAGAGATAGGAATACAAAGTAGAAACTGGATGCAATTAGCTAAGGATAGAAGTCAGTGGAGAGCTTTTGTGAACGCGGCATTGAACCTGCGGGTTCCATAGGCCATAGAGTTAGTTAGTTAGTTTTAGTTAGTTATTATTATTATTATTATTATTATTATTATTATTATTATTATTATTATTATTATTATTATTATTATTGCAATAGCTATATGAAGCAATTATCTCGGCAAACTTGGTTAATACACATCATTCAGCAACCAGTAGTTGTAGAAAGCAGGCTTTTCCAGCAGAAGTTGTTAGCTCAATCGGTAGAGCGCTGAGCCATGGATTCAAGGGTTGCGAGTTCGAATCTAGTCTAAGTTAAAAGATTTTATTCCTAATATAATTCTTGAAATGGGAATGTTTCTCTCTTCACCTTTATCTCGTAATTCTGAATAGAGATGTTTGGATGTGAAAGAAAAAGTATACTAGAATATAAGAAAAGAGAGGTAAATTACATGATACCCTTTGCAATTTTTAACTATATTTTCACCTATCTAGGACGTTTCTAAAAAGTTCAGACTTCTAGAGCTCCTTTTCGCTCTCTTATGTGTCCTTTAATTAATTTCTACAGTTACTTAGTGAATCACACATACATATATTACAGATGTCGTATCTCTTTCTCTTCTCTCTACATCATGTCTGGAGATGAATGTTTTGACAATAGGTTACAAACACGATTTTAAAAAATAATACGATCTGCGATATCAGTGATACATATTGTGGTGTTTAACTTAACATATAAAACAATAAATAGAAAAACTGAGTATACGAATCTTTTCGTGCACTGATGCTTCAATAACAGTGAACTGATGCTTCAAATCTGTGTCTTTACTCCCTTCACCTATGTTAATTCCCTAGTCAAAATAAAAACTCTTCAAAATTAATCACAAATTCTTATACAACCATCCCTTCCTTGGAGTACTGCGCGGTCACATACCCGTCACTGCGATGTAAAGGCACTTATGGCGACGAGGATACATGCACTGCATCCACGCAAAAGCACATGTGTACATAACGAATACAGCACGGGTTATATAAATGTGTGCTTCATCCATGCAAATGCACATGTGCACATAACGGCTTAAGCACGGGTTACGTACGTGCGCTGTATCCGTGCAAATGCACATGCGTACATAACGGGTTAAGCACGGGTTATATAAATGTGTGCTTCATCCATGCAAATGCACATGTGCACATAACGGCTTAAGTACGGGTTCTGTACGTGCGCTGCATCCACGCAAATGCACATGTGTACATAACGGCTTAAGCACGGGTTACGTGCGTGCACTGCATCCTCACAAATGCACATGTGTATATAACGGCTACAGCACGGGTTACATAAATGTGTACTTCATCCATGCCAATGCACATGTGCACATAGCGGCTTTAAGCACGGGTTCTGTACTTGTGCTTCATCCACGCAAATGCACATGTGTATGTAACGGCTTAGGCACGGGTTATGCAAATGTGTACTTTATCCATGCAAATGCACATGTGCACATGCACGACTTAGTCACTGGTTATGTACGTGTGCATAACCCACGTAAATGCACATGTGCACATACACGGGTTATGTATATGTGCTTCATCCACGCAAATTCACGTGTACGGGTTATGCACGGGTTATGTATGTGTTCATCATCCACACAAATGCACATGTGCAAATGTACGGCTTATGTATGGATAGTGCACATGTGTCGTACACGTACGTGTTGTCTGGGTCGTGTCTGTAATCAACACTTGGGTTAGATTGACTTTTTCAGGAATGGACATTACGTAGTAGGTGAATCTCGGGGATAGACTGGCTTAATCATTTGATAATTACATGTCGTTTCAAGTATACTTTAAGAGTGCATTCATACTGTAGTGTCCTTCGATCATGCAGTCTTTAACTCAGGATCAGCGTGCTTATGTAATTGAATGGTACATTTTATCATAAAAATCTGCAAGAGCAACAAGATCCCGTATAGTTAAAGAACTCGGATTAAAAGTACACGATATGCAAATTCACAGTTTGTACAAACAGTTCCGCAGCAATTGTTTTCACACTGCCCATCTTGCATCTAGAAAAAGTGCAGGAAGATCTCCAAGTATATCTACAGAAGAAACAAAAAGACAGGTGTTGTTATCTGTTACTAGTTCATTGCAGAAATCCCTTGCTCGCCGAAGCTTAGGCTTAAACATTAAGAAAACTACGCGACAAAGAATTTTAAGAAACTTGAAGGTAAAACCATACAAGGTCCGAATGGTTTCTGAATTGTGTGCAAGTGATTATGGTGATCGTGTTTATTTCTGTAACTGGTTTATCGAGAAGTTAAATGAAAACCCTATGTTATTATTTCAAGTGATGTTTTCCGATGAAGCAAAATTCTTCTTAAATGGTTCTGTGTCCTCATCAAATGCAAGATATTGGTCATCGATACAGCCGAACGTGAAATCAGAAGTGTCAAGGGAGAAACGAGGAATAATGGTTTGGTGTGGTATAACTGCGACTGACGTGATAGGATCTTTCTTTTTAGATGAAAATGTAACAACGTCATCATACCAAAAGCTACTAAGAGAAAAAGTATCTGCTGAACTTGATCGTTTAAATTTAGGTCAAAGTGATGAATTATAGTTTATGCAAGATGGAGCGCCAGCGCATCGCTCAAATACGACTATAAATCTTTTGAGAGAGAAATTTGGGGAACGGATTATTTCTATGGGGTCAAGTGTCGAATGGCCACCAAGAAGTCCGGATCTTACAACATGCGATTTTTTCTTGTGGGGATTCCTAAAACAAATTGTCTACCAAAAATCATGTAACATTGTAGAGGACTTGAAACAGAGGATTATTCACAGTATAGAGATGATCACTCCAGATATGTTGGAGAAGGTGTTCACAGTTTCTTTAGTAAATCGCGTTAATTTATGTCTTGCTCGGTCAGGAGGGCATACCGAATAAAAGTAAGTTGATTTTATGGGTTTTACGTTTAGGTTAATGATGTTTTTAAACAATTAGTTATAGTAGAGCCAAAAAGAGTTGTTTTCAACAAAGAATAATTTCCAGCAACTGATTCTTATTCCTCGGGAAACATTTGTTTCTATTACAACCGTGTGTCCGTGTGTATTACGTCTGCAGTACATACGAGTAAGTTGTTATATGGAAAGTTGGATAATACGGTTATTGTGTAAGAAGTAATGAAAATACATGCTTTTTCTTTTTACGAATAAAGCAAACAATATTGAAACTTAAAGCTCATTTTTAATTTTTAAGACCTTACTTTTCATTAAGATTTATTTTTTTGTTTTGTTTTTGTTCCTGCTACGTTTTCCATTGTAAGTTTGTGTTCTATTTCGAGATGGTTCTGCTTAAGTGTGTAGAAAATACGTAGGTGATTTGTGTGTGAGATTTTCGGCTATAAAAAGAGCCCTAATTGATTTTTAAAAATATAAAATTCTTTGATTATATTCCAGTGACACCATAACAACAAAGCTATATGCATAACCAGTTACACTGACAGAAGTTATTCATTTGCATTAATTTCCAGGTTTATTGTGTATTGTCTTTTGTTTTGCAATAATGACAACTTACATATTAATTATGACATATTTATTGTGAATTTTTGTGATTTTTGAAATGGGGCTGTAGCCCATATTAGTCACTGGGACATGCAAAAAGAGCATTGGAATATTAATTCTGTGACATTTGTGACTAATCTCACGCTCACTAGCATTTTCAAAATAAAATTTGGAATTTTCATAAAGATCCACAATCTTATGCTTCGCCCCCTTTGCCGCTAAAGGCGATGCGTTATCAAAATTATATCGAATTTAAAAAAACGCCAGCGCCAACTTTCACATTACTTGATTTTAAAAAATAGCTTCTTCCGGTGTGTCCCTGTTAAGGATATTTATCGTGATTTGTGGAAGGGGGCTGTAGCCCCACATCAATCACTGGCACATGCAAGGAGCATCGGAATCTTAATTCTGTGTCATTTGTGATTAATCTGATACTCATTCACACTTCCAGAATAAAATTAGAATATTTTTAAATAAAGATTCAAATGCTTATGCTGCGCGCCCTGTGTCCTCCTAATCCGGTGTCACCAAAATAACATTCTATATTTCAAAAACGCGAACCTTTTTACTAAGATAACGAATTATTTAACATAAATTTGACAATAAATAATGGTTTCTCGGATGTCCCTGCTAAAATATTTATGGCTAATTTTTTATGTGATTTTTGGAAGGGAGCTGTAGCCCCATATCAATCACTGGCACACGCAAAAGACTTCGGAATAATAATTCTGCGAAATTTATGATTAATCTAATGCTCACTGGCATTTCCAAAATACAATTTGGAATTTTTATAAACATCCATCATTTTATGTTTCGTCCCCTGTGCCCCCCTAAGGCAGTGGTTACTAAAATAACATTTCAGATGTGAAAAACTCATACCTTTGTGCTATAACGACGCCAAATTACACATTAATTGACAAAAAGCACCTTCTTTTCGTATATCACTACTAAGGATATTTATGGTGATTTTTTAAAGAGGGGGCTATAGCCCCATATAAGCCACTGGCACATGCAAGGAGCATTAGAATATTAATTCTGTGACAGTGGTGAAAACTCTGACTCTCACTGGCATTTCCGGATCAAAAGTTTGAATTTTTATAAAGATCCATCATCGAGTGCTTCACCCCCTGTGCCCCCTAAGACGGTGCGTTATAAAAATAACATTCCAGATTTGAAAAACGCATACTCTTTTGATACAATGACGCCAAATTTCACATTAATTAACAAAAATACCTTCTTTTCCTATGTCCCTACTAAGGATATTTATGGTGATTTTTTTTATTTTTGAAAGGGGGCTGTAGCCCCATTATCAGTCACTCTTACATGTAAGGACATTGGAGCATTAATTCTGTGACATTTGTGATTAATCTCACGCTTACTGGCATTCCGAAAATAAATTTTGGGATTTTAGTAACATATCACCCATCACCTTTTTACGCCCCTTGCCCGCGAAAAGGGGGACCTTCGCAAAATAATGTTTGAGACGGCTTAACTAGCTTTGTGAATGAGTGTTTTTGCATTTTGTATAATATACAACTCATTTGCTCCAAAACCTTCACGAATAATTATTGGAGAAAACTGCTTCTAAAATTTAACATTGAATCTCCCATAAGGAAAATGAACTTTCGTGTTCATACACCAAAACGGGGGCTAAACAGCAATTTTCTCTTATTTTGTTTAGAAATTCGAAAAATTCAGATATTTCTCAATAAGAGTGCCAAATTTTACATTAATAGTGTATAAACGTCATCTTCTCCCAGGGCTGTACAAAATAACACGAATTATGGAACAGTCTGTATATATATATATATATATATATATATATATATATATATATATATATATATATATATATTAGGGTGGAGTGAAAAGAGGCCAAAAATTTTTTTTTCGAAATTCGATTTTAGATAGGGGGCAAAAGTTGCATCATATCGTAGTACTTTACCATGCAAAATTTCAATTCTCTAAAATAATTTTTAGCCGGGGCGCAATGGGCCTTAAGTTTGATAGATTTTATAAATGAGTGAAAAGAGCCCAAATTTTTATTTTTTTTAAATTCGAAATCGGATATAGGGCAAAAGTTGCATCATATTGTAGCACTTTGCCACCGGAAATTTCAATTCTCTAAAATATTCTTTAGCAGGAGTGCAATGGGCCTTAAGTTTGATAGGTTTTGTAAATAAATACACGTTTATTGTTCATTTGTATAATTATTAGGCAGCTCTTCGCTTGAAGAAGACTGTAATTTGAAGGTTATTATGATTTGTTGGCGTGTCTAGGTAGATTTCTAAGGCTATCGAAGTTCATATTCTATGTTAAGGCTACATCAACCCAGAACT
Source organism: Thermobia domestica (assembly GCF_964235325.1). Taxonomy (NCBI): domain Eukaryota; kingdom Metazoa; phylum Arthropoda; class Insecta; order Zygentoma; family Lepismatidae; genus Thermobia; species Thermobia domestica. Next base: position 220,716,172 of record NC_137456.1, on the reverse strand, counting down.
CACCACATGGAGATGGCTACCGTCGAGTTCCATCCCACTTACCCACCAGTATTAGATTGAATGTTTCATAAATTTCATTCACGTTTTCAAGCAAAATACTGCGACTTTATCTGAAAAGTAGTCATGTATTTTCTTAAGTCAAATTTGGAACGAATAAAGAAATCTCTCCTGGTTCACATACTGATGAAGAACCTTCACTAAGTATTTTCACTAATCTTTCCACTGCTTGCGTATAACATGGAAACTCATGGATATTAATATTTGTACTTTCTCAAGAACAAATTCTCGCAATTTGTCATCTGTGATATGAGTCAGTATTGGCGGTTCTGTTGTTACACCCATGTTAGTTTATCATTTCTGTGTAATTACTAGCCTCGAAGTTTAACACGGCACTTGGAAGGAATGAGCTTCACGTTTACATTGTTTTCTGGATTGGAGGATTTTATCGGTAGCAAGGAAATGCATTCTGAGGCTAGTCACCAATCATGGCAATAAGAATATTTTCAGAATTCGCATAGAATGCATTTCTGGAAATAACTTTATTGACAAAAGTCTTGTATGGTTCTTGCAAACATCTCGAAAGTCTTATGGTCAAGAACAAATGTTTAGCTCCATATTTGACAAGAGATTTCAGTTTTATGCTGAACCACACTGGTACATATACTTTTACTACGAATTTAACGAGAGTTTAGAGCTCCTCTGAAGAATTTGGCATTGATATATATAGACGCGAAAGTCTACAAGCCATTGTTAACCAGCGAGTATGCGCAAGTTTCCTAGGTTTCTTATCTGCTAGGTTTTTATCACAGCCTCCTCTTACGACAGATTGACATATTTCATACAAATATCTTTGATCATAACTGAGATGAAGCACGTTTAGGTATGTAGGGAGTTCTGAAGAAATCTTTCCGAAGCTGCACACTGGATTCGTCTCACAATTCACCAATGATCTACCAATAGGACCAGACAAAGTACCAGTAGTCACATCATCGATTTCTTTCAGTAAATGATGAAGTAGTAGTTCAATGATGTGCAATAAACGTATGCATCACTGCTAGGGTCTCTCTAAATGGTTTTCGAGCACTCTAATCATCATCCTTTTGACCCAACATTAGTATTAGTACCATCGAAGCCGATAGTTACCATATTTCATAGGTCCACATTATTTTCTTGTAATTCCCGGCAGATTGAACTAGCAGTATTCTTTGCTAATGCTGAAACGGTCAAAGAAGCATGGCTGAGAAATTTATTACCCGGTTCTTCAAGGGCACAATAATGATCTTTCCTCTTCATATCTCTATGACTTCCGGAGCCGGACATTGCGAGTGTTTGGTCTTTCTTCCCATCAAAATAAATGGTACAAGTTTTCTCTTTATTAACAGTCACTTCAGTTCTTACACTTTTATGATTTTTCGCAATCTCTCTTTGTATTTTACTTCTATCCATTATGTTTTGCAGCTGCTCTGGACTTACAATATTAAAATCTTCCAAAACTTCAGTAGCAATAGCTGCAATTTTTCTTCCAGTCACGCCGGTTTTCTCCTTCACTTTTGCTAATGTTGGGAGGAATTTTCTCATTTCTATGCATCTAATCTGTGATTGCTTTCTTGTCTTTAAAGGATACTTCCAACTAAAATCAGGATCTCCTCCAGCTTTAGCGTGTTCTTTATTGCCTTCGTTTTTTGTTTCCAAAGATGACGAGGAGTCTAAAGATTCAATAATGTAACTGGTATTGTTTTGGTTGAAAGTTTGACCGCTAGTTGCTTTTTGGCTTTTCTTTTTTTCTTGTCCAAGTAACATCAATACCACCGATTACCATTTTTCTATTTATCCTTTGGTCTGATAAAACACTCTCCGATTCAGGCATTTTGAGTGTCCTGTGCAACGACACACCGTGAAATCTAAACACTTGCAAGCTGCTATATCAAATGGTTTATTGCCCTGCTTCTTCAATTCTTGTAATTTATTTCTTCTTTCATGCTCCCTCTTACTGCCAATTTTAAAAATATTTTCAGTTTCCTGTGGTAACTGTTGATCACTATTGATACACAGCCGAGCGAAACAACATGAATTGAAACACGTTACCAAATGTCTTCCACCTTTTCTGCTACCTTCGTGGAAACCAAATTCTCTGCTGGTTCTTTACTTCCGCCCCCTTCAGCTGCTGACGCGTAAATATTTGGTCTAGGAATTAATTCGTGCGGGTGGACAAGAGATGGCGCAACGAATGGAGCGTCCCACAGTTCCGTGTATCCACACATGTGTTGCAAACCCCTGTCATCGCGTATCGTTCGTAGTATAGGGCAGTGGATTAAAGCGTCAACAACACCAGTTTGTAGTTAAGTGAACATGGCGCAATTTGTGCCTGATAAAGAGTTTTTGCGGGGTGTCCTGCTGCATTACTTTAACATGCAGAAAAGTGCGACTGAAAGTCATCGTATTTTGGTGGAAGTGTATGGTGACCATGCTCTAGCTAAGCGAACGTGTCAGAAGTGGTTTGCACGGTTTAGAAGTGGTGATTTCGGCTTGGCAGACCAAGAGCGAGGTGGACAGCCAAAAAAATTTCAAGACGAAGAATTGACAGCATTGCTCGAGCAGGATTCGTGTCAAACGCAGGAACAACTTGCAGCAGCATTAGGCGTTGATCAAACAACAGTCTCCAAACGCTTGAATGCCATCGGAATGATTCAAAAGATGTCACATTGGGTTCCACATGAATTGAAAGACAGAGACGTTGAAAGACGAAAAACCATTTGCGAATTGCTGCTTCAACGACAGAGCAGAAAGGGGTTTCTGCATCGAATTATTACGGGTGATGAGAAGTGGATCCATTACGAGAACCCTAAACGAAAAAAGGACTGGGTGAAACCAGGTGAACCAGGTCCATCACAACCAAAACGAGATATTAACTGTGCAAAGGTTATGCTGTGCATATGGTGGGATATGAAAGGTGTGGTGTACTATGAGCTGCTGCAACCGGGTGAAACTATGAATGGAGAACGTTATCGACGACAATTAATGCGTTTGAAGCAAGCTCTGGCCAGAACACGACCAGAATGGGAGAACAGACATGATAAACTTATTGTTCAACATGATAACGCTCGCCCACAGGTCGCAAAACCGGTCAAAACCTATTTAGAAAATGTCGGATGGGAAGTTTTACCCCACCCGCCGTATTCACCAGACGTTGCTCCTTCGGACTACTACTTGTTCGATTGCATGAACAACGATTTGATTGGACAGCGGTTTACTTCTTCAGCAGATATCGAAACATGGGTCTCTGACTGGATCGCTTCCAAGGATGAGGACTTCTTTCGCCACGGAATCCGTACATTGCCTGACAGATGGGCGAAAGTGGTGGCTAGCGATGGACAATATTTTTCTTAAGGTATTTATGTATTTTGTGTTTGTACTACAGCTTCAATGTGTGCGTACCAACCGCACGAATTAATTCCTAGACCAAATAAATAATATGCCATCACGTCTTCGTAAGTTGGAAGCGTTCTCCAATCGCGACCTTTGGCACTACGAAACATCTTTTGTGCTCTTGACATATTCTACTTGGTTGATTTTGGCATCTTTCTTCTTTATAGCACAAAACAAAAACACCAGATGTTAGGCTGTAATACAGTGGTAGATAATAAAGCCATTAGTAACTACAAAAGCGCAAAACTACGCAAATCACTAACGTAGCAACACGGCCGCTAACCAGACACGTGCCCCGAGTACAGGTACAACACACTAACAACAATCGTCAAGCTGCCAAACAGTTGCAGAAGAGTTTAGCACCTGCAAGAGCGCGCGCCCTGATTTTGTTTTGTACCCTCTTATCTCCACCCACCAAACTATTATACCAGTGACTTAGTACTGCCAGCAAGTTCATTATACCAGAAAAAGACTGTTACTAAATAGAAAAAACTTCTTTATGGCAAACTAGCAAATTGCTTATAGTTGATCAATTTTCGTCTAATTATTCCCGAATTTCAGCGCCATTGCGCCCCGGCTAAAAATAATTTTAGTGAATTAAAAGTTATTGCTGTTATCTACTGATACAGGATGCATCTTTTGCACCCTGTCTACACTAAAACTTACAGTCTGCTTCCAGCGAAGATCTGCCAAATAGTTACATAATAAATGGAAATAGATTTACAAAATCGCAAACTTAAGGCCCCTATCCAAATTCGCATTTCGCATTAAAAATTATTTCAGAGAGCTGAAATTTTCTATGGTAAAGTATTATGATATGATGCAACTTTTGCCCCCTATCCAAATTCGCATTTCGAAAAAAGATTTTTTCGCTCCACCCTATATATATATATATATATATATATATATATATATATATATATATATATATATATATATATATATATATATATTATAGGAACAGTCTAACCCGACCTGCCCAATGTTGAAGATATATTTGCACCGCTGCTTATATATAAGTACTTTTAAGAAGCGAGAGCAAATCTGACCATATCTTAGCAATTAAAGTAGAGATACGATGTGACAATCCTGTATTTAATCTAAAACTAACTTTTTCTTATGGAAACAGGTCCTCCCTGATGAATGTAAACAGTGCAAGAGTTTCTCAAATTGTGGAAGAGATAGATAGGCGAATAGTATCTCTTAGTCCCACAGTGGGATTATACATGTATTGGTCTAGGTAAGTTTTAGTATGATAACTTTCGTTAGTCTATTTAATTTACATTTGATGTATATTATTATTATTATTAGTAGTAGTAATTATTGTTGTTCTCCATCTTTGTTTGTTAATAATAATAATAACAACAACAACAACAACAACAACAATAATAATAATAATAATAATAATAATAATAATAATAATAATAATAATAATAGTAATAGTAATAATAATACTAATAATAAAATACAATTTTCAAGATGTTTAACAACAACAATGTAAGCTTCATATTGTCAGTTCTTCTACCAAAGTACGATTAGTAAAATGTTGTCACAGGTGATATTTGAAGTTTCCTATACCAGCGTACTTAAACTGAAAAGAACATTGCAAGTTTTGGTCCATCTAAGCCGTATTACTAGTGACCTATGTGAACTCTGGCGGTGAAGAATAATTAGGCTAGTGATTTTTTTTTTTTACAAAATATTGTAGATTGTTTTGGATATGGAGCCACTAAAAATTAAAATGAGGAAATTAATATAAAATATGCGCGCGAAGGAAAAGCAATCACAGAGTTGGATACCATCGCAGCGGCAACCATCATTGTGCACCAAGCTAAGGTCAGTGGGGGTGTTCAAGCTGCTGGTAGCTATTTCGACGGTGGCAGCAGACGAGAACTTCAAAAGAGAAGAAGAACTAGAAGAATAATCCATATGTGTGTCTAACTGATGGACCTTCACTTCTAAGGAAGCAGGAGAGCTCATTCCCCATCTGCGTCTGAAGGAAAACTTGCTAATGATGTAAGACTACCTTAGTTTCAATTGAAAGTGTTCCCGGAAAGCCTGAAAAAGGCGATATCGTTTTACGATTTATTTGGGGGCTCAGTACACAACAACAAATATTTGTCAAGTGCTCAAACGTAGTAAGAATTAGAAACATCCTTCAAAGGGGAACCATTACAACTCCCTCACGCGATACAAACCACGAACAGCAGTTACAAAGAGGCGTGGGATGTTTTTAATGCACAGTAGAAGAAGAGGGAAATGGTGAACACGGCAATCAAGCGTTTATTTACGCAACCTGGAATACAGCAAGAAAAGCTGACCGCTTCACGTACGTTAATTGATACCACGATGGAGTGCCGGCGGTCTCTCAAGATGCTCAAGCGTCAAAATGAACTCTAGGATATTATCTTGGTTTATCGTATCGCGGATAAGCTGGACAGTGAAACTCATACACAAGGGAAATTTCATTAGAAACAAATGAACTGCCATCTTTGATAAGCTAGCAAAATTTCTTGATAACAGATCCTTCGCACTAGCAATGTCTGCTGGCGGGAAAGCACACGTCGCTGGGAGTAGTGAACAAGTGAAGAATGATTCATGACGAAAAACAAACTTCGTTCCATCTTAAGAGTAGTGAGCGTGCTAAAACATTATGTGAAGTATGCAATGAAACGATCCCCTTCACAAATGTACGGAGTTCACTAAGCCCAAGTGTCTGATCGTGTTACCCTGGTGAAGGAGAAAAAAAAATGTGTTGTTACTTTCATGGTAACAACTATTTTCCAGAGGGACAATCGGTATTTCTAGTGCTTCACTGCTGCGTGCGCGACCGACAGAGAGGGAAAGAGGATGCTTAGACTATTTCTTGCAATTGACATTGAACTTTATCTCATAAGTGAAACCGATGGTTGCGAACATTTTTATTAGTGCAGTCATCACTAACGTCCGAAGCTAATGACGAGTTCGGACACGTGTTTTCTTCAAATTGATTGGAATTTTAATCTTCAATTGGCGAATTCTCAAAGGTATTTTCCATTGCCAACCAATTTTTTGGAACCCATTCTCGTTTACTTGATAAATGTATCTTAATTAGGGGCTACTACAGAAAATAAATACATAAAATTGAAGTAACAGAAAATAATGTATTTTTGAGATGAACATACAATTCACGCGTCACGCGAAGTTCCAATATGAGAAATCAATCAATATTTTCAGTTGAAATTACTGAAAAAGACAGAAAATGGCTATTTAAAACTCCATGTGTAAACCTGTTCTTGGAGCGATTCTATTTGTAATATTACAACGCGTTATTTCGAAAAATGCCTCGTGGCCAAGCAGATTTAGTGTGCTGTTGAAATTCTAGAATCGAAGGATAGCAAATCGAGCCTGAGTGCAGAAAGCTGTTTTATTCAATGTAGTGATTTTATTTTTAAATATAAATGTCTACTTTGAAGTGTTTGAAAACAAAAGAAGACCAGAAGAACAATCACTTTTCAAAGCTCAGTCACATTTATTCACTATGTTCATCAATTAGGATATATACAAAGACACTAAAATGAGAAACGTTAACTATCCTTATTAACATTAATACCAAGTCCGTTATAATGAGAACAGATTTGTGATCTGAATACCAACCTTAACCATATGTTCAAAATGAAAATTATTTATGTTCTTGATCCCTATTGCAACACACAGGTGCATATGTAGAGAGAGAGAGTGAGAGTGCAAGAGAGAGATAAAATATTGTATTTTTAATTAAAATAGTTAGTGTAAATCATAATCTGGATTTTTATAAAGCAATTTCAACAATCATATAGAAAATGTATACTGCTTAAAATTGAATTATATTGCAATTCCAGAATCTGAAATGAAATGAAATGAAATTTCTGAGTCTTACGTCCCACGATTATGCCGGTTAGGCTAAAGGAGACGGTGATGATGAGTAATGAATGAAATGGTGGAATGAAGAAAGTGGGAGGAAACGGGAGAATCCCGAGAAAACCCACGCACACGGTATTTGTCCACCACAAAGTTCACTTGGCGGGAGCAGGGTTTCAACCCGAGACCCCTAGCACCAGAGGTAAATTCCCTACCACTGAGCCACCGCGGCCCCTTATTCCAGAATCTGTAACATCTTACATTTCTTATTTATTTACATTTCTTATTTATTTAATATTAACTTATTGTATAGTTTGTAGCATGAGTATCATCTGATATGTAAGACCAATTTATCTATAAATTTAATTTAATTAGGAAATTGATATGCAAAAATGCCGGCTTTTTTGAATCGATGTTTTTTTTGCACATAAAAAGCCGGCTTTTTTGGGAAAAAACGAGAATTTTGGAAATTTTGGCTTTTTTTCATTTTCATGATTTTTCTATTTGAATAGCTTTCTTATAGTATACTCTAAAGTTAAATAAGATTTCATGACCTAAATATCATATTTTGCTCTGGAATTCACCATCATGATGGATGGAGCACATGTTTTATGAATTAAAGTAAACATACAGTACGTAGTATTTGAGGGCAATTGTAAAGGATATTTAACTTTATTTTAAATCGACATTTTTTCTTCTCTACGTCATTTCTTTTTTAGTCAGCCGTTTTTCGTTTCTTAGAGATTAGTAGGCCTACTCTAGCTTCTAGACTTCTAGGCTTCTAGCACATAAATTAAACTTATGTTTTTCAATATATCCGTCAGAGGGTACGTTTGTCAGTACATCTATCAGAGCGGACTTCCACACTTTTGTTATACTGTAGCTGTGCAATGATTTAGCAGTAGCCTTCCGGGTTCAACCTTGAGTACAGTTTTATAGAAATAATCAGTAGTGGATTCAGAAAAGTATTTTGGGAGGTGTTTCTCTGCTTAATGTTTGTTGTTTCTAAAATTTCCTAATTTTTGTTTGGGAGGAGCTTGAAGTTTATGAGTATAGGCATAAGTAATATTTCGTTTTGTTTGTATTCAGCAATAGTCTTCCGGGTACAATGTTGAAAACCATTTCATACTGATAATCAGTGGCGGATTTAGAACAAGTATTTTGGGAGGGTTTTTCCATATTTATGTTTAGTTTTTCTAAAAATACCTAATTTTTATTTAAGGAGAGCTTGAAGTTTATGAGTAAAGGCATAACAAATATTTCGATTATTTTAGAAATTCCTTAATTTAGGGATACAGGCTTCAATCTGTAAGAAACCCCCACCCTACCCCCTTTCGCAAATCCGTCACTGCTGGTAATTAGTAATAACAACGATTTAAAAACGATAAAGGCAGTCGGCCAGGATTCACAGTACACGCACTTTTTCTACATTCACAGATGGAATTAAGAAAAACTTTTGTCAAAATGGTCGAATTCGGGGTTGCATCCCGGACTTCCCGATAGAAATGCAAAAACTAACCACTCACTCATGGTTGCTGTGCAGTTGTGCTTAACTTAAATATATTCTCTCTCTCTATGGCTTATGGAACCCGAAGGTTCGGTGCCGCGTTCACAAAAGCTCTCCACTGACTTCTATCCTTAGCCAACTGGATCCAGTTTTTACTTTGTATTCCTATTTCTGTGAGAACCATCTTAATATCATAATCCTCCCTTCTGCCTCTAGCTTTTGCTAATGGACATTTTCCCATTGGATTTCCAGTTAAAATTTTGAAAGCATTTCTACCTTCTTCCATTCTGGCTACATGACCTACCCACCTGAGCCTCCTAGACTTGATGACCCTAACGATGTTTAGTAAACAGTATAAATTATGCAGTTCTTCGTTATGAAGTTTCCCTCATTCCCGTTCCTCTTGTGTCCGAGTATTCGTCTTAGGATTTTTATTTTCAAATAGTTTCAGTCTGCGTTCTTCTCTCATCGCAAACGACCATGTTTCACAATCATACAGAACAACAGGCATGATTATCGTTTTATATATTTTAAGCCTTAAATTCCTCGACAGAATTTGCGACGACAAAATGTTTTGAACTGAATAAAAACACGAATTTCCTGGTTTCATTCGACATTTAATTTCTTTGTGGATATGAATTTGGTCTGGTAATTTTGATCCTAGATATTTGAAAGTGTCCACTTTGTCGAAAGTATTATTTGATATTTTAACGCATCCACAACTTGCCGTATTACGATCCCGGTGAACTTCCATGTATTTAGTTTTTCCTGCATTTACTTCTAAACCAATGTCGCTGCAAGCGTTTAGTAAAGCCTATGCATTTCTTTCTATTTTTCTCCTATCATCCCCTATTAAATTTACATCATCAGCATACGCCATAGCCTGGTGAATACCATTCAGCTCTAGGGTCTGGTTGCTATCTTTAACTTTACTTATAGCGTACTCCGGAACAATACTGAATAATAATGACGATAATGCATCTCCTTGTTTCAGACCATTCTCGACGTGGAAGATCATGGACAAATATTTTTCTACTCGGACTTTACTCTGGGATTCATTTAAACACATTTTAAAAGAATTGTGCAATACTTCTCTCCTATCAGAGTCGTAAACCTTTTTAAAATCAATAAACAGCTGATGTACTGGGTAACATATTCCCATTTCTTTTCGAGTATTTATCGAATAGTAAATATCTGGTCGGTAGTTGATCGATTTCCCTAAACCCATACTGATAATCTCCAATAATTTCATCTGCATATGGAACCAATCTTGTTAATATAATGTTAAGAGAAATGCCTCGCTAATTATTACAATAAGTTTTGTCGTCTTTCTTGTGAATTGAAACAGTGATTGATTATCTCCACTCTTCTTAAATGCATTCCATAGTTTTTTTCTTAAACAAAAAAGTTAAATTCCTGTCGTTAAAAATGTAGAAACCTTCAGAGCTGAGTAAACCGTGATGGTGGTTATAAGCCTAAGAATCCACACGATCAGATAAACGGTCTCTTACGCATATGATCCATGAACAGAAAATTCGGTACTTGCCCGATTCTAAACAAACTTAAGGAACAGTCAGTGGATTATACAATTCGGAAATTTACCGATTTTGCAGATCCGAAGCACCTAATAGGTGGTAACAGATTATTACGTATGTGATCAATGAGTGAAAAATGTGTTCGAAATATCCATACAACGTATATGAAAGTTAAAACTTAAAACGTTTCAAGAATGTCCAGAACCACCCGAAACCAAGCTCTTCATGTGCAGCCTTTAAGAGTATCAAATAAATGTATTTCTCTCATGTTTTATTTTATTTTGTTTCCAAAAGAGAGTGTGTGATATTTTGAAGTAAAAATACTACATACAATTTTGCTAGTTATTTGTGTATCATTTTTTAAATAAAAGTACTTACTTTTCTGTATAAGAGGTTTAACAATTATTACATCTGTTGGTTAATCCTTAGAAATTCATAATGTAAATATGATAAGAATTTTTAAAAAATCTTTTCGAAATTCATGGTTTATTTTAGGTTTTATATTATTACTAGAGCAACCCAAAAGCATAAAAAGCATAATAGCAATTTACTCATATGGTTCGTACCTTGAACATGGTTATGGCTGTCTAAGGGCCCAGAAGAAACTAATTTTAAAAGTATAATAAAGCATAATTTTATAAAATAAAGGATAAAGCATAATTTTAAATATACAGCACAATTCTTGGAAAATTCTGTTAAATATTTTTTAAACCAATATTTGCAATGCAAAATCATTGAGAATACAGTATAACAATGCAACAATGAAAAGCTTATTTTTATTTGTGTAAAATTTCCGATGTAATCCTTTGAAGTGCAGAAAAGAAAAAGGAAAAGAAAAAAACTTTCCGCCAACAAATCAACAAACAATAGTTTTCTTCTAAGTGTAACTGCGCAGTTATGTATGGTGATTCGAAATGTACAAAAAGTGCACAAAAATTCCACTGTATATTGTTGTGTACCTCTTGAACGTGAGCACTTTCTGTACTTTTAGTGGCATGTTTCACTTTCCCTTTATATATGCACCTCTAAAGAGCACACAAGTGTTTAAAAAACTGTAGTAAATCGTATCTCTTTACAGTGCATTAAGTAGAAAGTTAATTAAATATGAAGGAAACTGGTTGCATAAAACATTAATAAATAGATCAAGATATTTAGACTTGTATTATTGTATTGTATAGTATATATTATACATTATACACGATTAATGTAAAACAATGATCGAAATGAACAATAAAGCATAATGTGGAGGAAAATAAAACATATTTAAACAAAAAATAAAGCATAATGTGGGTTGCTCTAATTATTATCTACATCAACCCCTAATTAAATGAGTTCTGTGCTGTAGAGAAGCGAAACAAAGTCTGCTTTATCAATTTAAAGCAAAAGTTTGAAAAAAGCCCAAAATTTCCAAAGCAAAAAAACGAAGCAGAAAAAACCGAGTTTTTTTTTCAAAAAAGCCGGTTTTATTTTCGAGCCCTTGCATCTCTAGTTGCTATAAGAACAAGTTTATGAAAATGAAGTGTATAACAATGGTTGTATTCAAAACAGAGTTTGCGTGATGGTGTAAATATTTACACCACCAGCTTTGCAACACTGTGAAATTTAACTTGTCAATCTCACCCTTTTACTTACTTTGCTTCAATGTTCATTGAATTTAGTACAGTATAGTATTATGAAACATTCAATAACTGATCTGGTAGTGAAACATATTTAATAAGATTAACTCACAATACGGCAGATTTCGAGCTCGCTCCGAGCTTTACGACAACTTGATAATATCTTATTATTATATTAGATAAAATATGATGTGGAAGATCTAAATTAAATAAGAAAATGAAATGAAATATTTAAGCTTGAATTCCCACTATTACGCCCTTTAGGCGGGAAGGTTCTGGAATGTTGGTCCGCACATAGATGTAAATTTAGGTTAGTAAGCAGTTTGTTTATTTTCTTTATCAAATCTCAATACACAGTTTATATAGTAATGCCGAGCGAGCGATACCGAGTGAAGACAGGTTAGTAATCAGTTTGATTGCTTTCTTTTTTCACGGCTCGATTGGAATACGGACCAGTGTTCTAGAACCCTGTCCCTTTAAGCTGAATTGATGGAACGAGAAAGTGGGAAGTAACGAAAATGCTTCGATAAAACTCACGGACATGATGTTGTCCACCACAAGCTTACTTGGACGGAATTAAACTAGAGACCGCACGCACCAAAGGTAAGCGCTCTTCCAATGAACCATTGCGTCCCATAAGTTAAATAAGGAAGATAAGCAGTAGGCCCTATATAATTGAATATTGTATCCTCGTCGCCATAAGTGCCTTTACATCGCAGTGACGGGTATGTGACCGCGCAGTACTCCAAGGAAGGGATGGTTGTATAAGAATTTTTGATTAATATTGAAGAGTTTTTATTTTGACTAGGGAATTAACATAGGTATAGGGAGAAAAGACACAGATTTGAAGCATCAGTGCGCGAAAGATTCGTATTCTCAGTTTTTCTATTTATTGCTTTTTATGTTAAGTTAAACACCACAATATGTATCACTGATATTGCAGATCGTATTATTTTGTAAAATCGTTTCTGTAACCTATTGTCAAAACATTCATCTCAAGATATGATGTAGAGAAAAGAGAAAGAGATAAGACATCTGTAATATATGTATAATTACTCAATAAGTAATTATAAGTAATTATAAGTAAATTAGACTCAATAAGTAATTGTAGAAATTAGTTAAAGGACACGTAAGAGAGCGAAAAGGAGGTCGAGAAGTCTGAACTTTTTAGAAACGTCCTAGATAGGTGAAAATATATCCCGGTATCATGTAATTTATTTTTCTTTTCTTATATCCTAGTATACTTTTTTCTTTCACATCCAAACATCTCTATTCAGAATTACGAGACAAAGGTGAAGAGAGAAACATTTTCATCTCAAGAATTGTATCAGAAAAAAAATCTTTTGACTTATGCTAGATTCGAACTCATAACCCTTGAATCCATAAGTCTGTGATCTACCGATTTTTTTAAAAAAAAAAACGTCCTGACTTATTTTTAACTGCAACCACTTTTCAGGACTACTAGACACGACAAGGACACGAACACTGAAACATGGAGGACAGTTAAAATCCCACCCTTGCTACTACAGAGGGACTCGAATCCCCAATGGGCTTCACCTCACGATCATCAGCCTAACGCCTCAGACCGCTCGGCTACACCCACCGGCAGCGATTGAGCTAACAATTACTGTTGCAAAAGCCTGATTTCTACAACTACCGGTTGCTGAATGGTGTGTATTAACGAAATTGGCCGAGATAATTGCTTCATATAGCTATTGCAATACTACTACTACTACTACTACTACTACTACTACTACTACTACTACTACTACTACTACTACTAATAATAATAATAATAATAATAATAATAATAATAAAAAGTTTGGTGTGCGAAGTTAGTCCTCATATGAGATTTTATAAATTATATATAATAAATGTAAGCGTGGTTTATTCGTGCGTGCTACTCAAACTGCGCAACCCATAAGGGTTGTACGCATATGGTACAGTAGCCTTGCGTCCTCCAACCGTGAAGAAAGATTCGGTTTGAACCTATGCATGTCCTAAGAGGAAGGAGGAGATTCAAAGAAAGAAAAGTGGTTTAGAAATTATGCAAAAATAGAATATCTCAAGAGGTGAGTTGATATAGAGTTCAGCGTGTCTTTCAGCTGTGACTATACAAGATGTGCATCTACGACTTAACGTGGAACCCGAACCACACGACTCCTGCCGGAAATCGAAACCCGTATCATCTCGAGCTCTATCATGAGAGACACACAAGGGCGCCCATATTGTGGTTTTCAAAGGGGGCAAGTATAAGCGACATTTAAAATATAGTTCCAAATTTTGTGTAAATATTCAAACAATTTTTGGGTTTTCGATCTTGCAAAGTATAATTTCCTCTAGATAGGGCAATCGCCCCTTCTTACCCCCTTAATGGGCGCCCCTGGAGACACAGGGACATGCAAAAATAATCGAAAATGAACGATATTAATGTTAAATCCATAGCTTTTGAGTAGATTAATTATGAAACCTTCTATATCGTTCACATCAAAGTTTAGCATTATCGTCATGGAGGTTTAATGGGAGGGGTGAAAAGTTAATATTTCTTAATTGAAAGATATGAGTGTCTATTCAATAGTTTTCGGTGTTGCTGAAACTAATAATTACACTCCAGATACCATTAAAGCCTAAAGCTTTACTCTTTCGTTAGCAGGAAGGTTATTCATTTACTTAACTCAGGAGAACTTAAAGTTAAAGATATGAAACTCGATGCATATATTTCTAATTCAAAATTATTAGATACGTATTGTAGCGTAGACTTCTAAGGAGGGGAAGGGTCAATTTATGCAATGATTTCCTTCACATTCGAATAAAATTCTGTTCCATTATATTGCGAAAACTCATTTCGAGTAGTGTCATTGCTAATAGTTTTCCGTATTTGTTTAGACCCCTACTCATTTATAACAGAATCTCACTTTGCTTGTAACATCTCAGCAAGCACTTAGTAAAGTAAATACCATTAAAATCTATGTTCATAGTACAGTGGTGCAAATGCAGTTGAGCTCTTTGGCAATCTTTAGCATGGAAAAAGAAAAAAGGTACCACATTGATATTGGAAAAGTAGCTAATGAATTCCTCCCCGAAAAGGGTCACCCGCACATTTATTTTACAGATGGTGGTTTATAGCTATACGTAAGTTTGTTGAAATTGCCCCATAGTTGTGGGGGCGAGACACTGAAACCATCCGTAATAAGGGGGGAAGTAGCATGTAAAAGTACTCAATATGAGCAATATTAATATCGAAATCGTTATGGTATTAGTTTTCGTGGTCGCAGATGAATAGTGACGCTGTCGATGTTGCTTAAGTTCAAGTTAAGCCTTGGTTGGCATGGAGGTCAGAGTGGGAGGGTGACAGGCAAATAAATAAATAAATAAAGTAAAATAAAATCGAAAACATCCTTTATTTGTGTCGAATATATATTTTTCGGGATCTCTGACATAAACGATAATATTCCAGATGTGGTATATGACCAAGGTTGGCCCCATTCGCATGCGGTTTCAGATGAGAGAACCGGTGAAGATTTCAGAACAGTTCCTTTGACTTAAGTTTCAATACACTTAGAGTGAGGAATGGTAATACACCAAGACTACTCTATATAAGGCTAGGGTCAGACACGCCTCTTTTTTCGCCGTGGAAGCAGTGGTCAAACTATGACGTCACATGGCGACAACTAAAGGGACGTACACACACACATACACAAATACAAAATAATGGGAAACATGTGTGGCTGGAAAGAAGAATTTGAGAAGCATTTCTGTTAGAAATTAGTTTGTTTTGTGATTGTGTTGTGAGCTGTGTTTTGTTGTGTGTATTTTTCCAATATTATCACATATTCGTGTGTTAATGCTGAGTGAGTAAGTGCATGTCTAATATCTAAAGAAAATGCCGTCTGAGTGTGCTGTTTCAACTTGTAAGAACAACAGCAGAAGTTGCAATAAAGAAATTATTTTTCATCGTTTCCCAAAGGATTCTGCGGTCTCTGCGGTGTGGACAGTAAGGTGCAAACGAAAAGACAGTTTTAAGCCCGAAAATAGTCGAATTTGTTCTACGCATTTTTGTAGTGATGATTATGAGCGTGACTTGGAACATGAATTATTAGGCCTCCCTCCCAGAAAACGTCTTAAACAATATGCAGTCCCCAAAATAAGTTTACCGTCTAATTTTTCTCCCCAAAAATCAGAACGAGGTGATCGACAGTTAGTAAGAGAGAGGAAACGACAAATAGCGAGCATACTACAAGAATCACCGCCATCTCCTAAGAAAAAGTGTAAAAGTGTACTGAGTGATAATATATATGATAATGATAATGTTCTCCAAAACAACTTAGTAAAAGAAAACGAAGAATTACGTGCACAGCTAAATAATTTAAAGAATCAATTAGAAACCGAAAAAGGCCGCAACAGAGCTTATCAAGCTCAAATTTCGAATTTGCGTAAAAAGTTAAATCCCAGTAGGCAGCGCAGATTCGTTGCGAGTGAAGTTCGAAGAATTTTACAAACGTCATTCACTGATAGCCAAATTGATTGCCAACTCAATCAGAAAACGAGAACTAAGTGGCAACAAGAAGATATGACGATGTGTTTGTCTCTTTGGACTTTGTCAAAGAAAACATACATGTTCTTGCGCGAAAAGTGCCATTTTCCACTGCCGAGTGTAAGTACCATTCGCCGTTGGTTTCGTTCAATAAAATGTGAGCCAGGTCTTCTGAAGCAAGTCATATGCATATTGAAGGCCAAAGGTGAAAGTCTATCTGTTTCAGAAAAATTGTGTGTGATCTCGTTTGATGAAATGAACATTCTACAAAAAGCTTGTTATGACAAACGGACTGATACTGTATATGAACCTTCTAAACAGGTGTTAGTGGTAATGGTTTGAGGATTAGTGGGTAAATGGAAACAACCAATATATTTTGATTTTGATATTAGGTTTACAAAAACATTATTTGACACAATTGTCCAAGCTCTAGAAGAAATAGGGTATCCTGTGGTTGCTGCAGTATCAGATCTTGGAGGATCAAATAGGCGTCTTTGGAAAGAATTAGGGATAACAATGAATAACACGTCATATCGCAATCCTTTCGACACCGAAAGAAATATATTCTTTTTTGCCGATATTCCTCACATCATTAAGTTATTAAGGAATCATTTCTTAGATGAAGGCTATGTATCACCATCAGGAGAGAGAATTTCAAAATTCCCATTAGTAGCTCTTTCGAAAGATGACTGTAATGAAATTAAAATATGTCCCAAGCTTCGTGACATTCATATGAACGTTCATGGAACAAACAGACAGTGCGTGAAATATGCAACAGAACTTTTTTCGGAAAGTGTTGCAAAGGCAGTGCGGTATGTGTGTCCAAAGGAAGAAACATTATTTAACTTCATTTTGGCTATAGATAAATTTTTTGATGTTTTTAATTCGCGCCTACCTTTCGATTTTAGAAAGCCCTTAAGAAGTGCTTTTGGAAATTCTATTCAATCCCAATTAAGTATTTTGTCGCAAATGCTAAATCTTACCTTAGGTATAAGAAAAGTAGGAAGCAAAAAAATTTTGCCATTTCAGGAAGGTATTGCAATATCTATTAAATCTTTAATATCTTTATTCGAATATGTCAAAAGTAAATATGGTATACAATATATATTAACGAGTAGACTTAGTCAGGATTGCTTAGAGAATCTCTTTTCGCAGCTACGCTTTGCTGGTGGACAGTATGATCATCCTACACCAGTTGAAGTTAAGTATCGATTAAGGAAACTAATTTTAAGTCGCAATGTTTCCGCTATAAGTTCAAATTTGAATGTGAGTGAAGACAGTGACGAGCCGTATGTTTCCTCCGAGTTTTATGTATCACTATTGAAAGAATCACAGAGTATAGTTGAGAACCTCGAACATAAAACTGATGAATGTTCAAGTAGTAATTATGCAATTGAACATGAAGGGCTTCATCGGAACTCTGTACACGGAACGCTGAAGGAAAATAGTGATGAGAACATAAACACGTCAAACGAAGGTTTGCTGTATATAGCTGGATATATAGCTTTCAAAGAAGGTAAAAAATATCCAGAATTATGCTCAGAGGACAAGAAAATAATAGATGGAAAAGTTTCATGGTTGTCGTTTCTCTCTAGAGGTAGTCTTGTGCACCCGTCGAATAAATTTTATGAAGATGTGATGTTCATGAACAGAGAATTTTTGAAGTTTCATGGTTCAACATCATTTCGACAAAAGGCAAAAGTTGTGAAAACCCTATCCGAATTGATATCGCGCAAGATACCACATGTGCCTCTTAGTGTAATCGAAAGATTTATAAGATTAAGAACTATTATTAGGATTAGGCATATAAACAACGTTAGTTCACCAAGTCACGCTCAACAAAAGAAAATGAAAAAGTTAGTGAAGTAATCACACAATGAAGCTTAACGTATCGATATAGCGTCGAAGGGGAGGGTAAGTTATTCATCTTATATTTCTCGCAAAAAAAAACTTCTCTTAGTAGAATAGTTTTAACCTTATGCATTTTTTTTTGTAAATATAGCAAGTCGATTCAAATTTTTTACGCAAATTACTTTTTTAGGGATTTGTTAATTACTTCTTATTTACTCGTTTGATATTTATTCCGTTAGTTACTTCATTTCGGTGTTTGTGCGTGTGTCAGGGGGGAGTAGACTGTTGCAACTTCTAAAGTTAGTGTGAAAAATGCTATTTATAGGTAGCATTTTTTCGTTTCACCTTAATTTTCGGGGGAATCTACACCCCACGGACTATTCCCTGGCTACCTCCCTGTCACCAAGATACAAATAGAATTGCTTAGATAGGTGAAGGAAGGGAGTGATCCCCGTCCCCAGTATTTTGCATCTTATTTTTAATAATAGAAATGTAACTAAATGTGGAGATTTGGGCGAACATTGTAAAGTTAACGTGCTCCAAACTAGGAAATTATTTATATTTTTTCCTATTTCGTTTCTTTCATCCGAAATTTTTGTGCTATTATCCTCTTTCCATAGAATTTACAAGGTGGTAAAATCTCCGTATTTCAATAGACGCGGGAAATGTCTTCCGCAAGCTCTGCTGGTCTCCTAGCTTGATTCTTGTCACCACTCAACGTCACGAATACGTCACAGATCACGTGACAGAGCACGACCCCAGCCTTATATAGAACAGTCTTGGTAATACACAAATACTGGTGTCACATCCGGACCTATCAGAGGTATGATTTCTGGGGAACTGTCGTTGCTCCAGGGAGGCATTACCCCAGGATCAGTCCCTAAAATTCTTACTGCTTTACAGGAGCGTAGGCAGGAATTTATTTCAGTGATCGAAAGCATTTTTAGGGTTAAACTGTTCAGATGGTAATGTATTCGTATACTAAATTCGTTTGAAATCCCTCCAGGAGCCCATGTTGCATCGTACGTTCAACTGTACTTTTTTCTGAATCAAAACTTTCTCTCTCTCTCCTCTCTCTCTCTCTCTCTATATATATATATATATATATAAACAGTAACAGGATCGGTTGTAGACATTTTGTATGTGTAAATAAACAATTATTTAGTCGCCCCCACCTAAATGATAATAAAAGAATAGAATGCTGTAATGGACAAAAATTCTTCAGATAGTTGTTACAATTACAAATTTCTTCAATATATAATAATTCAGTCTTCCTGTGAGTATTAAAGGAAAATGGCGAAATTAAACCTAATTAACTGTCGATGAATCCTGACCAAAGTTCCTGTTTTAATAATTTATATATTTTTTTATTAAATAAGCACAGGAAACAACTAAAATGTATACCTAAGATGTATTTTGACAAATACAGTTGAAACATAAAAGTCGAAATAGAATAAAACTAATGAGCTTTAAGTCTAACATTATCACAGGTTTGATTTTGACAAAGGGATATGCTCTTACACTTCATTAAAAGCATATTTAAATAGTGTTTTCTAGTGATACAAATATGATAGTTAGCTTAATTTCTCGTTTCTTTGTTACTGTAAAGTTCATGTTATAAAGACACTTTTCTGGCTTTCAATTTGGCAAAATCTCTTATTATTGCATCAATATCAATTTCATTCAGAATGTCATTTTCAATGGCCATCAAAGCTAGTCCATTTAATCGTTCTTGAGATATACTTGATTTCAAATAATTCTTTATTAATTTTAGTTAAACTAGTTCAATACACAACAAATGACAAAAGTGTGTGTCTTAATTGATATTTAATTTGTCCTCAATCCAGTGGCAGCACTTTAAAATCAGGTTCCTTCGCAAAAATTCTTTTCAGGGCCCTTTAGGCCTATAGAACAATTCAATTCTTTCATGTTTCTTTCCAACATAAACGTACGAAATCATGCAGTAACACAATGTAAACACAAGCAAAGATGCACCCAAGATTTTTCTTTCGGGTCCGGAGATTTTTCGGAATAGCCTACAAATGCAAATAATTTTGTGTATCTGCCCCTGAAATTGTGCTAATTGAAGGATCCAGACTCTCAGACTACCTGTGCAGTGTTTCGTCCACACATATTTTTAGTGGGCCACTTTCACCAGGGAGGAGATCAAAATAATACGTCTGTAATATAATAATAAATAAAAGAGTAGCAGCAGTGGCCCTCTGAATACTAAGTGTACCCCCCCCCCCCCGGAAGATTTTTTCTCAAAGGAACACTGCACCTATTAGGAATGCCACCTATTAGGGATGCACCTATTAGGGATCTTTCATCGCTTTCGATTATATCCTTTCAAGTTATATACTTATATGCCGCGTGAAAACTAATTGTATTCAAACATATTTTGAAATACATGAAATTTAATTCAGACCCGTAACAGAAATGACCGTATCGTTCCATTTTAATTCAACAATTAAATTGCTGCAATCAGGTAAAATAACCTTACAGTTTCAAAAGGATGTCGACCTGCAAATGCTTCGTTAACAGTGACTGGTATTGAGAACTCCCCACCTCAACATTTGTATGATTTTGTCCAGAACGCGAAAGAGACCTTTTAGAGCCTTCGGTTGTCTCTTATCTTCTTTCATGTTTTGTAGCTTTCTTTTCCGATAAAATGTTCACTTGGTTTTATATCGTTGCTCATTATTATTACATGAAAAACAAAGTACTATTAAAAAGTGAAAGCACACATCATTATAAATTTAAAAAATAAAACAAAAACGAAATGACTTAGGATAGAAATTAAAATCTTGACGAACGACAAATGAACTAGTAGATATTAACCAAATGAGCATTAAACAGTGGACAGCGATTTGAGCCATTAGGAACTTAAGTTAAAATTTCCCTCAGAAATGATTTTTTTAAAAATCCATTTGTACCGCCCGTCTTTTCTTAGTATTCGCTCCACTCCCTGGGCGAATGGACAAGAACAGCCTACTTGCTTGCATGGGGGCCCGAAGAATTTTTTAGAGGGGTCATCTTCCTGGTTGGTATATTACGTTTGGTATTTTTATTTGTATTAAGAAAATCTTAAGAAATTACACATATATAGTATACTTGTCGTAAGCCAGGTGGGGCCCGGCCCCCTCGTCCCCTTTTGGGCGCCTATGCTTGCTTCAACTTTGATAATGTGAATTTCATTTACGGTGATCTTTCTCAACCCTTAACTGAGGTCATTGAAACAAAGTACTATGCGAAGACACTGTTTAAGAAAAGATGGAGGAGCACCCTTGGAGACATTTCTTTCTACTGTGATAATGCCACCCAATCCATAAACAATACTTGCGGTTGAATTCCTTTCGTTTGTTGATCCATTTCGGATATTTTAAAGACATATTTGGCAATGATATTCTCTAGCAAGGTGTCGGAAGGATTGTTGAGGAAGGAATGAAGAGTCTGTTATATTTGTATTTTGTGCATATGGTGGGATTCTGGAAAGAATACCACTGTCTTTAGCTCTACTTTCATAGTGCTTAATACAACGTTTATTGGAAAGCTAAATTTACCTTCATTTTATCTCATATTCGTAAAATATCCCTTTTCCCTCTTTAAAAAGGTCTATCCTGTGCCGTGGAAATTTTCCTCAAACTAGCATCACTTGTGCGTGTGGTACTGGCATCAATTGATGTACGAGTCCATTTCATTTGTAAAGGGTGTTTTTCAGCCAACCACGCAAAGATTCGACTTTATTGTCCTTTTGATCTATTTTATCTGTATCTCAGTCTGTACAATATTTATTTGAAGCTATATGAGGAAAATATTTCATCATAACATTTTTTAAATAAATATTTACATTTAAAACAAAATTCATTTTTCTAATTTGGCTCCCTGTTCACCTGGCGCCTCCTGCGAACGCATAGTTCGCAGGCTTCAAGATCCGACCCTGCAGTAACAATGAAGTTTCTGTATTACCGCCCGACTATCGTTGTTGTGAAAACATTCATCATGATATGACGTAGGGAAATGAGTTACATTAGGGTTCTAAGATCTAATATCAAAGTTGAAACATCGCAAGTAAAACAAAAACATGTAATAGCAAATAGTATTGAAAATAATTTCAGTTTAAACTAGCTGCGACTACATTTAATTCAAAATTGAACTTCTGGAATGCTACATATGAGCGTAGCTAAAAGAAAAAATCAATAAGAACAGTCGGAATTTGAACCTAAGCCATACAAGTAGGAGTCCTTTACACTAACCATTCATCTACTATATTTTGTTTACTAAAAATATTTTCCATACAGCAAAATGCCATTTCACACTGAAACATTAACAACATAAGAACAAAGATTTCAAGAAAATTTGCCAAAGCTTATGTATTAAAGGTATCCTGGTATTCGCCCAGTGGTACTGCAAAATCACTAGTCAGTATGCCTCGTATCGAAATTTGAACCGGGAGACTCTCAATTTCGAAGCGTCAACATTAACCAGTAACCTTCGTTCGCTCAGTAAATGTCTTCAAAATACTTTTCTGTAATTATTTTTCAAAAATGTTTATTATTTTCATGAAGCAAAGAGTGCATCTTCTACTTGGGTTGAGAACTATATCTACTATACTTCTAACAGTCAACTAATAGTTGTTCATTATTTCTATCGATTTTTTACGTCTACTAAGTTATTTCATTTTTTCATAAGTTTTCACTTCCGTTTATGACAATGATTAGAAATGAAGGCTCCTGTTCTTATACAAATCTTGATCATTGTAACATTTTTAGTCAAAATTCTGAATTATTGAAAATATTTAAATTAGTTAGAATGAAGAGGATAATACTAAGAAACATAGTTAGAAAAAAAGAAAGATTGTTGTTTAACGAATTGATAAAATCAAGCTTTTTCAAAACATAAAAATACGGCATGTTATGGGATGATCATGAAAAAAGTAAAAATAGCCATCGAGGACACACTAACCAACTACTGTACGCGGATAAGTCAAGGTTCGTTAACTTGGTAGACGTATATGAAGAAACCACTAACAGAAAATAGCTGATAGCTTTACGCCTAATCATCTCAGCGACCTCAAAACTATGAATTCTACATTAACATCGGTTGTCGTTTTCGATCATTTTATATGTTACTCCCTTCCATTGTCCCAAGGTATGTCTTACCCCTTATCCCAATGCATGAAAAGCAAATAATATTTTCGCAAACACCGCGAGGGGCATGGAGGGAGTAACAGAACGCACACAGCTCGCTGTATGGCTTAAGGGCAAATACCTAAAGGCATAAGCAATAGGCCACTTGACCAAGAACAATGTCGCAAAACGTAAGACAAGGTAAGCCCACGCGCAGCCTGTCTCTTCGCGTGACATTACCTTCGACACAAAATCACTGACCCTTCGAACAAGATAACATTGTTGCGCTCTCAGAGTCAGGTTTTAATTGTATTTGTGTTGAAGAAATGAAATGAAATCTTTACGTTTTACGTCCCACGGATGTGCCGGTTAGGCTAAAGGAGACGGTGATGATGAGGAATGAATGAAATGAAGAGAGTGGGAGGAAATGGGAGAACCCCAGGAAACAGACGCACACGGTGTTCGTCCGCCACAAAGTTCAATTGGCGGGGGCTGGGATCGAACCCTAGGCCCCAAGCACTAGAGGTGAAAGCTCTGCAATTGAGCCACCGCGGCTCTAAAGGAAAAGGAAAGAAAAGCGCACCCAAGACAATACCTCTAGAGTTGTGGGGAAACTTGTCCAAATAGACATTTCTTTTTATTTACATTTAAAAAGAAATAAAATATATATTTATGATGGAATAAAATTCGACTAATATAATAGACATCTAAATTGGAAATAGCAAAAACAGCTGAAAGTAAGGAGAAAGCAGTAATTACACATCAGGTTCCAAAGAGAATAAACAGCACCGAGTAAGCAAACAACAGCGTTACTCCTCCTGTGGTCCTGTCCCGAGCATGTGTCAAGGTGACGTCATTGCACGATATGACGGAAACGCGTTCAGTGATGAACTTACCAAGCTAGTAACTACTGTATTTACGCCACGGAGTCCGACACTCTATAAAGTGCCTTTTATCTATACAGGATTATGCGCGATCAACATTATAACTGCTACATGTTTCATTTTCTGTTGCAAGAAAATAATTGACATAAAGAGAGGACCTGTACTTAAATGCAAAATTACATAAACGGTCTGGTAGCTTTAGTTAGAACGATCCGTCAAGTGGAGGTGGGGTAAGTTCTCAAACATTTAAATATATGACGTCTTATATACTGTAGGTGCACTACGCAACCAGTTACTAGAGAACAAACCCCGAAGTAGGACTGGTAACAAAACGAGACAATATGAGACTATTGACAGTATTAATCTCCTTTCAACCGACAAATAGCGGTCTCAGTCTCGTCTCGATAGTTTCGAAATAAATTATTTGAAATTATTCTACACTAAATTTGATAGTAGATAAATAAAATACACCTCCAATAGTTCTCCCTATTGCTTCACAATATATAATGGATGCACCATTTTCTACTAGATAAAGTATGAATTAGCAATTCATATACAAAATTCAAAAATACATATGTGTTTCCATTAAATATACTCATTGTTTCTTAAATTATTTATTTACTAATTGAAATACCCAGCGTTGCACGCGAAGAATAGGTTTATATTTCAAAGATATATTTGAGATTAGTTTTTCCAGTAGAATACATATTTGAATCGGAATGAAATATTACGAATCCATTTCCAGCACGAGCAAATGAATTAACTTGCCGCTAACGAAGAATAGAAACTTGGGCTTTTATGGTATCGGGAGTGTCATTATTCACTTCAGCAACCCCAAAAACTATTGAATAGACACTCATATCTTTCAATAAGGAATTTTTAGGACCTCGAAAACTGTGGATTTAACATTAATATCGTTTATTTTCGATTATTTTTACTTGTCCCTGTGCCTCCCATAATAGAGCTAGAGGTGATATGGGTTTCGATTCCCGGCAGGAGTCGTGTGGTTCGGGTTCCCCGTTACGTCGTAGATGCATATCTTGTATAGAGTCACAGCTGAAAGACACGCTGAACTCTATATCAACTCACCTCGTGAGATATTCTATTTTTGCATAATTTCTAAACCACTTTTCTTTCTTTGAATCTCCTCCTTCCTCTTAGGACACGCATAGGTTCAAACCGAATCTTTCTTCACGGTTGGAGGACGCAAGGCTACTGTACCATACGCGTACAACTCTTATGAGTTGCGCAGTTTGAGTAGCACGCACGAATAAGCCACGCTTACATTTATTATATATAATTAATAAAATCTCATATTAGGACTAACTTCGCACACCAAACTTTTAACAATGTGACTTTTTAAATTCTGTTCATCGTCTTCTTTATTATTATTATTATCATTATTATTATTATTATTACTATTGTTATTATTATTATTATTATTATTATTATTATTATTATTGCAATAGCTATATGAAGCAATTATCTCGGCCAATTTCGTTAATACACACCATTCAGCAACCGGTAGTTGTAGAAATCAGGCTTTTGCAACAGCAATTGTTAGCTCAATCGCTGCCGGTGGGTGTAGCCGAGCGGTCTGGGGCTTTAGGCTGATGATCGTGAGGTGAAGCCCATTGGAGGTTCGAGTCCCTCTGTAGTAGCAAGGATGGAATTTTAACTGTCCTCGATGTTTCTGTGTTCGTGTCCCTGTCGTGTCTAGTAGTCCTGAAAGTGGTTGAAGTAGAAAATAAGTCAGGAAGTTTTTTAAAAAAAAAAAGTCGATAGAGCGCAGACTTATGGATTCAAGGGTTACGAGTTCGAACCTAGCCTAAGTCAAAATATTTTTTTCTGATATAATTCTTGACATGGAAATGTTTCTCTCTTCACCTTTATCTCGTAATTCTGAATAGAGATGTTTGGATGTGAAAGAAAAAAGTATACTAGGATATAAGAAAAGAAAGATAAATTACATGATACCTTTTGCAATTTTTAACTATATTTTTACCTATCTAGGACGTTTCTAAAAAGTTCAGATTTCTAGACCTCCTTTTCGCTCTCTTACGTGTCCTTTAACTAATTTCTACAATTACTTATTGAATCTAATTTACTTATAATTACTTATTGAGTAATTATACATATATTACAGATGTCTTATCTCTTTCTCTTTTCTCTACATCATGTCTTGAGATGAATGTTTTGACAATAGGTTACAGACACGATTTTACAAAATAATACGATCTGCGATATCAGTGATACATATTGTGGTGTTTAACTTAACATATAAAGCAATAAATAGAAAAACTGAGAATTCGAATCTTTTCGTGCAATGATGCTTCAAATCTGTGTCTTTACTCCCTATACCTATGTTAATTCAGTAGTCAAAATAAAAACTCTTCAAAATTAATCAAAAATTCTTATACAACCATCTCTTCCTTGGAGTACTGCGCGGTCAATGCGATGTAAAGGCACTTATGGCGACAAGGATACATAAGGAACTTATTGTGAATAAAGATTCTTTCCCTTCAAGCTTTTGTAATTAATGTTGCAAATCGTCCCATGCTTTGTGATGTGTGCCAAAGAGATAAACAAGACAAGTTCTTGGGGATAGTATCGTATGCCCCTTGCTGCTATAGGTGGTATAAAAATAGTGTTGAATTGATTTTGAGTTTAATGTCCCAGACTAAACACGTAACACCCCTCCAATTAAAAATATACTACGGAGTGATCCTGAAATGTACACCAATAATTAATTTTGGTCTAGTCTATATTCACGTAACACTTTCAACAGGGGGGCTATATGAGACGTGGACCTAATAATTAACGAGGAATTCGAACCATTTGAGCTCACATCGGGAATGAGCACCGTTCTCCCACACCAAAGGCGCGTTTACCTCTCAGATAAAAAAAGCACGTTTTTCTACGGGATAGTATCATTTGCATCTTACTATGAGAAAGGTATACGTTATTTTCTACCACCTCGCGATTCAATGAATGTTGTAAAGATTTTAAAGCCTCAATCCCAAACCAAATGGATGAATGTATGATCTCTCCCTTTGCAGTTCACATAAGACACTATAGAAATATCGCAAAACTCATAAAAAGAAAAAAAAACAAGAAAAACAACGTCCTCTCACAGCATGAAGCTTACGATTATTGCCATATATAGAGTAGATGACTTGCATATCTTATTCCGTAGTTCATTGAATCCGTGCAGAGTTCCCATATCCGAAATAAGGGTTGGTATTTTAGTCTTATTTATTTCTCATTTTCATTTTTCACTGATCAGGTAGGACTCCAACGAAAAGAAAAATATGGTTACAGTTTAAGGTGTGATTCGATATTCTGCAAATAATTATTTATATATTTATTGTGAAGTGAACAAGATGAAGTAGATTTTACAAGCGTAAAACTTTTAGATTTTACTCTTAGTAAAAACTATGAATAAGTTTACAGCTCAAAAATAAATTGAATTCTCAATTGTAGTCCATAATTAGCTATGGTCAAGAAGATGGATTTCAGTTCTTTTGTGTGTGGCCAGCACAATGTTTTCCTTCATCTTTATTTCTCGAAATTGAATATAACGACTTTTTTACATTTAGATATAAAATACTATCTTTAGTTCTTAACAAAACTTCTTATCTTTAGTTCTTTAGCATTTGGTCCAGTCGGGTTTTTATCATTCATTAACACATATATCAAAAAAGGAACAGACGAACATAAACACCTTATTTTAAAATATGTGAGCCGATCTTCCGTTGACCTTAAGAATTCAGTTTTGAGGGGCAAGTTCCAAATAAGGATTTCAATATGTAAAAGTGACATAGTTATTGCCTGTCCGCTCATCACGGGAAATCAAATCAATCGTTTAAAATAAATATTTGCATACATTTAGTACTTGGAAGAAAATGGTTAGCTGACGTCCATTGGAAACTCGACAAAACGTCGATACATTTTAGAGGATAGTCAACTATGCCTAAATCTAACATTGCAGGTGGAAGTGAACACGACGAAAGAAGTACAGTAATAGCAGAATAAAATTTAGCATTAGAAGTCATTGAAAAACAAAATGTGATACGCGCAAACGAAACAAAAACCAAACGTTGCTGACGACAACACACTAAATAGTGCTTATCGAAAGATTCATAAATGCTATTCATTAACTCATTCTTCGCAGTTTGGATTGGAGGAAATAAAACTATTTCTTTGTGCTAATATGCTTGTAAAAACGAAATGTTATATTTTTGCAAAATTTGCTTTTCTCAAATGACTGAATATTTTTTTTAAAAAAAACTTGTATTTTGGTGAAGAAAACAAAACCATATGACAAGCTGCATTCAATTTGAAGACCCCATGCTCTGTATTACATGTTGTTATTTACTGTTTGTAATCAGGGGGTCATTGTTTGTAATGACACTGATACATTGAGTCGTTTGTTCGAGAAAGGCAAAGCACTTTACATCGAATCGTTTTGTTTGTTTCGTTTTTATTTTGTTTATCCTTTAGGTTTTTCGTAGAATACATGAAAATGAAATATGTTTTTCGCTTAGGTTTCCAGGAATACTGTTTTAACTAATCAGAAAAGAACAATCTACTGGTCAAATGATATAGGGTAATGTGTAACATTTTGTTTTCATGCTATCGATAGCAGCAAGGGGCATAGGAATTATATAAAAGAGAGTGTGTTGTTATGAATTACTAATATCTTTCGCAAGAAAGTTTTCCACGTGTTACTCCGTGGCTCAGGGGATAGGTGAGAGATTATAATACACAAGATCACGCGCTCGAGTCTTGTCCACTGCTGTTATGTTTCTTTCCTTTTCATTATTTAACGCTAAAGTGACGTAGATACATTTTCATTGGCATTCAAAAAAAAAAGAATAATGGAATTGAATGCGTAGCCCTGAAAAGGTCTGTTTATATATAAGTGTTTAATAGGAGGTCCAGTGACTTTTTACATCAATGACTGCCTAGAGTCTTCTGGGCATCCTCTCGGTAAGTCTGCAGAGAAAGCGTTCAGTAAGGGCGACTTCCTCCCAAGTATTAGCAACGATTTCTCATAGTTGATTTTTTGTGGATGGAGGTGGATTAGGCCAGTTCTCCTTCATCTCCCTTTGGCCTCTGCTTATACTGCCTTAATCAAATTCATATCGGCTCCACGCGGTGGTCAATCTAGGACCTCTAAATCAGCCTGCTGCGAGAGCCAATTCTGAACTAATCGATACATATGAACCGGAGACCTGTCGTGCTGAAACTGGATTACTCCATCGGGGTAGACAAAACGCACAGATGACAACATAGCATTCCGAAGAATATGTAAATATCGCTAACCTGTAAGACGCCTCTCTACCCTATGAAGAACTGCAAGGCACTGTCATGTCATAGAGCTCCAAGCAGATACAGATACGCGTCCACAGTGACGTTTGAGGAAAACGTATTTGAGATCATGCCTGGAGCCTCTCGCACGATAGATGGTTACTGGGCTGTTATTTGAGAAAGAAAATGTGCATTTTTCTGTGAAGACAACATTTCTTCAATCACGATTCACATTTTCAATCTCAAATCCAAACCATCGTCTAATATGCTCTTCCGAGAGGAATTCTTTCACAGCTGCACGTCGGGCGTGAAGATTAGCTTACCTAAGACGCCGTGCAGCAGTACCTCGAGATCCTGGAAAAGCAGGTATGTGCCGAACTTGTCTGAAGGTCATGTTGGGACTATGTCGCGCTGCAGTAACAAGCTGTGCGACCTACTCTTGTGTCATCACATGACGACTACGACTTCCTTGGCGCCGCATAGTTTCTCCAGTCTCTCGAAAACTCTTTATCCACTTCTGTGTTGTTCTTGGTAAAACTTTACACTTTTAAGCGGCTTGTGAAGCGCGATAGCCTTCTTGCACTAAAGCGAGTACACGCTCTTTTCTACTGTCAACCATTTCCGACTTTTACCCTTTTCACGAGTTGCACGTTGAATGAGCACGAGTTGAAGCTATCAAACGGCATGCGCAGCTGGTTACTCCATGATATAGTAAAATAGAATTTTTTATTTGCTAACAGCCACAAAACACTTTTTATTTCGATATATATTGTTTGACTTCAAGCGAGCATTTCACAACCCTTTACTGAGTGATAAGGTCTGTGGTGTTCTGTTCAACTTCCCTTAAGGCAATTTTAAACGTAATAGACAATATTTTTCTGACCTTATCAGTGCCTCAGGAAGAAGACAAAATCAATGAAAATGTTTTCAAAATAACATTTTCGATTTGTTTAGCTCCCATCCATTTTTGTTACTGACAGCTCTCTTTTTCGCCCCGTATAAGGAAATTCTATTGGTGTTTTCTCAACGTTCAATATTTTTGACAAAAATAATTTTCCAGTGAAGCTAAAGAAGCATCTGTTTCACAGAAAAAAATATGTAAAGTTCTACATTCAAGTTTAAAACTTAATATATTTTTCCAGTGCTAAATGTGCTATACCAAGGTTTATTTGTAGAGCGTAAGAGGAATTTACGTGATTACTGCTTTCCCAGAATGGGAAGAGTAGTTTACACAACTTTAGAAACCTAACAATTCTCATAGGCATTATCAGTTAGGCAACATTCCTTCTAAAACTACTGCAACTATAGTTTGCGTCTCAAGTAAAATGTAACATGATAATAATAATAATAATAATAATAATAATATAATAACAATTATTATTATTATTATTACTATTATTATTAATGACTTTAGTAATAATATAAATATCTTAGTATCAGACTTTAAGGGATTTTATATGATGCATATATTCATGAAAATAGTCACTACTTGTTATGTACTAATTCTGTGTTCCCCCTAGCGTTACTAGGAATTGAAATCAGGATATCTGACTGCGCAACCCAGTATGTTAACCTTATGACTACAGAGGAAGGGTCTAGCAAACCATATTTTCATAACGTTTTGGTACCCCTTGTTTTCCGGTATCGACTAAAGTGTCATCAGTGAAGAAATTGTTTTCAATTATGGGTGAAAGCAGTCACTTTTTTCTGGAGAATCCAAATGTGCAATAAAAAATTGGGTTCCCACTCCCTACCGCCGAACGGGTAAAGATAGTGGTTGTGTTTGGTATCAATGAACTATACATATAAAGCAAAAGCAGATTCTAATTTTGAGCATGTGGTTTCAGTTTGATACTAACTTAGAAATTTATTTGAACTTTGGTAGTGCTAGCCATGCTCGCCGACTACGTGGGTGCTCCGGGGCTCCGACACCCACATAAATTATCTTGTGTTTGCGGCTCTCACAAGATTTTTAGTGTGGAACCGGGTTTGAACACGTTTCTCTTAAGATTAAGTCAGCCGTATTGCCGACCGAGCTAGGGCTTCCCTATCTTATCCTTATAGTATCAGTGTATTTTATCCCAGCGCAGGCCTTCTGACAGTGTAAATAAAAGATTTTAACTAAAAGTATATAAATCACATATCGAGACATCTCTGAAAACATATAGACTAACACTCCCGCAATTGATATGCACCCACACAAAGTTTGGAAAGTCAGCGCCGTTATTGCTAGCATTTGCATTGCGTAATCTTCGTATAAAAAATATGGTGAATAGAAGAGACAGAGGTTTGAAAGTTGACACTTTATCTGATTTTGTTTTCATAACCAGCTCAATTAAAAATAAAACGTTACGATAAGAAAAAATCAAACACGCATATATTGGAAGAAAAGCGAACTGGGAACCGAACCGTCAATCATCAATACTGTAATTTCAAACGCCTCGCTAATCCCACTTATTTTCTTTTTAAGTTACGTCGCAAAATGCGGCCCTAAAATTCACTTACCAGTCTGCTTTCCCCTTATCAGTAACTCGTATATATTTTCTACTCGGTTATACAATTTTACAGTTATTTCCAGTAACCTTGAATGACTGGGAGAAGAATACAGACACATCGAGAAGATTTAAAATTCCAAAAGTTTTCCCCCGGGAATCGAACCCAGGACCGTGTACATAACAGACGTACATACTAGCCACTTTTTTTTTTTAAGATCAACCGATCATACCTCAGTTTTCTGAGTAACCCGGGTTTTCCCGTATACAAGCCCTCTTCGACCTTTACCATATTCGACAGGGACACTAACACATACATATCCAGGACAGTTAAAATTCCGACCTTGCTCTTCAGGGGGATTTGAACCCCCAGTGGATTGCACCTCATGATCCACCATTAGACCACACAGGCAACTTCTGCAGCAAGCGCGTTTTAACAGTTCTACTAGAAATACTCAAGATATGCACTTGTAATACATTGAGTGATTTATTCGAGAGAGGCAAAGCACTTTACTTTGAATCAGTTTCTTGTTTCGTTTTTATTGTGTTTATTTTTTTGTATTTTTCGTACAGTGCTTGAAAAAGCAAATACATTTTTCGCTACGGTGTCGGCAAATACTATTTTTACTGAAAACAAAAATCTGTCAGTGAAGTAATATAAGGTAATGTGTGGTATTCTAGTTTCATTCCGAGTTTCTTCGTAGCTAAGTGATAAGCGTACGCATCTTTGACGTAAGAGAGCCGGTTTGATTCCCCGTGTGAGCTCATGTGATTCGGATTCCACGCTAATCAGTAGGTAAACGTCTCATATAGCCTGGCTACTGAAAAGGATATTAAAATCAACTCAACATTATTTTTATACTATCAATAGAAGCAAAAGGTAGACGATACTATCCTGCTAAAACATGCATTTATTACTTTGGCAGATATTTCAAAGCTTCAGACTATGTGCAACATTAATTACAAAAGCTTCAAAAAAGATGCTTTATGATTATTAAGTCGATTAAAGCGTTCAAATTGCTTTGTAAAATCCAGATTATCAATTACAATAATCTTTACGTTGTAATTAAAAGTAGAAGCATATGTTGTTTTCTACCTCTCTCACATACTCTCTCTCTTTCTCTACATATACACCTGTATATTACAATAGGTATCAGCAACCTGAATAATTTTCATTTTGGATGTGTGATTTAAGGTTGGTATTCAAATCAGAAATCTGTTCCCATTATAACAATGTTAACGTTCCTCATTTTATCGTCTTCGTATATAAATGACGAAAGAGTGAATAAATGTAATTGGGCTTTGAAACGTGATAGTTCATCTGATTTTGTTTTTCTAAAGCACATCAAAACAGAACTTTATATTTAAAGAAATGTTTACATATATTGAAAAAAAACTCCCCGGAGGCAGATTCGAATTTCCGTCCTCCGATACCAGAATTTCAAGAACACTATTGAACATGCTTGCCCACGGGGACAACTTATGAAAGAAAACGTTGCTAATATATTGCTAATATATAGCTCCAAGCGCAGGTTCACACTTCTAGTTTGAAATAGTCATTTTCTCTCTATATGAATAATTTCAACTGAAGATATTGACTGATTATTCATATTGGAACTGTGCATGAATCGTGCATTGCATATTCAACTCAGAAATACGTAGTTGACTGTTCAGTTCATGTTTCTGTTCAATAGATTCAAATGTTATTGAACGTTCCTAATACCTGTGCACTGTGTCGAGTCATTTCCCCTAGGATATTCTTCGCGTAATTATTTGACAGACTAAAGTTTCATAAGAATAAAGGTTTCTTGCTTATATTTTTTATGCTGCTTTTTTTCTCATAAATCATAAATAAATATTCACCATAACACTGCTTTTTTTAAGGAAAGCACAAAAAGCTATAATATAGTAAGGAAACGGACTCATTGATGAAAATGTGGAAGTTAGAGTATATGCGAACTTTTTATTGCGAATGACGATACAATGTTGTAGTTTGTTTGTTTGTTAAAAAATGCATGGATTGTTTTTCCATATGAGATTGAGTTTCTATACGGTTGCTTTACTCTCACTTTGGGATGATTAGTAATGCAAGAGCAAACATATCGCCAGTAAAGTTCTTTGACCAATCCAGTTTCTATTTGGTTTGTACGAGTAATGTGCACATGATTTCAGGGACAAATGAACGAAAGTATAACTATTTGTATCCCCACGGACACACGTGAATCGGTGCGAAAAAATCTATAAAATGGTAGCAGACATTAATAACCTGTGCTGTGTGTGTGTAAGGTGTCGTCTTTAGAGATATAGGTGTAATAGAGGTGTAAATTCTTGATACATGGTTGCATGTCTATATGAAATGAAGCTACCTCTTCTTGCATTGACACGTACAGTAGAGTCTAACAAGGAGAAGGCACACTTTGGTAAGTGAACTTCGGGGCCATCTTGTGCGAGGTGGTAGCGCAGATTAAAGTGTTAATATTACAAACTGGGAGAGCGCAATGGGCAAAAATGACGGAGAAAAACCGTCCTAAAGTTTTCTACTAGACGCATATATAGTACAACGCGCAAACTTATCAAGTAACTGCATGGCGGAGTGAGAAGAATCAGCGACTCAAGTGCAAAGGGTCCCGGGTTTGACTCGCGTTCGAGTCAAACTTTCTTTTTCTTGTTTTTTTTTCTTGCTTCAACCAATAAAGTAGGCATTTGTAAGTATAAGCAAAATATTAATTCACCCTTATGTTTATAAAGAATAAAACAATAGAAATTTTCAATCACTTGTAAAAATCTTTGATGTTCCATGTTAACAAGGAACAAAATTTAATCTCCTCCGTAAATATTATTGTTACTGTAGTTGTTGTGTAAAACAAAATGTTCTTGAAGCTTCCTGTCTACATCTGTTGACAGTGTGAGAATTACAAGGGGAGTGAGGGGAAAATTTGCTTTGGTTATAGCAACATCCAGTATTAGCAAAGGGGATTTCCCCCCTCAACTCCTTTGTAAATCGCACACTGTCAAACAGATGTAGACACGAAGCGGCAAGAACATTTATTACACAACGACTGTCGTCAAGGGCGCCTATCATGAGTGACCGGGAGGCCAGTCCCTCAAGCTCATGTAGGCGCCATGTATTATTATGAATATTTATTTTCATATATATTTTTATTGTTCCATGTATTGTTGTATGTATTTTTTATGAATGCCCCCTCCAATTTAAAGAGAAATCGGTGCCGTTGACTGTCGTAACTATAATACAACTCGGGATATCAGTATATTTACGGAATAGATTAAATTTTCTTGCTAGTTAACATGGAACATTGAAAGACTTTACAATTTCCTTAAAATTTCTATTGTTTTATTCATTATAAACATACGGTGAATTAATATTACCTTTATAGTTACAAATGGTTACTTTATTAGTTGAAGCAAAAAACAAAACAAGAATTGACTAGAACGGGAATCGAACCCGGGACCCTTTCCATAGGAGCTGCACACTTATCTCACTCTACCATGCCGTCACTTGATAAATTTGCGCGTCGAACAATATATCTGGCGAGTAGAAACTTTTGAAGACTGTTTTCCCCTTATTCTTGCCCATTGTGCTCTCCCAGTTTGTAATATTAACTCTTTAAATGTGCACTACCTCCTCGCAGAAAGTGGGCCTGAAGTTCAGTTACCAAAGGTTGCCTTTTTCTTGTTAGTCAATCGTAATGTTTTCGAATACCATAACAAAAACAAAACTTCATTATGTTATTGTTCACTTGTTTTAACTGGTAAAGGAAATATTTGATAGACATACTACAAGAGGCTATCAGCTGACCTCTTTGGAAATATATTCCTACTTAGGAAATACGTATTACGTTGTCCAAAAGTAATAGGAATACTCCAAATTTTATCATTAGAAGATAAGTGTTGACCAGAGCTTGGTTAATGTAGTTGAGCATTATACACAAATAACTTTAACAGATTGCACTAACAAGTACAGACAGAAATATACTCTTCATGGTTGAGTTGTGTTGAGTTTTTTTAAATGAGTTAAATGAATATCCAAAACATGTTAATATAATGATAATTAGCGTTGTTAGCAAAACAGATCACCAGAATTGTGTAGAAAGTAATATGTGTAATCCGATAAGACTGTATAGCAATTTTTTATTACGTACGAAAACACCAGAAACTATGCTGTTAGCTACGTATATGACGGGGAAGATTGACAAACTGAATAACAGACTTGACATGGGATGACAGTGAAATATGTTACGTGATCAGGGAAAGAGTGCTAATTTGGCGTAGCGGCGCACAGTGGTCGGAAACTTGCAAAAAGCGGACAAAAATAGTTTATTCCGAAATAATGGAAGCTGACGGACGTCTGTCTATCGTTCTATATACAATTGTCCCTTCTAAATCGATTGCAAGTACTGCGAAAATGTTTCGAAGAACCCATGCCACAATACGTGCAGTTATATGTATAGAGGGTAGTCCAAAAGTGTGGAAAGCCCTCGCATAAATGTCAAATACGGTAAAATATAACTAAAAGAACAATGTAGGGTAAAAATAAAGGTGAGGAGAAATTGGGGAGTACATAGAACAAAGAAAGTCGCCATCTTGAAATCTACCATCGTGAATCATATCATATATACTGTTTATAAATTGGACGCCTTGGGACATCACTAGTCAGTACGAAGTTATGACAGAAGTTAATTTGCATCGAAGAAACGGTTACAGGTTCAACGTGCTTTCCCTCTAACTGTATGTGCAGCTAATAAAAGATGCTATAAAACAAATGAGTGTTTGGCCTTAGGATACATAATTAAAGATAGCTGTTTTTCACCCACATCATCTTCGAAGAACCACTAATAGTTACTGGAATGTAATTTAGTTCAGGATTACGTTGTTTCAGTAAGATTAAAAGATTCAGTATAGAATCATCTTATATACTATTGAACTGACGTGTAATTTAGAACAGCTCCACATGACTAATAATTTACCACTGTCAAATGTATGAGTTCACTACAGCTTTGATTCAGGGACGAAGAACAACCCAAATTTCGTACAAGACAATATGCATTTTCCCTTTGTAAGGCTCAGATAACGGATCTCAACTGTGATCAGAACAACATTATTCATCACGCATTTCCAGTTAGAGCACTTGGGAGCAGCTATTTCCAATGCTCAACCTTTGTACTGCTCATGGTCAACACAACAAGCCTTATTTTGCAGATAAGGAAGGATAAGATTAGACTGCAGAGCTAATAACATCAGCGTGTATGTAACTTTTCGGTAACACTAACAAAGACATCATATAAATGATGTAACAGTGGATAACAAATAAAAGTCTTCACTAAACACGCAGTATTTGAGTCCAATGTACTATTCAACCGCTTTTATCGACCTCATTTCTTACTGTTTGGTTCATTTTTTACTGATTTGTCGGCATTTTTATTTGTTCATGTTTACATGCATTTTATGGGCAGCGAAAATATTCTTATGTCCTGAAACTCCGGGTTTGGAAGCAGGAGAAATACTTATAATCAAATATCAATACCGATTTCATAGGCGGGAAGTTGACAAAATCGATTTTTGACCGTTTTTTCCAGTTTCCGACCACAGTGCGGCGCTAAGTTTGTGTTCATATCGGTTTCTGGTCGAGCGTGTTGGGATAGGGAAGTAGAATGTGTCACTGATCTAGTGTACGAGTTGCTCTTTTTTACGCTCTTTTTTATGCTCGAAACGCTCCAACAGTTTTTACGAGTTGCTCTTCAGATGCTATAAGTAACCTCATCCGTTTATATTTAATAAAGAATGCCATAAAATACACAGCTTAGATGTTATTGAATGTAGGAGTTGTTCACCGTTTCTGCACTAATAGAGATGTATTGTTAATATATGCATGAAAATTTCCAATCCAGGAAAAATATAGCACAACAAAAATCAATAGACTTCAATCGTGTATTAAACAGTTTATATAAAAAAATGTTACTTTTTATCTTGTTTCATTGTAAAACAGAAGCTATCTGTAAATGGTAGTAATAACGGTGCTAGTAACTAAGACTAATGGACTAGGGTTGATAGTTTAGAGATTTCCGCGATGTTCTGGAAGTGTAAGTTTAAATCAAGATAAGGTTAAGGCTCAACAAAATTTACAATGCTGGCGTATGTGTTCTAAGTGTATGTTTATCGATTAACATACAATTTGTTTTCTCGACTTTCAGCCAGAAATGAATTCAGATACACTCTCGTTCAAATAGTATCAAAGTTCTCTCCCTTTATACTTATAATGACCAGCGAATATTCCTTCGCGGCATGCGGTTCCGGGGAGAGAGCAACAAAGTTTAGATATATATATTTTTTGCTTTTATTAATCATCTCTGTCCTTTAGTCTAAAGAGCGTAATTATGCGATGTTTAACTTAAAAAAAATATTTAATTCTTTCAAAAAATGTAAACCCTTTGAGGGAAAGAGAGGTGAAGTATTTGTACGCTTTATTAATGATTATGGGATTCTATAAATAGATTTTCGGGATTAAATTTTGAAATTTGATTAGAGTATATCTTTCTGTTAGGAACATAATCGAAGTGCAACCCTTTGGTAGAGTTTGAATGAAAATACTTGATAAAATATGAGCAAATGGATGGTGTAAGCCTATCACTGCTTTAACATATACTAACGTCACAACTTTTATTCATGAGCTCAGAAGTTCTTAACTTATCTCTGGTTCTAGCACTCAGATGGTGACCAATTAATTCTACTGAAAGTTTTCAGAAACAGTATAATTTTAAATTTAGGGATTAGTGTTATCTTTGTGTGCGTGATAAATAACTCTAACACATGACGACTGATTTGAGAAGACATAAGTTTTTTTTCTTTAAGGACAAGTCGCTTATAGCTGTAGTACCAGATGTATTTCCTCGTTTAACAAGATCTGCCCCATGTTTTTTCTTCCCACCACTTCCGAAAATACTGTAGTTTTATTCACTTATGAAATTGTAAAACAAAGGCAATCTTCCGTACTCAGTGTGATCTAAGTTTTTAAATGTGCTGCATATAGTTGCAAGATAGTGTGTCTTATTAAAAAACACTGAACATATACTTGAAATAGTTTATTACGAACAAGACACAAATAAATCTGATAAATTAATTACAAATAATCCAGTTGGTAACACTACTATTTACATTTGATTTACAAAACCGCCCACTACACTCGTTCACTCGTCGGAATATACCACTGTTTGCATTTATGGGATTCCCTAAACACTCGTTGACATTTAGGATAGTTAACCTGTCAGTGCAAGCCCATATACTAATATATGCAGGGTGTAACTTAATTAATGTAAAAACGTCTGGAGGTAATTTTTGACACCGAGATAAACAAAAAGGTCCTGAGAACATATAGTATTTTGAGGCATATTGGTAGAATTAGCGAGGTCCGAATGCATGAAAACAGTAAGGTCGAAGCGGTAGATATTGACGTGCAGAGAGACAAATGTACGTTCGTCGGCACATCACAGGACATATTCAGTGTCGGGCAAGGACATCATTGTTTGCATGAAAACGCTGGATCCTAGAGTGAAGAATCCGATAGAAAGAACCTGAGTCATGGATAACAGTTGGAAAAGGGTTCTGGATAAGCGGTTTCAAATAGTTGATATTGTTGACAGGGGTGGCATATACTACACTTTTCCTGTCCCCGAACACTCAAGCTCAATCAACCAAGGAGAGCCAGGAGATAAGTAGATGAAGCCATAGTGTTACCCATCTGCAGTATCCCATTGAGCCTACCACTTCTGTTGGTTGAACCTTGGGTATTTAGTATATTCATGCATCCGAAATCGTCTCCCTAGTTTCGGTATTTACGGCAGGAAGTCAGCGCGGATCGCCATGATTATATCCTATTATCAAACTCTCATCATTGGATTTCGTTTCGAGAATTTTACAGCGTCCCATATTTCTTAGATACTGTTATCTCGTCTGAGGAAAAATATTATCTTCAGATAGTGACGAACGTCTGATTGTCTGGTAAACAATTAACGCTCGTCAGTTTGCTGAGTACACCATGCTCTGGTGAAGCAGTGGCATGATAAGCGAGATGTTTAGGGATTTGTTGTACGTACCTACACCCGAAAACTTAATGGAGATATCCTCTCATATAAACACTGTTGTAGACGTCTGTAGAGCTGCACGCTGAACACTGAACAGAAAATATACCCAAAAAGTGGCGCGCTAACTTCCGTTTAGAGAAGAATATTAGCAGTTCCCATCGGAAGGTGCTAAAAATGGTTTAGAGAGAATAGGAAGATATGAGTTATTGACAGGCCACAAAAATTTACTAAAGTTAATACGATCGAACACGACCTGCTATGAAGCTCGACTTGAGAAATGAACGAACAAGGAAATCATTCAGAGCTCATGCAATTCAAGTATGGAATACCATCCGAAGAGGAACATATATATTTAGAAGTCTTGTTCATTCGACAAAATACCACCTCAATAGCATTACTGCAGCAGGACTTACTATTTATTGGCCACCTTATTATTCAATGAGGAAATAGTTTTAGAGAGTTTGCCAATTAGACGTGAGAGTCTTTGCTCCGAAATGCACGAAACCGTGATAGGTGTCAGCCCTGAAATATATAGGCAGGAGATATAAATATTAGTAGTTGCTATAATGATTTCTTTTGAGCTCGGCGCTCATTCGCAATACTGATGACATAAAGGTATTTGTCATACGGTCTACTGACTTGCATATTTTTAATTTGGTGAGTAGCATAATCCTGATACTGTGAAATTGCAGCAAGATATCATTGTAGAAATTAAACAGTTATTACATTTCTTCATGTTTCAAACAATACATTAATGACTGGAGGTCAATTATTACATGAAATTGTGAGGAAATTAGTAGATAAAGTGAACGGTTTGAGAATAAAACCTTACAGGCAGAAAGTAGTAGCCAAAACCTCTTCGGCCAAAATCTCTCGGCCCAAAACCTAACTTGCGAAAGCCTCGTTTGGCCAGAACCTAGCCACCAAAACCTCGATGCTCGAAATCTTACGTCACTGTATCTCGCATGTCAAAATCTACAAGGGACGTAGTGTCGCATAGGAAAATATATCCTCAACATAAAACCTAATGACAACGATTTCGTCGACGTAGAATGACGTATACATCGTATCTGTATATATTTAATAATAACACATATTTGCATTGAAATTATGACGAGAAAAATGTTCAGATATGTGCTTTAGAAATTTCTATGTAGTGCATTGACTTAATCTTTTATTCACGTGTAAGTAGATCTATGAAAATATTAGTCTTTGAATTCTGAAAATTTGTATAAATAATCACCTTGTAGCCGAGAGTGTAGGTAAGACGGTGTTTTGTGTTATTTTTACGTGTTCGCCAGATGTCCGAAACTAGTGGATACATAACTTTAAAATTTTGTATAAACGATCTGCTTCTATCCTAGGATACAATGATGTTTGGCGAAATGTGTTTTGTAAGGGAAAATGGAAGTTGGCTTGCTTTTCATGTCTTTTTATCTATTTTTAATTTTGCCTTCCACAAATAAATCCATTTTCGTAGAAGATAATACGTATAAAGTCTATACTTCCTTGTGCAACTTTTACCTCTGCAGTAGAGAGCTAACGCTCATTCCTTCGAACCACATTTTCCTACATCAAGTGATGCTGTTCATTGTTAAAGCAGGCGACCTACCTTCTTTCCTCCGATTAAATTTAACTTCCATATCGTAAGAATCAATCTCTAATCTGGAACAAACACACATTATGTTTTACATAAAAAATATTTTTACAAATATTTTTTGGAAATATTTTATTCGAAATTGGGAAATTGGAATTCACATCCTCAGCATTTACTTAAGTCTAAGCACTAAGTTGAGTGAGAATCGCTAGAAATATTTGCGCCTTACTGAACAAAAATTGAATTATTTTATTTTATAAAAGCTTTAGTGCAACTTATTTTTTAGATCATATAGTGCACATGTGCAAGCAAATGGCATTGGGCGGCGCTAAGTTGCTCTTCATTTCTGACCGACTTCAAGTGCAAGGTTTAGGGGTTTTTTCATGTGTCCATTTATTTCAAATCGTTAATGGCTTTACACTTCTATTCTCTAAAGTAGAACGCTATTTAAAGATATTATTATTATTATTATTATTATTATTATTATTATTATTATTATTATTACTATTATTATTTGTAATATGTAGTGCCATATTCAGAAACTCGTTGTGTAGCTTTTATGATGATTTTCATCCATGAAGTTTTTGCACAGCGAGGTTGCGACCAGATTAGATTTCGGGTTACAATGGTTTGGGTGGCGAGGTTTTTGCAATGCGAAATTCTGTCTAGGCTAGATTTTCGGCCGCGGGGTTTTAGGACACGCAAGGTTTTGGGCATGCGAGATTTTTGGTGGCGATATCCAAACAGCAGAAAGCAAATTTCATAACAGCTGGTGAACGTGATGGAATGCCGGCGTATTCAAAAGTTGACATTTTAAAATCTACCTTAGAGGTTTCTTACAACCACTCCATTAAATCATGTGCCTTCCCTGATAAAAAAAAATCGTTTGTCTGCTTGATACATGAATCTAACAATTAATAATAAGTTGATAAATTAGGCCTGGATGTTTTTTGTAGTTTTGCAAAAGTTTTTCTACATATCTTCTGTAAACGGGATATTGATCATGTTAAACCATTAATTTCAACTTATCAATATGGGTTTGTTACACGTAAATCAACAACACCTAATGTAAGAATAGTCACCGACTTCATCGCTAATTTGTTAGATGAACAACACTAAGTTGACTTGACTTAATACATATTAACTTTGATAAACCCTTTGAAAATGTAAGTTGTAAAATACTGTCAACTTGACTAAATCATTATAATTTTTCTTCACTCTTCACAAAATTCTTTTCATCAAAACAAATGAACGTAAACATGAAATTGTCTATAAGAGATTTATATCAGACAAATATCTGTATATCTGGAGTTACACAAAGCTAAAATCTGGCCCTTTACAATTTCTTAACGTGGGTTCCTGTCACCACGGCATGGCCCGTCGTCAGGTTGCGGATCGAGGAGAAGGCCTCTAGATATAGAGGTTAGCTGTGAATATACTGAATAAGCAGTCGCGGACAGCCGACTAGGAGTGATCCTCCAGCTTGGGGGTTTGGG
Source organism: Thermobia domestica (assembly GCF_964235325.1). Classification (NCBI taxonomy): domain Eukaryota; kingdom Metazoa; phylum Arthropoda; class Insecta; order Zygentoma; family Lepismatidae; genus Thermobia; species Thermobia domestica. Next base: position 220,672,817 of record NC_137456.1, on the reverse strand, counting down.
TAGGGCTAACAACCTCATCTTGTAAAAGAAAGCACTTGTTCAGAAATATTCACAAAAGCCTCGGACAAGAACTGATAACTTGGCACGACCTCAGCAAAAGAAAATGGACATGAGATTTGGAACATGGAGTATTAGGTGTCTTTATAGGGCAGGCGCGTTAAAATCCGTAACGAGTGAGTTAGAGAAAAACAGGATGGACGTAGTAGAAGTTCAGAAAGTTAGGTGGGAAGGAAATGGATCTGAGAATTCTGGAAATTTTACGTTCTTTTACGGGGAAGGAAACAAAAATCACCAATTAGTGACAGGGTTTTTCGTTCATAAACGTATATTACCAGTAATTAAACGGGTTGAATTTGTCAATGACAGACTTTCTTTTATTACTCTTAAGGGACGATGGTGTGATATTATTGTTTTAAATGTACATGCCCCAAATGAAGATAAGGATGACGATATAAAAGACAGTTTTTACGAAGAAGTGGAACGGATATTAGACCAACTCCCGCGATACCATATGAAATTTCTATTAGGGGATTTCAATGCGAAGGTAGGACGAGAGGATATTTTCAAACCGATTATAGGGAACGAAAGTCTGCATAAGGAAAGTAATGACAACGGTGTGAGATTCGTAAATTTTGCAACATCCAAAAACATAATCGTGAAGAGTACAAAATTCCCACATCGCGACATTCATAAATACACTTGGACATCACCAGACGGGAAAACACATAATCTAATTGATCACGTTTTAGTAGATAGAAGAAGTCAATCTAGCATAATTGATGTCCGGTCGTTTAGAGGGGCTGATTGCGACACCGACCACTACCTGGTAGCAACGATAATACGAGAGAGGTTCTCGTTGAATAAAGATATTATTCATTGTCCGAAACCGGAGAAATTCAATTTAAAGAAATTAGAAGAGAGCCGGGTAAGAGAGAAATACCAGATTGAAGTTTCGAATAGATTCTCGGCTTTACAAGATTCGGAGTGTACTAGTGTTGAGGATACCTGGATTGAAATTAGGGATAGCATTAAAATTTCAACAAAAGAAAAATTGGGACACGAGGAAATGCATAGGAACAAACCACGGTTCGACCAGGCATGCATAAAACTAACAGAGAAGAGAAAACAGGCAAAATTAAGCTGGCTACAAAATCCGAATGAAATAACTACACAAAATTTCGCAGATATCAGGCGGGAAACTTCCAAAACTTTTAGAACAAAGAAACGCGATTTTCCTAAAGCTAAAATTAAAGAGCTTGAAGATAATAGTAAAAATAAAAACATCCGGGATATGTATAAGGGAATCAACGAAACGCTATCAACCTCGTGCTTATATATTAAAGAAATCTGACGGTACAGGTCTCACTGACACAGATAGAATCTTAAATAGATGGAAAGATTTCTTTGACGATTTACTTAACACGCAACCGAAAACTAATGTGCGTGGAGAAAAGAAGATACACACCGCAGAACCGTATATTCCAGAACCCAACCGAATAGAAGTAGAAACTGCTATAAAGAAATTAAAGAAACACAAATCTCCGGGTGTAGATGAAATTCCGGCTGAGTTAATTTTAGCTGGAGACGAAAAAGTGTGAAACAAGATAAACAAACTCATTCTCCTTATCTGGAACAAGGAAGAATTGCCACAAGAATAGAAAGAATCAATCATTGTTCCAATTCACAGGAAAGGCGACAAAACTGACTGTAATAATTATCGAGGCATCTCTCTTCTGTCAACATCCTATAACATTCTTTCAAATATTCTATTAGCAAGACTGACCCCATACGCAGATGAAATTATTGGAGATTATCAATGCGGATTTAGACGGAATCGATCAACTATCGACCAAATATTTACTATTCGCCAAATACTCGAAAAAAAGTGAGAATACAAAACACCGACACATCAACTATTTATTGATTTTAGAAAGGCGTACGACTCGATTAGGAGAGAAACATTATACAACGTCCTTACAGAACTTGGAGTACCGAGAAAGCTAATTAGATTAATTAAGATATGTTTAAATGAATGCCAAAGTAAAGTCCGGGTAGGAAAATTTTTGTCCACGAACTTTCACGTCGAAAATGGCCTGAAACAAGGAGATACGTTGTCGCCATTATTATTTAACTTAGTTCTGGAATACGCTATAAGGAAAATCAAAGATAGCAACCAGGGCCTAGAATTGAACGTTATTCACCAGGTTATGGCATATGCTGATGACCTAAATCCAATAGGTGATGATAGGAGAACAATAGAAAGAAATGCAGAGATGTTATTAAACGCTTGCAGGGACATGGGTTTAGAAGTAATTGGAGATAAAACTAAATACATGGAAGTGCGTCGGTACCTGAATACAGCAAACTATGGATGCGTTAAAATATTAAATAATACTTTTGAAAAAGTGGATAGTTTCAAATACCTGGAATCAATATTAACAGAGGAAAATCATATTCACGAAGAAATTAAATGTCGAGTTAAAGCAGGGAATTCGAGTTACTATTCGGTTGAAAATCTCTTTTGTCGTCGCGAATTCTGTCGTGAAATTTGAAGCTTAAAATATACAAAACGGTAATCTTGCCTGTTGTTTTGTATGGCTGCGAAACATGGTCACTTACTCTGAGGGAAGAACATAGACAGAAAGTATTTGAGAACAAGATCCTCAGACGAATATTCGGACCTAAGAGGAACGGGAATGAGGGAATGGCGGAAACTTCATAACAAGAAACTACATAATTTATATGGTTTACGCAACATTGTTAGGGTCGTGAAGTCCAGGAGGCTTTAGTGGGCCGGTCATGTAGTAATGGAAGAAAGTAGAAACGCTTTCAAAGTCTTGACAGGAAGACCAATCGGAAAACGACCATTAGGAAGACCTAGGCGCAGATGGGAGGACAATATTAAGATGGATCTTGCAGAGATTGGAATATAAACTAGAAACTGGATGCAGTTGGCTAAGGATAGAAGTCAGTGGAGAGCTTTTGTGAACGCGGATTTGAACCTCCGGGTTCCATAGGCCATAGAGTTAGTTAGTTAGTTAGTTATTATTTATCGAGAATTTTCTAGATCATATACCAAATGCTGAAAAAAATTATATTCGCTTATTATCTCAAGATATGCACCAAGATAAAATCAGTATGTGATAATCATGGTTTACAACACGACTTAGCGAGTATTGTGAATTTGTGTTCGTTTTACAAACTTGAAGTAAACATAAACAAATATTTCACATTATCGTGCAGGAGAAACAAACTACATTTAAATACGATTATAAATTAGTAAAACTTCTATAAGGAGACTTAATACAGTGATAGGCTAGATGTTACATTTCACATGTAATTAACGTTCAATAATCACACCGAAAATATTACTTATTATGCTTGATTAAGATTCACAATAAGAAGTAAAAGGATTTCAGGAAAACGGCAACACGTTCCTTATGCCGGCAACGGCGGCATTTAAATTGCATGTTCCTTCAGGTCGTACTATAACTAATCCTACCGGTAACTTCTATTGCAAAAATTATATGACTAACATAATGGGGACGTTTTCATTCTGAAAAATAAGTTTTGTCTGTAACGAATTTTGTACAAGAACGACTAAAGTAATATATCCATTACCATGAACAAAAGTGCATTCACCCTTACAGTTTTCCACATGTTTGAAAAATTGACAACCAACAATTCAGTGAAGATGGCTTGGCTGAGAACTAAGTAAGGCATTCTCCAAGTGTTCTAGTTTGTTCAAAAGCATACTGCAGAAACACTTTTGCAAGGAATTTTGGGAAAATATAGAAAAAATACAATACGGAAACGACATAGAAAGATTGGAAAACAGTTCTGTGAGGAAAAAACGAACAGACATTATCACAGACAAGAACAGACAACGCTAATAGAAGAGGAGCAGATAACAAAAAGATCCAAGGAATATATTTAAAAACTCTACAGTGAAGGAAGTGTGGACGAAGAAGATATAGAGAAGGAAGAAATGCGAACGGAAATGAGAAGAACACAGAACCTTAAGCTTGCTTTCCTATACATCAAGAATGCTGTACTCTGTAAAATTATCGCACAACGAATGAATGGGAAAATCGAAGAACGGCTATCGGAGGACTTTTTCCATTCTTTCGTTGGGATATAATTTTGCAGAGTACAGCATTTTTTAAGTATAGGAAAGCCAGCCTAAGATTCTGTTCTTCGAATTTCCGTTCTCATTTTCTCTTCGAGGTAGAGACTAATTTGCATATCATGTAATCTCTTGGTATTTTTCCCGAGGTGTATATTTCATTAAAAAGATTAAAAAGTCTCTTCGTTGCTGGTCCGAGACACTTAATCAATTCCGTCGGTATTTGGGTTATTCCTGTGGTTTTAGCAAGTTGCATTTTCAAAAAGCATTGTCAAATTCAATATGTAAAATTCTTGATCCTAATTCATTTTCTTTGACATCTTCCTTCCCTATATCTTCTTCGTCCTCACTGACTCCTCTCTAGAGTTCTTTAATATTTTCCTTCGATCTTCTTGTTATCTGCTCCTCTTCCATTGGCGTTGTCTGCCCTTGTCTATGATAATGTCTGTTCGATTTTTTCTCACAGAACTGTGTTCCAATCTTTCTATATGCCATTTCGTATTGCGTTTAACTATGTTTTCCTCAATTGTCTTGCAAAAGTTGTGTATTAACTTATCTATGGCCTTCTTTACTTCTCTGTAGATGTGATTCCTCTTCTTAGTTTGTTATCTTGAATTGTCTTCTTTTTTCCATCATTTTTAATATTTCTGCTGTTATCCAGGGTTTATGTTGGATTCTCGAATCTATTTTTATATGCTTGTCGGTTGCTGCTGTAATCCGTTCTTTTATGGCTTCCCATTTCGAGTTGACGCCATTACTCGGTAATGCTACCTTAGTCGCTTCTTTGTACATCGCAATTTCCAATTCCCTTTTCATGTTATCATCTCTACTTAGCTTTATTGTGTTCCGCCTCTTGTTTGGTGCTACCACTCTTTTCTTGTTTAGACGGAATTCGTTCTTCATCAGAAGTAAATTATGGTTTGAGTCAATGTCTGTACCTGGGTTATTCTTGCTGTTATTCACTTGATTTCTTAATGCTTGTTAGACCAGTATACCTAGGTATATTCTGTTTGGTATCTACTTTGTCTATTGGTCTTGCCTATATGTATCCTATTCTTAGTGGTTGTTGGAAGGGTACTTGCTACAGTCAAATTATCGCTTTGGCAGGACTCAACTAGTCGTGGACCTCTCGCATTCCTTCCCCTATGCCGAAATTTCCAGTAGCATTCTCTTCTTTCCTTTCGCCGACTACTGCTTTCTAGTAACCAATGATGACTAAACTGTCCTGGTCTTGAAATTTCTTCGATACTTCTTCTATATTCTTAAAGGTTTCTTCTATTTACTCATCTGTGTAGTTTCATGTAGGCATATATACTTAGATTATCATCATCTTTACAGATTATTTTGCTATCTTCAACATTAATGTCCTTTCATTGTACCTCCAACTGCCTATAAATTTCTGCCATATATTCTAATTGAAGACAAAATCGACTCCTGCTGCACCGTTTACAACTTCTGAATAAATCATTCTAAAGTCCCCGCTCTACATGTCTCGTACATAAGGCCATCTAACTTCGGTGATTCTCAAGATATCTATCTTGAATCGTTCCATTTCTTTCTTCGGATTTTCCAGTTTTCCACACTGTAACAGCGATCGCACATTACAAGTTCCTATCCTGTAGGCGACGATGACGACGAAGAGGTAGTGATTTCTTTGACTTCATTACTGGGGACGATGAGCACTTGTAGGATTCCTTACTTAGTTCTCAACCAAGCCATCTTCACTGAGTTGTTGGTTGTTTATATTTCAAACATGTGAAAAACTTTATTGTGAATTTATTTATAAAGTGTGAATTTATTTTTGTTCGTGGTAATACATATATCACTTTCGTCATTCTTGTACAAAAACGTTACAGACAGAACACAGTCTGCAGAAAGATGACGTCACCATTATGTTGATTCTATCATTTTTGCACTAGAAGTGAAGGGTAATATCAGTTATAGTACGAACTGAAGGAACATGTTGTTGTAAAGTTTGAGGAATCGGATTAGTTTGAACTATTTATTGGGCATCAGTTAATTAATATTTTACCTTTGTTCTTCTGATTGAATATTGAAATTGTCCACCAGTGTGCTATAGTTCCCAAGTCAAGGATAAATTTCAATTACTTGTATAGCAAATATTTATTCAAGTTTTTCTAATATTTGAGGATATTTCACTATGAGGGATTCCAATTACAGCAAACTATTCCAACTTGAAACGCAAATGTGAATAATGTATTCTGTCAGTGTTGCCGTTTTCCTGTACCCGTTTCACTTATAAAGCAAAATAAGTAACATTTTCGATATGATTATTAAAGGTTAACTTCATGTGAAATGCAACACCTAGGCCTTTCACTGTATTAGGTCTCCTTATAGATGTTTTACTAATTTATAATCGTATTTGTTGTTTCTGCTGAACGATAATGCGTCACATTTATTCATGATTACTCCAAGTTTGTGAACTGAACACAAAATCACAACACTCGCTAAGTCGTGTTGTAAATCAAGAGAATCACATACTGATTTTATCTTGGTGCATATTTTGAGATAATACTGTTTTACAAGGGTTGTATTTCTGAAATGAAATTTTGTACTATGAAAGGAATGTGACAGGGAATTCAAATGAGACATCCAATTTGATCCGTCAGGGATAGTTTACGAGTAATTCAAGCATTCATGTAGTGCATATTTCCATATACATGCCAAACACATTATATGGTGACAAAATGGAATTTGGAAAGTAAGACCTTGCAACATTGATAGCTTTCATTTTTCAGAGGTTGGCAAAACTTGCCCGACAGTGTTTTGTTGTTGCAATGTGAAGTTGGGTGTAGTTTGTGAGTTAAACTGAGCGTGTGAATCTGGTAGTTTATCGGGCGTTAGTACTACTTATTGTATGTAAACTGAATGTAGTGGATTCATTTTGTTTGTGTTTAAGTGAATTAAAAAAATGCCTCGCACTCGTGGTTGTAAGTACGCAGCTAACAACTTCTGTTATGTTTGTGGCGAGTTCACCTTCGTGAAGAACAGGAAGAAAATCACACCTATCATCAAGAGAGCATATAAGCAGTACTTTGGCGTCGGAGCTGCTGATCTTGATAAGAAGTGGTGACCTAATATGTTATTGTAAATTACAAGGGAAAAATGCTTCATTATTTGCTGTACCAATGATTTGGAGGGAATCAAGGGACCATTTGACAGATTGTTATTTCTGCTTAACCAAAATTCAGGGATTCACGAACAGAAAATCAAAGAAACATTGTTTCTCCGGATCTAGCGTAAGCAAGACGACCTGTCACACATTCTGAACCTTTACCAGTTCCTTTAAGGCCTACAGAAATAGAAGAGATGAGTAATACTGAAGAAAGTAGCACTACATAACTTACATCTTCTCCGGAAAAAGGAAAGACTACTCCGTATCAAGGCACGAGTACGACCAGCCACGTGTATTACAGCAGGATAATTTAAATGATTTAGTGGGATACTTAGGAGTAAGTAAACAGAAAGCAGAATTGTTAGGCTCCAGGTTACAGGAATATAACCTTCTCCACAAAACAATCAACATAACCTCGAGGAACAGAGAACGTGCTTTTGTGTCTTATTTTGCCAGTGATAGTTCCGTGATATTCTGCAATGATGTTCATGGATTAATGACAGCCTTGCACATAATACACGAACCTGGTGAATGGAGATTATTTTTGGATGCTTCGAAGAATAGCTTAAAAGGTGTACTGCTGCATATCGGGAATAAACTGCTTTGAATACCAGTTGCACATTCCACTTTTACTAAAGAGAGTTATGAAATTTTGAAAAAGATATTGACCTTAATTAAGTAGAGTGAATATAAGTGCAAGTTGTGTTGCGACCTCAAGGTAACAGTATTATTATTAGGGATGCAATTAGGTTACACGAAGTATGAATGCTTTTTGTATGAATGGGATACTCGGGAAAGAACTTCCCACTATGTGAAAAAGGAGAGACCTAAACGCAATTGGACTGTTAGTAAAACCAATGTCAAACGGGACAGTCTTGTAGGTCCTAGAATGATCTTGTTCCACCCCTACATATGAAACTTGTACTTATTAAACAGCTTGTGAAGGCAATGGATCCCAATGGGCCAGCTTTTGCATATCTTGCTGACAAATTTCCTCAGCTTCAAAAATAGGAGAGGACATGTTTGTAGGTCCCAGACACGAGAACTGCAGAAAGATAGAGGTTTTGAGGCATGTCTTACAGAGAAAGAAAAGTGCGCATGGATGAGGTTTACGAAAGTAACCCAAAACTTTCTTGGGAGAAGACCGGACCCTAAATACAAAGAGATTTTAGATAAAATGTGTGCAGCTTATGAGGATTCAGGGTGCAAAATGTCCTTGAAGGTGCATATCATGGACCCACATCTGGATTACTTCCTCAGTAATTTCTGTGACATTTTCGATGAACAAGGAGAAAGATTTAATAAAGATATATCCACCATTGAAAAACGCTATGAAGGGAAGTGGATGCCCACCATGCTGGCAGACTATTGCTGGCGTATCATTAGAGGCAGGAGAGACACTCAGTACAAAAGAAAAAAAGTAAGCCATTATGTACGGTCGACAGCTGATTCGCATACCTACAATTCTATGTAATATACAGTGTCAACAATATATAGTAATGCTTAGCAAACACAAACATTACGTAATGATTACTCCAAACTATCCCTGATGCAGAAAAACTAAAATCAGATTTGCATTCAGGAGTGAAAATCCTTTCAGAATCACTACTTTGTTACCCAGAAATAGAACTTTTTATTTATTTATTTATTATTATTATTATTTTGTAGAACAGTGTAATAAGCGAATATAAAATTTTTCACCATTTGGTATATGATCCAGAAAATTCTCGATGAATAATAGAAATTGTAAAGAGCCAGATTGAAGTTTTGTGTAACTCCAGAAAATGCAAAATATTTATCTGATATAAATTTCTTATAGAAGTTGCATGTTTATGTTCACTTACTTTTGATGAAAAGTATTTTGTGAAGAGTGAAGGAAAATTATAATAATTTAGTTGAGTTGACAGTATTTTACAACTTACATTTTCAAAGGGTTTTTCAAAGTTAATATATATTAAGTCAAGTCAACTTAGCATTGTTCATCTAACAAATTAGCGATGAAGTTGGTTACTATTGTTATATTAGATGAATAAATACTTGTCAGGTAGATACCTCGGATTGTACCTAATTGTTTACATCAATTCGACCGGCAGGCGCTGAGTGTTGTCAACTAGGGAAACTACAGTTTAATTAAACTTAGACAAAAGATTTCAAAATTTTTGAAATTTTTATTTATAACTACGTATCCGTACGTCCGAGCGCTAGTCAACTTACGCCAGAGCAACATTTGACCTCATTGGACTGAAGTGGATAGAGATTCTCACAATGGAGTGATTAGGAGGCACACGAAAAATTCGTATTTAGGTTCTAATCCTTGATTTTACTAATTTTGGCCTACTTTGTATCGTAATCTATGTTTGTAATTAGAAGCTTTGTTTCATAAATATCGCCATGATACTTGTAGTATATATTAGTGGTGTACCATTGTTTATTTTAAGGTGATTTGCGTTTGACGGGTAGCAGTCTTTCCAGTCACAGAAATTTTAATTCCCAATTTCAGGGAGAAAAATTTGAAATATAATTTTTACTTGTTGTTAGCTTCATGGGAACAAATGTACCAGTATATTAAAACCTAGTTCTTCGCCTACATAACGTACTATAGAAATTCTCGCTTGGATAATGAGAAGAAGTACAGTTGAGGTTTACAGTAAACCTTGTTTTGTAAGTGGAAATGTAATTGTGAGTTTTTGTACGCAGAATGAGATACTTTTTAATGACGTTCGTACTTTATTAGATATCGTCACACTACTTATAATTATTAATAGGATACCAAGCTTAATTTAAGATAGTTGTGTCTGTCTGGTGGCAGTGTTACTGGCTACGGAAAATTTTTGTTTCCGATTTTAGGTTAAAAGTTCGGAAAAGTTTCCCTTTTCACCTCTATTTTTTTCCTTCCTGCTCTCTACATTATAACAAACGTACAACAATTTGAAAGCCTTCACTTTGGCTTATCGAACACACCACAAAAAGTTTCAATAGGACAATTATGGGATCTTTAGCCCAAGCATATCTGTTGGTATTTGCTAAAGGGTCTAAAAATAGTAAATTTCATGTGTATGATGACTGAGATTTCTCTCTCTCTTTGTATGGCAGCCAGCGATATCAGGTTTCCCTTTTACCTTGTAAATACACCAAAGACTTTTTTACGTGGCTTGGACAAATTTGGCAACAGTTGTGCTAGCTGCAAAAAATCTTGAAATTCGGTTAAGAATTCTTTTGTAAATTTTCGATCCTACATTTCCCTCCCGTTCACAACATTGCAATGTAATTTACATTAAAAAATAGCCACGCCTCTCTTCTGAAAAACAAGGCTTTACTATATCAATCGGGTAAACAGTTTTTGAGCAGTAAGTCATTAACTGAAAATGTAGGAAACGCCAAATTTGACCAGGGTCCGAAAGGGTTACTCACAAACTGCGCCGATTGTCGCCTTAGTCCAAAATTCTTGCATTTCTTCTCTGTATCTAGCCATAGTACAGTTTACTATTGCGCGACGTGTGCTAATTGTAAAATCGTTTATCAGAATGGAGAAAATTCTGACCTGCGTAGTGTGTAATAACGTGGTGGTAATAATTGTAATAGCGGTCATAACGACCACTATGACGACGCCGAGGACATTTAATGTTCACTGTTGAACTTATTTCAATAAACGTTTTCAAAAGTGCGGAACTTAATTCATTCAAGTTTCTGTAGTTGCTATCAAGTCATAATTATTTAATAATAGACTACAAGGTAAACCTTTCCCTTTGTCATACAAACTATGAAAACTGATATTAAGTACTGAAAGTTCTTGAGTTCCTGAATGTACAATTATGATTTACTCGGATCAGCAGAAGATAACGTACCAATTTGTTCCTTCCATTTTTTTAATGATTGTTCTCAATACCTTCACCGGCAATTGATCTATTCTTGCATACTTATAGCATCTAAATGAGTCATATGGTTAAGGAATAGAAAAACCGTTTCCTTTCGCCTCGTGATGATTGACAACCACATAAACAGAAGTATGTCAGTTGACATCTTCAAAAGTTACAGAAAAATCTTCTTTCAATTCCTGATTCCTTACTTTACATTGCTCTCCAGTCGAGAAAGTGTATATATCTTTTTTCCATCAATATACTTGTATAATTAACAAAACTGTGTTCTCACGTATTTACACTGCTTAAATACATCCATTAGATAATGGTTGCAGGCTCTTCTACCATTTCTCACGGCTTCAGAATAGTCCTTGTCCACATATATGTTAGTATTATGCAATTTACATGGTTTACTAAAATGGTCCTCTTTTGTTTTTAAGGTAGTCTAGTTATGTTGGGACTCTTACTTCCAATACAATGCATATTCCTACCTGTAAGAGCTCATTCTCAATTTCTTTGAAATCTATCTCGAAGTACATCACGCACTTACTTCTCAGTATCGTCCAATTTCTCATTCTTAAATTTTCTTGGGCGGCTGCGGTGACTCAGTGGTAGAGCGCTCACCTCTGGGGCTTGGGGTCCAAGGTTCGTTCCCAGCCCCAGCCAAGTGAACTTTGTGGTGGACTAATACCGTGTACCTTGGTTTTCTTGGGGTTCTTCCGTTTCCTCCCACTTTCTTCATTCCACCCTTTCATTCATTACTCATCATCACCGTCTCCTTTAGCCTAACCGGCATAACCGTGGGATGTAAAACTCAAAGCTTTCATTTCATTACATTTAAATTTTCTTGTATTCTTGAAACCATGATTTTTTTTTTAATCCTGGATCTATTTTCAATGAACTCATTTTTCATTTCAAGGAACTTTACATATTGCAGTAAATCACGCACTTCGCTAGACACTTTCAGAAATTCCGTTTCTACAGTGTTCATTCTGGGATACTGACTAAATCTCACGGACAAAATATCGCCACCCAAAATCTCGCATGCCCGAAACCTCGCGTGTCCTAAAATCCCGCGGCCCAAAATCTCGCCTAGCGAATCTACATTAAGAAAACTTCCTGAGCTCAAATCCAAACTGGTCGCAACCTCGCTGTGCAAAAGCTTTCGAGATGAAACTCATCATAAAAGTTACAAAACGAGTTTCTTAATATGACACGCCATACTACAAATAATAATAATAATAATAATAATAATAATAATAATAATAATAATAATAATAATAATAATAATAATAATAATAAATTTAAATAGCATTCTACTTTATAGAATGGAAGTGTAAAGCTATTGAGGGATTGAAATAAATGAACATATGGAAATAATCTCTAATCCTTGCATTTAAATTGGTCAGAAATGAAGAGCGACTTAACTCAGCCCCCTGTCCATTTCTCGCACATGCGCACTATATGAACAAATGTTGTACAAAAGCCTTCATAAAATAAATTAATTCATTTCTTTGTGGAGTATAGCATAAATATTTCTAGCGATTCTCAGTCAACTTAGTGCTTGCATTTAAAATGAGTGAATATTGAGAATGTGAATTCCAATTTCCCAATTTCGAATAAAATATTTCCAAATAAATCATGTAAAAAAACAGTTTTTGATGTAAAACATGATTTGAGTTCGTTCCACATTAAAGATTGACTCCTACCATTTTGGAGTAGAATTTAATCGGAGGAAAGAAGGAAGGTCGCCTGCTTTAACAATGAACAGCATCACTTGACGTAGGAAAAAGTGGTTCGAAGAAATGACCGTTAGCTCTCTACTGTAGAGGTAAAAGTTGCACAGCATTGAAATTTCCAAAGCACACGTTCGATTATTTTTCTCGTCATGATTTCAATGCATCCTAGGATATACATATACAATATATACATCAATCTACATCGAAGAAATCGTTGTCACGAGGTTCTATATTGACGATATACTTTCCTATGCGACATTACGTGCCTTGTAGTTTAGGACATGCGAGATTCAGTGTCGTAAGATTTGGGACATCGAGATTTTGGTTGCTAGGTTCTGGCCAAGCGTGGTTTCCGCAAGTCGAGATTTTGGTTGACGAGGTTTTGACCAGGTGATATTTTCATCCGCGACATTTTCGCCCCTAGTTCCTGGCTGTAAGGTTTTCTAATCAAACCGTTCACTTTATCTACTAACTTCCTCACAATTTGTCCTTTTTGACATTTTCTCCACAGAGCAGCTCTCATATATAGTAGAATGTAAAACTAAATGTTGTAAATGGTAGCAAACGTAATATTACATCCTTTCGCATGCAAAACAATAAGAGAGTATGCAGGCGGAAATTTGCAAGAGATTTGTGTCTCCATATGGATTGCAGGTCTTCAATTATGTTGATGTGAATGAATTGTGCAAGGCCAGGGAAGGCACTTAGTTTCTAATCGATACCCTTCAAATAATGCTCCAATAGGTTTAGATGTATGAATAGGTGCACAATAATTCTGGAATATGTCACCGTTCTCCGGCATAAACAATCTTGAAGAGAGAATTTACATGGACATCTGACCTGACGACATAATCTCAGGCAGTGGTTCGTCTAGTAAGCGTTAGCACAGATTCTACAAAAACAAGGATATTGGAGAGATTAACATTGTAGAACCAACGCCATGCTTCAAGATCCAGCTAACACTGAAGATCATGTCTTTGGGAGTTCATCATATATAAATATGATTTGGAAGAAAGTTATTGGTAACTCATTGAATCATATGACACATTTCTAATCATCAGTTGTGTATGTTTGCTAAACATATGACATGGTGATAGATCATTAGTGTCTTATCACCAATTTCGCTCTAGGAACTTGACTCCGTATGTTCGTGACATACAAGTCACAGCAGAATATGAATGCCAACGCAGGCTGTGAGAGGTTTTTCCTCAGTTCCTACGTCTCGTACTAATTATTGCATGAATACGCTCCCATAAATAGTTTTACTGAACCATACAATAAATCGAATATTTTATATTGCAGGCCGCAATGTCTCAGTGGAAAAGTGTCCCCTTCTAGTGCTTGGAGCCCATGATTCGATTCTGCTTCATGCTAAGCAAAATTTATGTCAAACAAACACAACATTTGTTTTCACAGGATTTCTTCGGTTCATCCAATTTTCTTCATTCCATTTTCATTATAATTTAATTTATTCATTCATGACGGACTCATTTAGGTTCCTTATGTAATCATGGAACTTAAAACTTTGATACCTATACTCATGTATGCTACAGAAATCTAGAACTAAATCTCCTTGCACAAGAGATTACTAGAACAAAATCAATCTTTTGAATGATTAGAATAAAATTCCACTTCATATGAGTGTAAAAATATCCTCAAAAAATAATGAAACAATAGTATAATGTAAAGTAATAGTAGTCGTATGTTTACCACTAACGAATATAGTAGGGGCATATTTGGAAAACCATATTCTAGATGTTTCAATGGTTCTCACAAAGACTAAACTTTTACAATTGATATATTGGTCATCACTTGCATAGAACGAAGGATAGGTTTAGGTTGCCTTAGAGAGGTCAAAAATGTAGTTTTAAAGATGATAATTAAATGTAAATGTGTGTATTACATGCTTTTCCAAATTAAAACAGTAATTCTTGTGTGAAGAGATAGCATTTTATTGGACATAAGTTTGTCAACTATAAGGTATTATATCACGCGATAAGTAGGTAGGTAGGTAGGTAGGTAGAGAGAGAGAGAGAGAGACAGAGAGAGAGAGAGACAGAGAGAGAGAGAGAGAGAGAGAGAGAGAGAGAGAGAGACAGACAGAGAGAAGGCATGAGATGAAAGATATCTAATAAAAGCTGATGTAAAGTGGTAGGTGTGAAATATAATGGTTTTTAATATTAAAAGAGCTCAGTTAGTTGGTATCAAGCTGATAATTAAAGAATATGACTTTTTTATTTAGGACCAAAATTCAAAGTAATATAAAGCGATTTTAGGTATAATTGTATGATACTTTCAAAGTCTTAAATACCTATCATAAATAAGTAACGTACTAATCCATAGGTTCATATCACCTCATATTTAAATTTAAGAACGGTTCTGGACACCAATGAGTCCTATGTATAAGACACCTGTAAGATCTACAGCATACTCTCCATCTGAATACGGTAAGTTTCCTTTTAGCTACCATTTTAACATATCAAAGCAGATTTTTCCTTTTAAACCTGAACCTTTACTTCCACGATAATAACACTAAATGAGCTTGGCGTCAGAAATAGGTACCGGAGAAACATCAGTTCGCATTTGCTACTTTTCAACACACAAACCCTTACTTAGGATTACACAAGCTGAAACACATAAACATCACTTCTCATTGGGTACTTCTAAACACATAAAGCCTCATTTCCAGACCACAGAACTTAAGAATAGCATAGGTCATACAATTCACTATAGCAGAGTAGAGCGATTTGCCTGTAGACGTGTACTGTTATCTGGATCATGTAATTTCAGGCAGCAAATCGGAGCCATTTCTCTGCGTGTGCACTCCTACATTGGGACTGGTCATAAATGCTCATAAAAAAAAGTAAGGTGCTCGTTATTTAAGACAGGGATTTAGGCTTACCCCACTGTTTCACGTATCAAAATTAAAATTAGGGCTACGTGGTTGGTTTGAGATGCCTATCAGTGCTAAGGTGATGATTCATTGAACATAATACCTATAGAACCATAAATACGACTGGTATATACATATTTGAGCATGATGATTGTAGGATTGGCAATTCAATACCAATAGAAGGGAAAACCGAGGTACTTATCTGGCCCTAGTTATCCATCAAGAGAATATAGTGCTCTTCAAGACCTACAACATCCATTTTAGAGAGCATGTCACATATGAAAATTGATATTGTGATGTTTTATCAATTTTTTACCCATTCAAAGAAACGACTCCACCTATTGGAAAAGTTACGAGGGAACTTAACTGGTCCTAAATAACTATGAAAGAAAGAAATATATTCCATCTACAGAACCATAAGTATCCATACGAAAAATAAGTCCATAATGCCCAGTCTTAGAGCATAAGGGGTGTACAATTGACCATTTACTCATTGGAAAATTATGAGGGAACTTTACTAGTCCTAAATGCCTATGAAAAAAGAAATATAATCCATCTACAGAACCATAAGGGATCAGCATCACAATGAACTCGTTCTTCCAGTATAGTATCATGTTTGAAAGTAATGTAATAGGCGTTTGCTATAGAGCGTCCCACTCTTAGATTGCAGTACAGAGTAAATGGAGCGCGCTGTTGCCACATTTCTTCCGCCGTATGTTTTCTTTCGAAGAAAGAACAAGAAAGAAAGAGTGATGAGTCTGTAAATAAATCCTTCTTAAATTCATGTATTTTCAACTCTTTTGTCATTCCAATCGCGCAATTTCATTTAGAACGGCGAATTGGAGGGTACGAAATAACAGTCTAACAATTGTGTGTTAGAAGTTTTTTTTTTTAATGATGGTTTATAAATCGTTGCAATAAAATTTTGATGGAAGCAATACGAAATCGAGAGAACATATGAAACGAATAGAAAACATATGATTGAAATAAATGGCAGACTAAACAGCTCTAAACAGAAATTTCCTGCACCGATTGTGCGGAAAACTAAGGAATAACAATGGGTAAGATACTGCTACTGAAGTTGGATAAGAGTGAAAACTGGAGTAGGGTGATAGTGATAAGTGACGAGAAAATGTGACGTACGAGAACGCTCATTCGTCTGTGTACGCAAAATATCCGTTAATCCAATTCCGTTTGTCAAACAAGTTACATAATAAAGTATATTGTGAAGGCGGCTTCTCCCCACTTCCGATGTTTAAGACTGTATCATGAAGGACGTGCTAGAGGGTATGGTGGCAGGAAAAAGAGGGAGGGGACGAAAAGAGACTATAATTACTGGACGATATCAAAATAGAAAAATTATGCGTGAAGACGAAGAAGTTAACCGAAGACCGTGGATCATGGAAGCTTCTGAGTTGCAGCAAGTGGTCTGCCAATAAAATATGATAATGATAATGATGACATATGCAATGGTGAATAGGAACTGAACCTCCTAGTTTCTATACTCACTTCTGACACCTCAGACACACAATATCAGTCTGGAAACAGAAAAAGAATGAAAATAAACCCCATTATATCCGTTCTAAACAAACGCGCAAGTTGTGACTTTAAATCACGTATAGTGACAGCCAACAAGATACAAATCATTGGGCGAGGAAACAAAACCAAATAGAATTATCAAACCCTACTTCCTAAAGAAGCATGGGGGGGGGGAGAATAAAGAGGCATTTCATTCTGCTTTGTGAGATCATAAAGTTATTTGTTATGAACACTTTTGTCATTTTCATCTGTATATTCAAAGTAAATAAGGGAAGTGGAATTGCAAACGAAACCAACTTTTATTGTCAAAATTGTCAGCATCTGAAACAGCATTAAGGACTACATGCGAACCATAATGAATCAATTATAAAACTAATAGCTTTTTATCACCAGGAATGAGATTTATTATTAATAGATATTTGTCATATTATATATATATATATATATATATATATATATATATATATATATATATGTGTGTGTGTGTGTGTGTGTGTGTGTGTGTCTGTGTGTGTACGTGCTTGCGTGCGTGCAACTCAAGGAAAACAAGCGAAGTAAGTAGTGGAACTTAAGATTGAGTGGAGTTGACGCAATGTTTATCGTAGGTGAGGTCCAGGATTCGATTTTGCGAATATGCTTCCGTTAAGCAGTAGATTCGTGCTCGCATAGCATCAACAGTAAACACCCATCGGTATAGCACAATGCTCTACATCAGTAACTTTAAAACAAACATTATAAGGAAAATAACATTGGCAAGATTTGTCACTGCCTTTCTTCTGATCAGATGCGCGCGCTTTGGAAAGTTGACTCTTAACACTAAAAGTCATAAAACCTAAATAAAGAAAGATATCGACCTGCAATTTGTTTTAAAAATAACTTCAATCCTTTCTCAATATTTTTCTTGCTTTGTACCCCCATCTAACCTGCAAAATAAAAAAGTTTCTCACTAGCCAACTTTTTAGATATTGCATTGCAATAGTATACGCACTTTCTCTTACATTTTATTTTTTATTTTAAAATTCAAAAAGTTTTTTTGAATGCAAACTTTTCCAACATTGGCACCGAATATGGTGTTAATAGCTGTATAAGTTTCAACGTTATATCTCTTAGAGTTCCGAACTTATGACGTGATATATTTAACGCGACGTTAGAATTTGCCATTAGCAAGATTTCACTCTTTCGATGTATTTCAATACTTGAAAATTCTTCTCGATGTGAGAAAAACAGATTTTTTGGTAGAGAATACAATGTTCTACAATAATTTATTCATACCTAGTAAAAGAAACTATTTCTAAAATTCAGGCTAAGTTTGGCAACAATGGGCATAAGGAAAAGCATTGCCATTTACTCCTGTACTGCAATCTAAGGGTGGGACGCTCTATAGTATTTTCCAGTCACAACCAATGTCATTTAAAATTTACTCGTTATATCAAGTAGCCTTAAAACTACTGGTAATCCTCATTATGCACACAATGAATTCAGCTCCCTCTATATAATAGTAGGTGAATGCATATTTAAAATAAGCTTTATACGCGTTCGACACATATTATTCTGCAAAACGTTTGAGTTTGTCAATTTATAAGTGGCTAATTGAATGTGTTCTGTGATTTTAATTTTAATTTAAAATAGAATTTTGGATAAATAGTTTATGTCATTTTGTTTTATTATAGACATATAGTAAGACTACTAGACAATGTTTCAAATGTGCAACGGCTTCTACAAGGGGTTTTGTCTGTAGAGCACCTAATACCCGATTTTGGGGACAACCACAGCCTAAAGCTGGTAAGTGACAAAAGTTATTGCTTGTTGATATTAGTGTATTGAAGATTGCATCTAATAGTTTCGTAGCTGGAGTTGAAGTAGACAAAATTTTGTTGTTACATTATTACGCGATTTTTTGTTATTTTATGTTGTGGACCACTTTTCGCACTGATGAAGCAGCAGGAAGGAAAGAAACATTAAAAGATATGACTAAGTACTTTAATACGGTTATATTCAAGTTTATACGGTTATATACTAAGTACGGTTATATTCAAGTTCATTAATTATAGCTTTAAGAATTCTTGTTTCATCGTTATGAAAGTTTCGAAAGTTTTCTGTTTGATGTTAACGAAATGTAGTGTAGTTATATATTCTGGATTTTTGTAGCGAATGCGTTTTTTCCTCTTTTCTCTTCTCTGCAAGTTTAGTGCACTCCTCGTGAGCCATGCTTTGTCCTTATGTGTTTTCGATTGCCCCAATTTTTCATTTGCTGACATTTTAATGCTATCCCCAATGTAAACCTATATATCTTCAACACTGGTGTACTACAAACATACTAAAACCGCGAATCTATTCGACAATTAAACCTGGTATTCTACTCTCACCTGGCTGTCCTATATGTTTCAAGTTTATGCTCTCCGTTTCCAGATTAAGTATATATTTCCTTTACTCAACGTTAATTTCTGCCTTATTATTCCTACTACCAGGTAGTAATCAGTGTCACAATCATGTCTGAACGACCGAACACCAAATATACTAAACTGTCTTCCACTACTTACTAAAGCGTAATCAATATGATTATGTGTCTTTCCATCTCGGGAGGTCCAACTTATCAATTTCGCGATGTGGAAATTCTGTAATTTTCAGCATAACTATTTTGGTTGTTACAAAGTTCACGAATCTAATGCTGTGGTCCTCACTTTCCTTATCCAGACTTTCATTCCGTATAATCGGTTTCAAAATATCCCCTCGCCCCACGTTCGCACTGAAATCCTACAATACATTTTCATGTGGTATCGCGTGAGTTTTTGAGACACCCGTTCTACCTCTTCACTAAAACAGTATTTTATATTGCAATCCTTATCTTCTGTAGGAGCATGTACATATAGAACAATAATATCAGACCACTGACCTTTAAGAGTAATAAAAGAAATTCTTTCATTAACAAATTCAACCCGTTTAATTGCTCTTATTCGACTGTGAACATACAACCATCTTCCTAATTAGTCATTTTTATTTACTTCCCAGTAAAAAAAATATAACATTTCCGGACTTCAGTGCCCCATTTATTTCCCATCTAACTTTCCAAGGTCTTACTTGGTCCATCCAATATTTCCCTAACTCACCCCTCACGGATTTTATCTCCCTAACTCACTCGTTACTACCTTATAAAAACTTGTAATATTTCATATTCCAAAACTCATGTTCATTTTACTTTGTTGAGATCGTGCCAAGTTATCAATTCCGCTTCGAGTCTTTTGTGGATGTTTCTGAAGAAGTCTCACTTTTTGTTTTACAGAAAAAGTTAATAGCGTTTATGTCAAACAGGAAGACTACACCTTGTTGTCTGTTCACGACTGTTAATTCATATATTCACATCTATCCTCTACATCTATACGCTTTCTTCACGATTTATAACCTGAGGGCCCGTGTAACAGGATAGACGTACCTCCCGTAAAACATAACCCCCGGCGAGAAGTACTAGGATAGTTATAACCCCGGTAAAACAGTCCTGGGACAAACATACCTCCGGTAAAAAAATCCTAGGTCAAATGTATCTCTCCGGTAAAATAATCCCACAGATAAACATACTCGCCGGTAAAACATCCCTAGGACAGATATACCCCAGGTAAAACTGTCCCAGGACAAATATACCCCCCGTGAAACAGCACCAAAGGAGACAACAGTCATGTTTTTCGATGAATCTTATTCACAAAAGAAAATATTGTTTACTCACAATATGGGTAAATCTATCCCATGATATTCATACCCCCTGTCGGTTTTCCTTAAACTCAAAGAAAATAAAGACAAAATGTATAATATTAATACCATAGTAAGGTATACGTCTATATTAGTGAACATATACCGGGGGGCAAATCTATCCTAGGATATTCTTACACCACTGTCGGTTTTCCTTAAACTCAAAGAAAATAAAGACAAAACATATGATATCAATACCATAGTGAGGTGTACATCTATATTACTGAACATATACCGGGGGTAAATTTATCCTGCGATATTCTTACCCCCTGTAGGTTTTCCTTAAATTCAAAGAAAATAAAGATAAACATATAATATTAATACCATAGTGAGGTGTGCATAGTGATGGGTAAATTCCCGGGAATATATTTTTTGGGAATATTCCCAAAAATGGAATATTCCTGGAATTTATGTATAAACGAAAGAAACTTGCATTCTATTACTATATTGATTTAAAATCAAATTCCTTTTTTAATCACAGTATATTTATTACTGTTGTCTCCAGAGGATTCTTTAAAATGTATATTCTGAACGGTATTATGTTATTTATTATGTTTAGAGAGAACGCACAAATGTATATTTACTTACAATATATTTTATGGGAGTAAATATATTGAAAAACATTTGGGTTGAAGCTCTGAGTCAGACAGCCGAAAGACACGTCAATTAGTAACGGTGATTCGAGGTGTATTAATAGTACTTCAACTCTACCTCCATAGAATTTCTAGATTACTTAGTTGTTCCTTTTCATTTATAAATTATTGTTTTGCTACTTTATAGTATAATTGGAAATGAAAATTTAAAAATATCTTTAACTATTATAAGAAGTATAGTCAACAAACTTCAATATTTAACCTCCAAATTATTTAAAACCTGTTAGTAAATGATAATAAATGAGAATAAAGTAATTAGTCATGTAGTTCTTATAAATTAGAAAATAAAATAAAGAAATGAAAATAAATTTCTTCCCGGGAATTTATATGCCAGCGAAAAAACTGGGAATATTCCCAATTTTTATTTTCTTTCCCACCGGGAATATTCCCACTGACCATCACTAGGTACACATCTACATTAGTGAGCATATACCAGGGGTAAATCTACCCTAGGATATTCTTACCCCTGTCGGTTTTTCTTAAACTCAAAGAAAATAAAGACAAGGCATGAAATATTAATGCCATAGTGATGTGTACATCTACATTAGTGAACATATACTGGGGGGTAAATCTATCCTAGGATATTCTAAACCCCCGGTCGGTTTTCTTTAAACGAAAAGAAAATAAAGACAAAATATGTAATATTAATACCATAGTAAGGTGTACATATACCTTAGTGAACATGTACCGGGGGGTAAAACTATCCTAGGATATTCTAAACCTCATGTCTGTTTTCTTTAATCTAAAAGAAAATAAAGACAAAATATATAATATTAATACCATAGTAGGTGTACATCTATATTAGAGATCATATAACGGGGGTAGATCAATCCTAGCATATTCTTATTCCCCTTCTGTCGGCTTTCCTTAATTTGAAAGAAAATAAAGACAAAACATATAGTAGTAATACCATAGTGAGGTGTACATCTACACTAGCGAACATATACCGGAGGGTAAATCTATCCTAGAATATTTATACCCTCCTGTCGGTTTTCCTTAAACTCAAACAAAATAAGATAAACCATATAGTATAAATACCATAGTGAGGTGTACATCTATATCAGTGAACATATACCGTGGGGTGAATGTATCCTAGGAAATTCTTACCCCCTGTCGGTTTTCTTTAAACTAAAAGAAAATAAAGACAAAATATATAATATTAATACCATAGTGAGGTGTACATCTACATTACTGAACATATTCCGGATGTAAGTCTTTCGTAGGATATTGTTATCTCATGTCCTTTTTTCTTAAACTGAAAGAAAATAAATAGAAATCATATAATAATTTCTTAGTGATTTGTACATCAAGGTACATGAACTACAACGGGAAGTACATCTATCCTAGGACATTTTTACACCCCTCTCATGTTTTGTTGAAGTTAAAGTAAATGAAGACGAAACATATATTTTTATACCATAGAGGTGTGTACGATGACATTAGCGAACGTATACTGGAGATATATCTAACCAGGGATATTTTTCCAATTATTTGCTTTCATTGTATTTAAAACATAAATATAAATTATGTTTGTGCAAAAATTTTGTTTGCTTATAGTGGGGTAAAATTTCCCTAGTGTGTCCTTACTTTCGATCGGCTTTTCTTAAACTGAAAGAAAAGGAAAATAAATTATATTGTTACCATGGTAAATGTATATCAGGTTTAGCGTACTTGTAGTCGGCGTTAACTATCATTTTATATCTTTATTCCTGTTTTAGTCTTTTCTTAGAAAAAGCAATACAATACGTATAATAATAACTAACTTACAAAGTCTATGGCCTATGGAACCGGTAGTTTGAATGCTTCGTTCACTAAAGCCCTCCACTGACTTCTATCCTTAGCCAACTGGATCCAGTTTTTACTTCTATACTATTTCTGCAGGATCCCTTTCTCCCATCAGCTCCTAGGTCTTCCTAATGGCCGTTTTCCGGTTAGACTTCCAGTTTGTAAGCATTCCTACTTTCTTCCATCCTGGCTACATGACCTGCTCATCTTAGAATCTTATACTTGATGATCCTAAAAGTGTTTGGTATACTGTATAAATTATGTAGTTCCTCGTTATGGAGTTTCCGCCATTCCCTATTCCCGTTATCTTGAGTCCCAATGTTCATCTCAGGATCTTGTTCTCAAATAATATTAGTCTACGTTCTTGCATCAGAGTAAGCGACCATGTTTCGCAACCATACAAAACGACAGGCATGATCATCGCTTTATATATTTTAAGCATTAAATTCCTCGACAGAATTCGCGACTTATTATTTTGAAGTGAATAATAACAGGAATTTCCTGTTTTTAATCGACGTTTATAATAATAATATAATAATACCATAGTAGATGTACCTCAAGATGAGAGTAATTATACCGAGGTTGTCTATCCTAAGATATACTTACGCTCCATGGTGGGACTTCTTAAAATCAAAGAAAATAAAGACAAATCGTTTGTTTATTCTTTTATTATCAGGTGGTGCTACTCAATTCCTTGGCCGTTCGTATTTCCTGTACGCTGTCGAATATTTGACGATCAGCGAAGTGTTTAATCATGTTTTTGCTTCTTTTAGTTCAGGTCCATAGTCTGGTGGACGTCGGTGCAGCACAGTAATGCGCTCCCTCTTTTTTCACACAATGCCGTAGCCTTTGTGGCTGGAGCAACGTATCTGCTTCTTTGGACAGTGAGTTCAACCGATCTCTTGCCGTTTGAACAAGTCTAATCCATAATTGTACGATTTCTTTCACGTAAGTGAACTCCCGAAGCTACCGCTGATGTGATGTGGTTGTTGCTTGTCACTTAATTGCTTCCTCTATGCGTTCGTCGCGTTGCAGCTGTTCTGAAAGCAAATGGTTTGCTCACAGGTTATTAACCTTTAGCAATTCTGCTTCGTTAGGGGGGGCGGTGGCTCAGTGGTAGACCGTTCACCTCCGGTCCTTGGGGTGTGGACTTTGTGGTGGACAAACACCGCGCTTGATGGTTTTCTCGGGGTTCTGCTGTTTTCTCCCATTTTCTACATTCCACCATTTCATTCATTTCTCATCATTACCGTCTCCTTTAGCCTAACCAGCGCAATCGTGGCACGTAAAACTTAAAGATTTCATTTCATTATTTCTTCGCTTTCGTCACCTTGTACTAATTACACAAAGCGGAAATTGCAGTATTTTAAATGAAAGCTTAATTTATGTCTGCTTAGTTTGGGATGGTATCTTGTCCTCTTCTTGATGTTACTTTTGTAATGACGAGCAGTGCATATTACAATTATAATACATTTAAATGTTCTTCCGTTTAATGTAGCTACGAGATACTTATTCAGTTCTTGTAAACTTGCCCGCGAATGAGGACGTTCAATGTCCTGAATCAGAGGTGGACTTCGCTGCCGGGCAACAGGGCAAATGTCTGTTCCTTTTCCATTTTATGGTACCCTTTCCCAACGAAAAATGTTTAATAATGAAAACAAAATAAATTTTCGTGATATATTTAGTCTATTTTTCTGGACTAAAACAAAATAATTAGTTTATCTTCTAAATCTTTGTTGATAGTATCTATTCTAGGCACGTGAAAGATTAACTGATCTGAAGTTAAAAATTTATTAAAGCTTAGGTGCTGTTCTTAATCGAGCATCAAAATGAAATAGCACTTTTCTTTGAAGTATCTTTATTCCAAACATGCAAAATACGTAAAACACTGTTGTTCACATGGGAAGAATATTTTTACAGAAAATATTTTGAAGATATTATTAAAACCTTTCTCGCAGTATTTGAATCAATGTGAAATGTAAAAAAATATCAACTTTATCCAATTGACTAATGTGATACAAATGTAACATCCGGTGCAGGAAATATTCTTTGAGAAAATTTGTTCTGTCTTTCTCGCTTAGGGTACACATTTCAGTGAAAAAGAGCCGTTAAAATCCCAGGTCGACCCAAGTACTATGTTTAAAAATTCATTTTAAACGGTTAAATCCCTTCCTTGCTTTAGCCATTTCATATATATAAAATGAGAATATATTAGAAATTGTCCAGTTTCCCCTTTCGAAACAGAACTACTGACTACTTCGAATATGTCAACCAATATTTAGAAAAGAGTTTTTATGTATAGAGATACATTTGCCTACCTTGAGGTTTTCCTGATGTAATCTACTTTTGGAATAAATTTTGAACCCCATCTCCGAATACGCCATTTAACGATAGTATTATTATAAAAATGCGGCTCGAGCCAAGTTCTAATTGTTTCGAAATTAATTTCACACAGTTTAATCGTATTCCCGTTACAATGAAACAGTCAACGAATAAAATGAACACAATGCACCCCCTGGCTCCCATCCCTCCTTAAAAGATAAATTTTGGAATTATTCTTAGTTAAGAGTTTGCATACAGAATTTCACACCTCTAACATAAGCAAATTCATATATTTGTTATTTTGTGAATAAATAGAGGGATTTTTTAAAATTATAAATACTGCCCACTTTCCTCCACTTACGAGCTGAAGTATCAAAAACTACAAAATGCATGTTTTATTATTTTCACTTAAGTTTTTAGTTGCCAAATTTCGCAATTCCACTTTAAGCAAATCCTTATATTCGACATTTTTCTGGATACATAATGGGAGTGTTACCATAGAAAGACCAAGGTATAATCTGCCACATGAAAGACCAAGTGTGGTCAATTTTTTTGCCCAAGCTTGTAAAACCCATATTAAACATTACTAATAAATTTTTAAGCTGTTTAATGGCTTCTACTATTAAGTATGAGTTTTAAAATTGTATTAAATCTGCTGAAGTTATATTTTGATACGAAATATTACAAATATATATCTGAGTACAGGCTACTGTCGCATTTGTTTAGCAGATATGAATTATCATGAAATGCATTATCATTTGTGAACAAATTACAGTATTAAATCTGAAAGTAGATTTTATTAGCTTAGTCGTGGATTCAATGAACATATAAGCTTACAAAGATCCAATGGAGTAATATTCTAGTTCTCTAGTCAATTCTATGTTGCTAACATATGTATGTGCTACATTTTTTTCCGGAAAGTAGCATAATAATATACATTCTAGTAGAATTAAATTTAAGTTTCGACTAACAGAAGAAAATACAAAATAAATGATCAAGCATGTTGAAAAAATTATTTGTTCAGAGCAAAGAGAAATAGAGAGTGCGGGGAAATTGGACCCACTTTGGTCTTCCTAGGGTTAACATAATAGGAATTATACCCCTTTTCTCCTTAGGAGTGGAATTTCAAAAACGATGAAAACGTTTTCCACTTTCTGTTAAGAGTTCAAACGAATTACACACTTCCAGCTTAAGTAAATCCTTATATTGTTTATTTTCTGAGCGGATAGTGGGTAACTTGAATATCAATAAAAGTACCCCTTTCACAACTTAGGATCGTAATTTTCGGAGACAGGTAGTATGTTATTTTTAAATGCAAAAACTCACATTTCCAGCTTTAATGAATGCTGTTACTTGATATTTTTTGAATACACAGTGGGTAAGTTTAATATTGAAGAAATTATTCCCTTCCCATAGGCGCGAAATTTTTGAAAATGCTTAAACATATATGCCACAAGTTTTAGATAGTTCAAATACCAAATTTAGTACCTCCAAATTAACCGAATCCCACATTTGTTATTTTCTGATTAAATAATGGAAAAACTTTAATGTTCAAGAAATTGCACCTTCTTCTCTTAGGAGCGAAACGTTTGAAGACGCTGAAACACGGATTCCATTATTTTCAGTTAAGAGATTAAAAAACAACTTATTTTCAGTTAAGATATTAAAAACCACCCACAATTTTAACGGATCCTTACGTTTGATGTTTTCTGAATAAATAGTGGCTTATTTTAATATTCAAGAAAATATCTCCTTTATTATTTTAGGCGCGACACCTTCAAAAATGTTAAAACCATAATTTTAGGTGAGAGTAAATGGCTAATTTCGCATCTGCAACTTAAATGATCCTTATATTATTTGTTCATTTATACATATTTATGGGCATTACGCTCATCTACGGCCTTAAGCCCGTCACGTATGAGAGAGGACGTCCCTAGGCGAGCCCACTATCCAAAGAAAAGGAAGGAAAAATGGAATGGAGAAGGAAGGAAGCAGCTTGGGAGCTCTATGTTAGATATGATCTTGGAATTTGCCTGGTGTAAATGAGGAAAAAACAGGAAAAACGTTCCTTATGATGGCTGGCCTGACAAAGCTGTTACAAACCAACAGCATGAGCATCAAACCCGGGACCGTTCGCACCAAAGGCGAGAAAGTTAGTGACTACGTTATGCGGGGCCACACGAATCCTTACATTTGATAATTTCTGAATAAGTAGTGGTAAATTCTACTTACTTATAGTAATTTTGCCTGGACGATAAGGGGTCATTCAGTTGTACTCTTTTATATCAAAGTATGGATGTAAGACTTCTTATGCTATAGTTACTACTAGTAAAACCAAAAGTAGTTGCAGACATAATATAATGTGTCTATAGCAGCAAATATCTGTGAATGGCGGAATACACCCCTCACTGATCAACTAGTATGGGTCCCTCACAATACCTGTGCTATCTCCCTTCTCATGGAGATAGTCCACCTCTGTCCACAATAAAATTAAACCACTTCAACCGTTTAGGAATGAAAAGTGATCTCAAGTGTGCTCAGTGCCGGATTTAGGATTCCTGGGGCCCTAAGCTATTGAAAGTAATGAGGCCCTTTACATATCTAGCCTTTCTTTTTCAGCGACAAAATGTCGCCATTTTTGGGAGTTTGAATATACGTATGATATATAGTAATTTATGGACCTAATGGATCCATTCTGAAATCGAGTTTTCGAAATTCCATCATTTTGACTTTCCCTATATATATCATTATTAATAAGACACTATGTTATAACACACACAATACAATTGTAGTTAACAGAACGGAACAGAAGGCAGACGTAAAAAATGGCAGGATGGAAATACAATATATAAACATGTAACATATACATGTAAGAAGCATTTTCATAAGTCATTTAGCTGGCTGTCCTTCCTGAAGTACCTGTTTTGTATATTGCAAATTATATCTCGATTATTTACTGTTATATGTAATATAGATCCCGGTAGGAGAAATAGCTATAACGATTGCTTGTGCATTTCTTCAACGCTGGTATGCGACTTTGGAGTAGCAGTTTACAATGCAGTTCGAAATAAGCTTGGACATGATGTTTTAGTTAGGTGGCTTAACGTCAATATAATGCCGAATCGTGCAAATTGTGATACCAATATGCCACTTTCAGGGGTGATGTGTACTTATGTAAGGACAAAATATGGATAAAGACCCAAATTTCTAGGGGGGGGGGTGTTTTGCCTGGTATGACGTCGTCAACATGGCCGCCAGCTGAAATAATTTCCTTAAATTAAAAAAATAATAACTTGGCTATCGTTTAACATAGAAAATTCGTTCGTGCTTTATTTGCAAGAAAATACTCCCAGTTTTGAATTATGTAGAAAATACCTTATATATATGGCCGCCATTTTTAAATATGGCTTCTCAAAGTGAAAATAAAGCATTACTCGAAAACAATTCTTGCGTTTAACGGTGAATAACTATGGAACGAGTACAAAGTCACAAAAACACTTTGAAATAATCAAACTCCCGCGTTTCAAGAGTTTTCAAACGACACCTATATCATTTCTTTATCTTCAAAACTAACGGAGATATTTAATTTTTAGTAATGCTAAGTGGAATACTAGAAAAATAACATATTGTCAAAAGATGCCAGATTGCAGGTTGATGACTCTCAGAATCCTGCAAAATATGTTACCAACATGCCGCTTTCAGGAATAACGGGTACCTACGTAACAGAAAAAATCTTAATTTGCAGTTATGACAAGAATTATTGAGTCTTAAGCTCTTCAACAATGTTCTTTTTTGGTAAGAACATTGACCATCACAAGAACAAAGTGTTGTACAATTAAGTGTCAGATTCACACACACATTCACACGAATGGGTGCATAGGGTTTACAACCATTGCACCTCTGTCCATTGCACAAGCTCTTGGCAGTGTTTTGATGCATTTGGCAGCTGAGTCCAAAAAGGTTAATATTCATCATTCACTTCTCTCCAGCCCCAATGTTGAGGATCTGGAATAATGGGAACTGGTTTACATCACTGCGACCATATGTAACCAACTTGTAAAACTGCATGTTTGGTCTGTTCAAAAAGTGCTTCTTCTGTAGGGGGCACACTCTCTATAGTTCGGCTCTTCCTTGTCACTAGAAATTTCCTACATTCATTTACAGTTTGGGTGGTGCTATTACGGTCATGCAAAAGAACTGTGTAAATTGTTGAACTTTCTCGAAAGCAGATGGTGAAATACTAGATGGACAAGAAAACAAATCCATAAATGCTTTATTAATGTCAGAATTTTTCCGCCAGACATCCCATGCGGTTTTCTTCCCATGTCCTGCAAGCGCTGAGGTGTTATCGCAACAAGTGAATGCGTGTAAGAAAATAAGGCCAATACGCATATTTATTCCAAGATTTTCCACGTACTGATGGATGGAAAGGTACCTGTGATTTTTTTCCAACACCATACTCAATCCACAGACTGTGTAGCTTTAGTTCATTAAATGCTTGAACGGCAATTACCACAACATCAAAATCGACCGTTCGGATCATAATCGAACTATGGCCGTGCTGACTGGCATGTCTTGCATGCTGTAACATGCGTGAGTCAGCTTCCTCGTATTCACAGGGAGAAAGAAAAGAGAGATCAAGACTCGAAAAACAAGATACTCCACAGCCATTGGAGAAAATAATAGTCTTCTGTTGTGGTATTTCAATTTCACTCACACCACTAGCAAGATATCTGAAAAGGTCTGATTTATTCTCGGTGTTCTCGGTGTTGTCTAGGACAATAGGCCAGTTACTACTAATACGTGCTGATCCGCTTACCTTTACTCGTGGTCCACTACCACTCTTTCTCCGCTCGCTCAATTTCAAGCTACGCTGCAAGTGAAAGTTGAGGTAACATCTACTATTTCAAACTTAGATAACATCGCTGCAATATAAGGAGAAAGTATTGTGTCTCTGTATTCTTTGAATGTCTGCTAAGGGAGCGGTTTCAGCATGTAGACGATCGCTGGTCCATCCAGAACTATGCAGGTAGCGATTGGCTCCACGTGTTGAGAATCTCCACAATTTTCTAAGCATGTGATGATGTCAGATTTTTTGGTTCTGCGGAAAGTTCCATCTTCTGATAGTGATGGAGAAAACGCAAGGTCTTTATGTGTGAAAATGTCATAGAGATCGCTTTCTCGTTTCGGACATGCTATGAATAGGTGGCTAAATGGAGCACAGTCAATTTTAGGATTGTCACTTTCTGTTGTTCTTTAGTTACTTTTCGTACAGGTCGATTAAATGGAAGAAGGTTTTTCCTGGTAATTTTGTGGTAAATTAACTTCTTACGTTCCACAAAGCGTTCCTTCACGTAATTTTGACATTGTTCTTTGCCAAGGGGTTCAGCAATGCAAACACAACGTACTGCGTCATCATTGGCTACAATTCCATTCGATAGAGAGAAAAGCACATTATCTTCTTCAGTGAATGGATTTCGATCATCTCGCTGGAATACGTCCATTATCATTTTAACGTCTTGGAAAAATCGCTTGTTAGCGGCTGGCGTGTCTTCATGGTGGACTTCGATGCCGTTAGTTATGGTGTTGCATATGCCACTGTCATTCTCAAACTGATGAACCAGATTCATGATAACGGGTCCAGGAAGGAACCACTTCAACAGAGCTCCAGGATTGTGAAACAAACTAATGGCGCTCCCATCACCCTTCAGATCTTTATTACAATGTTCATGCATATGATCATGCGATATACATGTGTATGGACGTCCATTTGTAGAACCAAATCCCCCTTCCCGAAACTACTGTAAATAGATGGATGTTTTGTCCTTACTTCTTCCAAAGTGTTGATGAAAATCGGCATCCACTTTGCATAATGTGTATAATCAGTAGAAAACATCCATGGGCACAACAACTTTAGTGAAAGGATAAACTTTTCAAAATTTGCTGCCCGAATGGTCTGGAGAAGAAGGAACAGTAAACGCTCGAGCTGAAACACTGTGTACCAGTATTTGAATTGGTAGGATTCGTTCAGACGAACTATAATCCTCTCCTCAAAAGCTCCTTAAAAGTCGGTTGTTTATCACTCTTTGTAGACAAACTATTTTGATATGCTTGTCTCAGAAGTAGATACAAAGTTGCGTATGTAACCTCGTGTGCATATCTCATTCTTTTAACATGAATACCTCGAAGATATTCCTCAGCTTTACCAGAAGTGAGGACCTCTGATTCTGAAAGAAGTTCTGCCCACCCACTCCCTGTGAGCAAGTCCCCTAGCACTTTCTGCACACCCATTCCAATATCAAGTGCACCCATCATTACAACCACCTTGTCTTCTCAATACACATCACTCATTGACGACTGCACCTGTTTTTTAATAGCATACACTGGTTGATCACACGTGATCATAGGTATCTGGCCTGAATTAATGACAGCAGTGCTTGCTTAATGATATCAAAGCAATGACGAACGACTGCTGCTGATGTTATCGAATCATACAATGCGGGAAGTAATAAACACGCACTCGTTGATGAAGAAGGAATGACAGCATCTGTAGAATAGAAAGCACTCCGCGCAATATGCAATATGCTGAAGTTTCAGAACTTTCGAAATCAATTTCTCCTACCATTTGCAGCCACTTGTCACAAAAAGGATTGTGCTCTGCACTAAACGTTAAAATTTCATTTTCAAATGCAGTGACTTCAGCAGTTTTCCTCACTGATGTTGTAGGGATGCGAGTGTACGAATCTTCTTTGTTCATTCCTTATCACTTACCAACAAATGGGGAGCACTGTCACCGTTGGACACTTTTTGAATTAATGATATGGCAATTCCATGAAACCTTTCCTGGGAAGATGGATTATGATCGATATTATCAATAGCAGCACAGATAAACTTATTTGGAACCAGACCAGGAGGATACACGGCGTTCTGGTCCTTAAAATAATGACAAAGTTTACTGGTTAATGTTGTTGATACTTCGCGAATTCGATCGTATGATGCACATACTCCAAGTTTGTTTAGCCGTTGTATAAATCCTTTCTTCCGTGTTTTCGTGTGAATAACCAAGCCTATGTACAGTGGTAAGAGAGTTTCGCTTTCCACGGAATGACGAGTTTTCACTTGACACTTATTATTTCGTCTCCGCCTTACGCAGTTGAACTTAATTAGTTGAGATAGCGATAATGCTGGTGTAATCGCATCCACACGGCATTTGAAATTTTTGGCCCTTCCAGAACCATTCTCATAAACTTTGGCAACACTACAGGAACGTACTCCATTTGGCTATTGCTGGTAAAATGTCCATTAAATTTTGGGGTAGATTTGAAAATGTGGGTCCTTACAATAGATGCTGTTCTAGATATGGACATTCCATCCTGTTCAGAGTTATACATACATGCACTGTGAACAGCATCTCCACATTAGACTGATTAATAAGAATATCATTTCCTTTACTTCTGTTAGCTCAGGTATACAGGCTAGAATTCTCTCCCGAAGCCTTGAGCTGTGTACCGTCTTCTCTGCATCAGCAACAGTTCTTCTTCGGTGCTTTTCCTATTACTTGCTACTTTACGTACACGATTGTATAACTGAGCCCAACACTCTTTATGATGTTTAGCTTCGTAGCGACCATATTATCGTTGCTAAGTTTTAAAAATAACTTAGTGTTACATAAAATAACAGCCGCATCACGAACTCGGTTACTTAATTCAAGAGTACGAACGTTACCAGTGCATCATATGTGGCGTCTGCATCACAGAAGAAGCCGGTGTACTTAACGTCACCCGCGTGGAACGTTGAACGAGTAGATGGAGCACTATCAACGTTTTCATCTTCGTGTTATCGCTTTATTGTTATCATCATTTGAAGTTTGATTCGGTCGAATCTGTTTCTGCACGTTTTGTGAAATTTACCCCCATTTCTCGTAATTGTTTCCTCGATTCCACTTCCGTCATCAAGTAATTCAAGGCGGATGTTAATGGAAGCCCATCATTTTCTTGATATGATAGTAAATCATTACACAAAGTCCTGTATCCAGTGCCAATGTCTGATTTTTGGTTTTCGCTGGACATACGAGTTTATCAGATGAATGTTCTTGACACAAAATACGGTTACAGTCGATAATGTTTTCAAGTCTGCACCTGACTACACATTGCAAATCTTGGTCAAGACTGACTAATTGACACTTCTTTCCCTTCGACATGATCTCTGTGAAATGTGTTCCAAACAAATCCCTAGCAGAAGTTAACTCAAGGGCGAACGTAAAAAGACACAAAAACAAATAAAACTATTAATTTTGTAATTGTTAATGACATTGATACAACAATGATAAATGTGTCAGCACTTGAAACGCGGGATTTCGATTATTTCAAAGTGTTTTTGTGGATTCGTACTCGTTTCATAGTTATTCGCCGTTAAACGGAAGAATTGTTTTCGAGTAATATTTATTTTCACTTTGAGATGCCATATTTAAAATTGGCGGCCATATATATAAGATATTTTCTACATAGTTCAAAATCTGGAGTATGTTGTCACAAATAAAGCACGAACGAAATTTCTATGTTCAACGGTAGCCAAGTTATTATTATTTTTTTAATTTAGGGAAATTAATTCATTTGCGGTCATGTTGATGACGTCATACCAGGCAAACCACGCCCCCAGAAGTTTGGGTCTATATCTACAGTTTGTCCTTACATAAGTATACATCACGCCTGAAACTGGCATCTTGGTGTCATATTTTGCACGATTTTTTCACTAAGCCACCTAACTATTTCTATACAATAATGTTTGTTCCATCTACGACAAAGCACTTATCGTAAAATTCAATAATTGAGTTTATCAGGACTTTACAAAAAAAGATGAATAGTTTTCTATGGTCTGCGACCAAATTGATTCACTGGTGTTTCTTCATCTGAAGATGTGTTGCAGGACATGAAGTACTTAAAACAGATAGCTCTTCCAGATGCAGAAGTGCTCATTCATTATTTTGATTCAATATATGTATCCGATTCAAACATTAGATTAGAAACGGTAGAAACTATGAGAGTAAGACGCATTCCGACACGGTTTTCTCCCCAAAATTGGAATGTGCATAAGGGTACTCTTGTAGGGAAACCATTCACAAGTAATTTATGCGAGGGTTGGAACAATAAGTTTTACCGACTTACTGAGCAACACTATCCAACAATATGGAAGTTCGTTGAGTGCCTGCAAGAGGACTGTGCTGCAGTGGATCAGTGATCCAGTAGTATGAAAGGGGGTACGGTAAGTGTCGAAAAAGAAGACAAAGCTAGTGTATGTTGATTTGCAGATCAGGTTGAGGAATTTGTGTTGAAATTACATTGACTTGAAGACTTCTTACTTACAGTCGCCCACAATTTGAGATTTTAAACATGACAGAATACAAGGTGGTTATTGTTGACGCATGTACGAGAAATTTATGAGGCTATAGTACAACGAAGCTAACTGTGGAAGTTTAATCAATTTGTTTCTCGAATATTCCAGTACTAATAATTTGTCTATAAGCCTAGGAATTCTTCTACCAATACATGCAGGAGTTTGAGTAATATATTTGGAAATGATTTCTTATGTGTATATGTTACGTATTTACATATTGTTTTTCCTTCTTGCCATTCTTTCCTCCCTGCCATTTTTTCCGCCTGCCACTTCTTCAGTCTGCCATTTTTCCGTTCTAAAACATTCCCTGCCATTTTCCCCTCTTGCATTTTCTCCACCTGGTATTTTTCCAGTGAATCTATTAGTCCACACTGTTTATTGGGACGGGATACTTTTATGCAAATAAATGCTGAATCTATAAATAGTTGCAAAGCGAAAGCAGAGTTTTAAGTCATAGTAACGGTATCTCATGCAAAATAAAATTGTCTAGCACACTGTGTTCCAATTTTCGATTACTTTTGTCTATTTTGAAGATACAAGTCAAAACAACTAGGTTAAACAATGTTATATTACAGTTAAAGAAACATGTCTAGAATGATTTACGAAAATATGCGAAATATTTAGAAGAGAAAATCGACTACTTTGAAAACCATTCAAGAAGACAAAATTTAGTGCTATACGATATAGAAGAATATGCAAAGGAAACTTGGGAGGGAACTGAAACCAAATTGAGAACAGTAATACAGGACAGACTCCGCATTAAACTACGAGACGAAGACGAAACAGCGAATGCATAAAGTGGAAAAGAAAGCACCAGGAAGGAACCTCTAGATTCTGTGCAAGTTTACTAGTGATAAAAAGAAAGAAGTTTGTTAAATAATATTAGCAAACTTCGCGGGACTAAAATATACGTTGCCAAGACGATTAAAATAAGGTGCGTAACGAACGGAAGCAACTTCAGGTTTACCTAGATAGTAGTAGAAAAATGATCGATCTGGGCCAAGCTAGCTCATACTAGAACAACTCACAAGCCACTGGGAAAATGACCACCGTGCACCGTGAGCCCACGGTCTTTTACGACCTCAAATTTAGGGGTGAATTTAATCCCTTTTATGAGCACTTTTAAGGGGGTGTATTCGTTCTCTTTTATGACCACTTTTAAGGGGTGAACTCGTTCCCTTTTACGAGCCCCCCCCTGGGAATTGACCACCATACAACGTGAACCCATGCTCTTTTACGACCTCCATTTTAGGGGTGAACTCGTTCTCTTTTACGACCTCCATTTTAACGGTGAACTCGTTCTCTTTTATGAGCATATTTTTCAACCCCTATTTTAACATAGGAGATAACACATAAGATTACGAACAAATAGAAGAGAAGATAACACATAGCACTACGTAACACACAGCAGAACAGATAACACATAAGAGTACATAACATAACAAGGGTGTACTCGTTTTCAGCCCCTATTTTAACATAGGAGATAACACATAAGATTACGAACACATAGAAGAGAAGATAACAGATAACACTACGTAACACACAGCAGAGCAGATAACACATAAGACTCTTTCTCTTTTACGACCTCCATTTTAAGGGGTGAACTCGTTCCCTTTTATGAGCACTTTTTCAACCCTTATTTTAACATAGGAGATAACACATAAGATTACGAACACATAGAAGAGAAGGTAACACATAACACTACGTCGAACATGCTGATTACAAATATCATACTTATTTTTACCTGGGTCCTATAGTTTATGTGGCATACGCCCTTTCTAGAACAACTTTAGCCGATTTGGGTGAAACTCGGTATATGGGGGTTTTCGGACATGCTGATTACAAATATCATACTTATTTTTACCTGGGTATTATAGTTTATGTGGGATACGCCCTTTGTATGACACTTAAAACCTAATAACTCAAAAGCGAAGCCTTCATCGTAGAACATCGAAATTATTTTTTCGTCACAGAAATTATCAACTTGTTAAAATTATCCTTCTTCGGGTTTTTCTGATTGATACAAAAATAGAACATTTCAGTAGTTCAAAAGTTACATAATGGTCAATTTTCGTTTCCTAAAACAGTACATAATGAGCTAGCTCTTCTTCTCTTTTTCAGTTGGTACAAAAGAAAATAATCCACCTAAATTTTATTCTTTCTTCACTTATTTTTTTTCTGGTATTCCTTCGTTTATTTTAAAAATGGCCCTTCACTTTTTCCAGTTGGTACCTAAGGAAATAATCCAATCAAATTTTTCTGGTTCGTACAAAACTAAATACTTCATTGTTTGTTTGAGTAGTAAAATGGTATAAAAGTCTGAGAATGGCATATTTTTGCTTTTCTTCTGATTGGTACAAAAATAAAATAGACCACTGAAATTTGTTCCCTCTATTATTTGAATAGCACAAAAAGGTATAAAATGCTGATCTAGTTAAAATGACCCTTCTTTGATTTTCTTGTGATTATTTGGGTAGTACAAAATTGTACAGAAATATTGAACTAGTCAAAACGGACCTTCTTCATTTTTTTCTGGTTCATACAAATATAAATACTCCATCCAAATTTGAGTAAAATGGTCCATGTTCGCTTTCTTCGTATATTTAAATACTACAAGATGATATAAAATACTCAGCTAGTTAAATTGAACTTTCATTTTTGAGGACACAAATTATTTCTTTCTTTTACTTGAATAGCACGAAAAAGTACAGAAATTATGAACTTGTTAAAATGATCCTTCTTAGGTTTTTTCTGGTTTGATACAAAAACACAACATTCAAATTTGTTCTTTTGTTACATAAATTCTGAGCTAGTTAAATTGTCATTTCTCGTTTGTTTAAACAGTACCTAATGATATAAAATTCTAAGATTGTTGAAGTGCCTCTTCTTCACTTTTCCAGTTGGTTGGTTGGTTCTTTGCTTTTCCTCGGTGTACAAATTTATTCCTATGTTTATTTAAATAGTTAACATGGTCCTCCTTCGGTCTGTTTTTCTAGTTGGTACAAAACTGAATACTTCTTCGTTTATTGGAGTAGTACAAAATAGTCCTTCTTCGCTTTTTTTTCTAGTTAGTATACATTTATTAATTCGTTTAATTAAAATGAGCATTTTTCGCTTTTCTTAGGTTAATACAAATTTATTCCTTCGTTTGTTTGAGTAGTACAAAATGGCATTCCTCGTTAGTAAAATAGCAAATAAACCACTCAAATTGATTCATTCTTCACTTTTTCTGCTTGGTACAAAACTGAATAGGTCACACAAGTTTTTTATCCGACACGCTGTTTACATGTTATTAAGGCTAAAATATTTTACCTTTGACCTCGATGGTCAGTGTTTTCAGAACATGTAGTAGTTGATGACGTATTACTAGATTTGAAAACAGCACCTCAATACGTTGCTCTGTTTAAGAGTTATTTGCATTCATTGGTTCATTGGGCTTTCATTATTTTTGGAACTTGTAGTAGTTGATGACCAATTACTAAATTTGGAAACACCATCTCAATATGTGGCTCCATTTTCGAGTAATTAGGTTTTAAGTACTTTGACCTTTGACCTCGATGATTATTATTTTGGAACTTGTAGTAGTTGATGACTAGTTACTAGATTTGGAAACAGCACCTCAATATGTGGCTCAGTTTTCGTGTTATTAGGTTTTAAGTATGTTGACCTTTGACCTCGATGATCATTATTTTGGAACTTGTAGTAGTTGATAACCAGGTACTAGATTTGGAAACAGCACCTCAATATGTGGATCCATTTAAGATTTATTTGGTTTTAAGT
This sequence comes from Thermobia domestica, assembly GCF_964235325.1. Classification (NCBI taxonomy): domain Eukaryota; kingdom Metazoa; phylum Arthropoda; class Insecta; order Zygentoma; family Lepismatidae; genus Thermobia; species Thermobia domestica. The sequence continues at coordinate 220,633,853 of NC_137456.1, read as the reverse complement.
ATGTTGACCTTTGACCTCGATGGCCACTATTTTGGAACTTGTAGTAGTTGATGACCTCTTGCTAAATGTGGAAACACCACCTCAGTATGTGGATCCATTTTCGAGTAATTAGGTTTTAAGTATGTTGACCTTTGACTTTGATGGTCATTATGTTGGAACTTGTAGTAGTTGATGAGCAATTACTATATGTGGTAACAGCATCTCAATATGTGGCTCCATTTTTGAGTTATTAGGTTTTAAGTATTTTTACCTTTGACCTCGATGACCATTATTTTTGAAACTTTTAGTAGTTGATGAACAGTTAGATAGATTTGGAAACAGCACTTCAATATGTGGCTTCGTTTTTGAGTTATTAGGTTTTAAGTGTCATACAAAGGGCGTATCCCACATAAACTATAATACCCAGGTAAAAATAAGTATGATATTCGTAATCAGCATGTCCGAAAACCCTCATATACCGAGTTTCACCCAAATCGGCTAAAATTGTCCCAGAAAGGGCGTATGCCACATAAACTATAGAACCCAGGTAAAAATAAGTATGATATTTGTAATCAGCATGTTCGAAAACTCTCCATATACCGAGTTTCACCCAAATTGGTTAAAATTGTCATAGAAAGGGCGTATGCCACATAAACTATAGGACCCAGGTAAAAATAAGTATGATATTCGTACTCAGCATGATCGAAAACCTCCATATGCCGTGTTTCATCCAAATCGGTTCAAAGAGCGTATCGAATCGCTATGTTACATAGGTATTCATTGTCTTAAAATAGGGGTTGGAAAAGTAATCATAAAAGGGAATGAATACACCCCTAAAATGGAGGTTGTTGTGTTTACTATCTGCTCTGCTATGTGTTCATAGTCTCAGTGTAATTTCTGCTATGTTAAAATAGGGGTTGGAAAATAAAGCATGTTCTTTTATTAGCTGTGCTATGTATTATCTGTTCTGCTGTGTGTTCGTAGTCTCAGTGTAATTTCTGCTATGTTAAATTAGGGGTTGGAAAATATGCTCATAAAAGGGAATGAATACACCCCTAAAATGGAGGTGGTTGTGTTTGTTATCTGTTCTGCTGTAAGTTCATAGTCTCCATGTATTCTATGCTATGTTAAAACAAGGGTTGAAAAATATGCTCATAAAAGGAAACGAGTTCAACCTTGTTATGTTACGTACTCTTATGTGTTATCTGTTCTGCTGTGTGTTATGTAGTGTTATGTGTTATCTTCTCTTGTATGTGTTCGTAATCTTATGTGTTATATCCTATGTTAAAATAGGGGTTGAAAAATATGCTCATAAAAGAGAACGAGTACACCCTTGTTATGTTATGTGTTCGTACCCCTGTGCTATGTTCTTTGTCTGCTATGTTGAAAAAGTGCTCATAAAAGAGAACGAGTATACCCTGCTATGTTACGTATTCTTATATCATTTCTGTTATGTTAAAATAGGGGTTGAAAAATATGCTCATAAAAGAGAACGAGTTCACCGTTAAAATGGAGGTCGTAAAAGAGAACGAGTTCACCCCTAAAATGGAGGTCGTAAAAGACCGTGGGCTCACGTTGTATGGTGGTCAATTCCCAGGGGGGCTCGTAAAAAAGAACGAGTTCACCCCTTAAAAGTGGTCATAAAAGAGAACGAATACACCCCCTTAAAAGTGCTCATAAAAGGGATTAAATTCACCCCTAAATTTGAGGTCGTAAAAGACCGTGGGCTCACGGTGCACGGTGGTCATTTTCCCAGTGGCTTGTGAGTTGTTCTAGTATGAGCTAGGTTGGCCCAGATCGATCATTTTTCTACTACTAGGAAAGTAAGCTTCGCGTATACGCAATTTCAGTTTTTGTTCATAGATGGGAAGAGATTCAACATTTGGGACTTGAATGTAAGAGACCAGCAGCAAACAACAATGATTGCATTCCAAAGTGATAGTGTGCCACCTGAACAGCCAGGAGCTAAAGAAATGAACCAGCTGAGTTCTGAGGGTGCCACAGGGAGCAGGAAGAAGAGTTTATCTTCCTCCTCTTCGTCCAACAACAGACCTATTGCGACAAACCCTGTCACGTGAAAAATATGTCTCAAGGACTCTCCATCTGTAAGTAAGATAATAGATAACAATAAGCATGTATCAGGATGTTTAAAAAGGAAAGGCAGTGACACGTTAACACAAATTGGTGCTTCTAGGTCAAAACCGCGGTAACAATAACACTTTTGAGCGAAAACAGCGTGCGTAAATACAGCGTGGACAAAACAACTATGAATAAAAACCGCGCATGAACAAAAATAGCGCAGGCAAGTTCAGCGTGGACAAAATAGCGAACGGACAAAAACAGCGCGGACCAAAACAGGGCATGTACAAAAAACGCGCATGGGAATACAGCGTAGACAAAAACAGCACATGGACAAAACCAGGTATACAAAATCGCATGTACAAAATCTGCACACAGACAAAAGGAACGCAAGCAAATACAGCGTGGACAAAATCAAAGAAGAAAACTTTTTATTAGGCTCGCTCGTGCTCGAGCACACTTCTTCCAACTGGGCCCGTGGTTATTCGGGCTAACGCCTCAATTTGGCTCGCGCTCCCGATCACTTCTTCGACTGTTCTCGTAATCACTCGCGTTTGCAATCACTTGGCTCACGATCATTTCCCCAAACTGGTTTAGCGTTCGCACTCACTTGTCTCGACTGGGCTCACTCTCACTCAGACTCGCGCTCACTAATATCATTGAGACTCAATATTATTGCGCAAGCCGGAGTGCCGAGTTCGTGACCGTCGGGTTCGAGAATTTGGACACTGATGACAAAAACATCGCATGCGTGGCCCGCAATGCACACCCTTTCCCAAAGCAAAGATTGTACAATTCTTGATATCCCAATAAATAGTATTGCGCTCATACTTTTTATATTGTGTTCTCTTCAAAGGTCAAGTCATCGATTCGGTTTTGTATATACATAGCGTGTTCATATTCAACCTTTCCCTTCATATCTATTTCTTCTATGAAAACGAAACTTAGTACACTCATTTTTAACCCTTGTTGTATTTTTCGAAATACAGTTGGATTGTGTGCTTTTATCTGGGGGGATGAATTTGATAGAAAGTAGTTTTTGAGGGAATCTTTCCCGATATTATAAGAAAAATTCCATGTTCAAATACGCTATGGGCGCTAATTCTTTAAAATGAACAGTGCTGATGCAATAGCTTTTTCCCGCGGGTTTACAATTTTTTTATGAAACAGGATTATTGGGCTCCAGACTTACTCCATTGTCCTTAGCACTTAACTTTTTGTGCATGAAAATATTTTGGTATGTTAATCGCATAGACTAGGGTTTATTCGGATGTCTGAATGACACGTTTATGTCTGTTCCTTGTGAGATCCGCATGTCAAATTTGAATACGGCAATACGGATACTGGATTGTGATTCCGTTCCGAGAAATTTTTCATTAAAGGTACTTATAAATTTACAGTTTACACGAAACACACTTTCCGATACCATTCACGACACACACGCACATAAAAGCAACAAACCACACACTCTGTCTATATATCCGGTTTTACACGGGGATATAGCCAGGCCACGCATACAGTTCCTTTCTGGGACACGCGGAATGCGGACGTTCCTGGAGGAGTCCTCCGATCCAGAAAGACTCACAGTTACTCTTCCATTCTTTCAGTTACACTGTTAAAACATCATTCCTATTTCGGCGTTTCTCCGCTTTGTTTACAATTTTAATCATTAGTCCTAGTATATTGTTCTGTTCTTAATTCATGATAGTCGTTTGTTATTTTGCTTAATATCTTATAGTTATCCCTATTACTATAATTTCGTTTATTTCTATTCCATTTTACTTTATCTATTCCCTCTAGCCGTTCTTAAAGTAATGGACACCATAACATGTGATGTTCTGGTGTGTCTATTTCTTGTCATTTACATCTTGGATGCTCTATTTGTCCCATTTTGCATAACTTCTGACTTAGTATAGTCCTGATTGGTAGGAATCAGCAGTAATATTAAGTATATAATAAAATTTGAAATACCTCAAGTCAAAGCGATCAGCCAAGAGTCGGATTCAGCACAAGAACTAGATTAGTCTCACAACTATTATCTTAATGTTTGCTTTGGGAAAGGATGTGCATTGCGCGCAGCCGATTTCAGGCTAAATAATTGAGCATGAGTGCGAGTGAGAACAAGGCTCAATGAAATTAGTGAGCGTAAGCACAATCGAGAGAGGTGATCGTGTGCCCAAGTTATTGGGAGCGTGAATGATTGCACGAAAGGTCGAGGAAGAAATCGGGAGCGCAATCCGAACTGAGGTAAGTGATCGCCAGCTCGAGCGAGCGCGAGCCCACTTGAGCAAGTGAGCTCAAGCGCGGGCGAGCCTAAGGCAAAATGTTCGCCCGTAGTTTTTGTCTATGCTGTATTTTATTGTGCTGTTTTTGACAGTGCGCGGTTTTTGTCTATGCACTCTTTTGTCCACGACGTATTTGTATGCGCTGGTTTTGTCTGTGCACAATTTTAATTACGCTGTATTTTCATGCACTGTTTTTGTGCATGCGCGATTTTTGTCCATGCGCTGTTTTGCCCAGGCTGTATTCGCATGCGCTGTTTTTGTATGTGCGGGTTTTGTTCATGCGCTCTTCTGCATGTGTTGTATTTGCATGTGCTGTTTTTGTATGTGCGCAGTTTCGTCCATACGCTATTTTTATCCACGCTGTATTTGTCTTGCGCTGTTTCCGTCCATGGCTGTTTTTGTCCACCCTCGTTCTGTGTTCACTGTTTTCGCTCATGGCTGTTATTGTTTACACGGTTTTGACCTGGAACCGTCAAATATATTGACCTGTGTCAAACTTTATTTGGACCTAATTCAAGAAGTATTTAAGTCCAAGTAACATTAAAACCGAGCTCTTTTCCTTCATTCTTTCGATTTGTATGTGCGCGCCACATCTTTCCATGCGCTGTTTTTCTCACATCGGTTTCTGTCCATGCGTTGCTTCTGTGTACGGTGTATTTCCATGCGCTGTTTTTGCCTTGCAGGGTTCATGTTCATGTGCTGTTTGTACTCCTGCGCTGTTTTTTCCACGTGGTATCTACATGCGGTGTTTAAATCCTTGCGTGGTTTTCGTCAACGCGGTATTTGCCTTCGCTGTTTTTGTCCTTGCGCGGTTTTTGTTCATGCTCTGTTTTTATCATTGCTGGCAGGATACCTAACAGGTAGAATTAAGTTGTAAATATATTTTCAGAATTGTCGTAGCCTATCATGCAAAAGTGAAATATTTTATACTAATGTTTTATCCTCTAACTACGAAATTTAAAGTTAGTTGTGTGATGGTTACTATATTTCTGAATATTTTCATGACATATACACGGTATTTCGTCAAGAAACTTGACGAAACTTGATGTTACTAAAACTTGAAAGTATTTGGAACATCGAAGGAATGGGGTATAATAGCCCGCACACATTCAAACCTCAGTGCTCATTTTTTTTAATTCATATGATGCAGAATTTGACTGTGTTGTAATCAAATTTATAAACAAATTTATAAACAAATCATTAGTTGTGTATTCACATCTGGCAAGATAGTCCCCCGACTGTAGAAAATTGAAACAATGACTAGGTCATTCGTTTGTACTACGTTTATTGCGTTTGTACCCAAAATATTTTTCTTTTTACCATTTTCCTTATAGGGTTACTGAGAGGTCAACTGGGAGGCTATCTTGGCGCCAAGATAGCCCCCCCGTATCACAGCAGAAAAAATTGAAATACACCAGTCGAAAGCAAATCGTTTGTACCGTTGTACTGCAAAAAGTTTTGTCTGTACCCTGATAGTTTTCTAGAAAGAGGAGTTGACATTTGGGGAAGGGCTATCTTGGCGCCAAGATAGCCTCCCGTATCAAAGCACAAAAAATTGAAATACACCGTTCGAGAGCAAATCGTTTCTACTGCTAGTACCGGAAAAAGTTTTTTCAGAACCCTGGTAGTTTTCGAGAGAGAGGCGATGACACGTGGGAGGATTTCTTGTTCTCAAGATAGGCCCCGTAATTTGTACTTCTTCCATGGCCAATAATAAGTATTATATGTTTATTCTTGTGAATTTATGTGTATTCAGAACTCTGGTTGTGCATATCCAAAAAATAACTTTCTGGGAATAACCCAAAGTTAAAATTGAATCGGCGAGTCGGAAAACAGGGTGAGTCCAAATGATATTTTGTAGTAAATGCAAAAGTAACACTAAAGATGTAGAACTACACATTGTAACGGTGGCAAGATAGCCCACTATATGTCATGCCTCATATTTCTCGAAAACTTGTAACCGTTTCAATTCGACGTCTCTGTTCGGGCGGACATTTATTTGTAACCACCCACTGTTCGGGTCACTGCTCAGGTTCGTAGTCCTTCCAATAAGTATTTTCCTGAAAACTGAATTTACCTGGCTAAGACGATGAAGGACCTCTCCAAGAAGGGTTATAAATTGTTTCCAAATCGCTCCTCGGTCTCAATGATGACACGAGCATTAGGCGCCGAGAGGTTCGGGTGTCAAGTCTCGAAAACCTCACGGACGATCAGACGGTCATCCAGACCATAACGCACACAAACATCACTCATACGAACAACGATAACACACTGAAAAATAACGCTATACTTATTTATTAGAACACTATTATATTAAAAAAAAATAAATAACGAAGAGAATTGAACACAACACTGAACGCAGAATATGTATAATAATTCTCATCACTAAAATCACACTTAGCCTTTCTAATGCACTGTAGCCCTTTATATATATAAAATTATAATTCAGATTTCGCTGCAAATGCTTCTCTCACACCATTGACGCACTTGGGGGATTAGCACTGGCGGAAAAGTTCTCGGGACAATTTCACGAGAAATCCAGTTGCTGCGCCAAACAATCCTGAAGCTTAAAGACGAATCTTCAGCAAATTAAAAAAAGAAAGTATAATGCTGATGTTGAAGGGCGCGTATATAACTGACAGGTACGCTCAAGATCTGCGGACCTTGGGCATCACTAGTTGGGGGCTAGCCGTAAGAAAACGTCCTTCGCCGGCTAATAGCTTGCGCCCCTTAACACAAAATCATACTTCATTCCCGACGCAACGTGCGTGGTGGCTGCATAAAATACCGGAGTTAAACTCCCTGAGCGGTAAAGCTCAAGGTACGAGCTGCAGTGGTCGACTAAAAAGTGATGGCAGTTCATTCCAAAAATCACTCAGTTAACACACCTGTATGCACGCACAAACACAATACGGAAAATAATTTATGTTAATTTTAGTCAACTGCCCACAATGCATGAGACACTGCGATAATTCGGGCGTGAGAAAGTACAGATAACGAGCTGCAAAACCAACGTGACTGGCGTCACTTTGGTCACTTAAACATCTGGTCAGCCAGTATTTTTCTAAGCTACTGCAATATTTCCATAAGTGATAAAAAATCACTTAATTTAGTTCCATAGAACTGCAGTATATATACTGTGCATAATAATAAGTCAAGGAGAAACACTGAAAAGGTTCGTCGCTAACAAATATTCTCATCAAAAAGCAATGTTTTAAATATATATATGAGAAAACAAGGAAAGACTTCTTTGTCCAAATCCTTTAAAATGTTTGCTGTAGTTGAGTTTCCTTATCTTCCGTTTCTTTACGTGTTGAAACCATGCTGTCTTCCTGTGTTCAATATCCTCCATGGTTCTCCAACGATGAGTTGATGAGAGGAGAGTTTTTTAAACTCTCACACCACTGAGTTTTTTTAACAGTGGTGTGAGAAACGAGGTACGGTTTAAAAACCTGTATGATAACTTCATTGAAAATGCGCAAAAAGCGTTTATAGGGCTATTAAAATTCTTAAGTTTTTAAACACTAATAAATACTTTTTTAAACACTTGTAAATAATTTTCATTAAATGTTTTAAGTGTTCCGTTTCGATCACTTTATTTTTTGTGTAATATGAAGTAAATATACACACACAATACTATTCAAGAAAATATAGACTTAAAAAATTATCAAACATCTCAATAAAAATTAGTAAATATATTCATATCTGTATTTAAAATATCAAAATGTAAATAGACAAATAGCAAAAATCTTAAACGTATTAAAATATTAAAATTATTGTCATAGTTTCAATATTAATATAATATATTTGAAAAATACGAAAATCATTGAAAAAGTAAAATAAATGAAAATGTAAACACATAATAAACTGACAGTATACAAACAAAATAAGATTTTCACCTGTATATCCCTTTTTAATGGTGCCTTGTGTTTTTGAGCGAAAAGAACAAAAATCGTTTTTCCAATAAAAGAATAACTTAAGTGTAAAAAATGACGTTCATAGTGATTCCAAGAAATAAGCATGATTTTGCATATCAAAGAAAAGATCGTGATTTCGTTGACATGTACGAAGAAAATTCGGCACGCCATAAGATCAAAATGACATGTGCTCGCCATGAGAAAATCGAGACTAATTCGATAATGCTCAATACAACAAATGATTTTATTCTGAAACAAAGTTGCTATTAGCGTAGACCTAGAATAATGGTTGTTGTTCACTTCCAGAAACATAAATCTTGTAGGGTTAGCAGAATATGTGGGTATTATCTGCAAAAAATATTAATAAAGCATTGAAAACTATACAGCGTTGATCCAAGTTTTTCGAAGGTCTGAATCAAGGAAGTTGACTCATTAGTCCAAACATTCCTGAAAATAAACGGTCATTACGTCATGAATTTACCAAAACCGTAGGTGGAAAAATGTGTAATACTACACATATTTACACAAAATATGCCATCGTTTCCTACGATGCAAAACTAGAAACGTGAAAAGGTCTGCAACCATAGGCACTTACAAAATGTTGCTGTACATAACTGAAATATAGACACTAATATCCAGTAAAATACACGTATGTTCCCTGGAACATAACGTACGTCTTCCACCTAAAAAGATGTGTAAACACACAAAACACAATTGCTCTCGTAGTATCGTAAAATGTCTCTGCTAGACAAAATACATGAGACCTATTAAAAGAAAAACATGGGATACGAACAAAAATATAGTCAAGGACAATACAACTTTCTGGTCGGCCTGAAACAAAAAATTAAGTTCCCTACAAAAGGTGTCTAACAAGCTTCCTTAGGCATTTTCGCATTAACGCATTAAACTTCAGTCATCGAGCATATGAAATAATTGACAAAGTAATTTTCATAAGACATTATGTCTTCATGCTGTTGGAAAGAAAGGAAATAAGTTTGTTTGTAGGGATCTATATCGAATTCGAATATTTCTAGGACATACTGGAACTAAAATACAATTTTCTCAAAATTAATATGAAAAATATTACAACGTATTACTATACCAATACACATGATATAATTACGATTCATGAATATTAAAATATTCACTGAAATGTTACTAGCCGATAAAATATACTGAAAATAGTTAAACTAAGAATATAGATGCTTAATTATGGGTTACTGAAAAGTAGAAAATTTAAGATTAACACTAAAAAAAGAAATTTAACATTGATTATAAGTTTAAAGTTTCATATTCTACGCATGAGATTACGTACTAAGTTTCACTGACAAATATACGAATATACGGTATATATAATTAACAACTAAAACTTTTTTTATCCTGTGCATCTCGATACATTTTTTTAATTCTAAAAAGAAAACCAAACATTAATTATGTGTCATACGTGTGATAACATGTTTAAGAATTTGGAAAATGGAAAGGGATTCTAAAAAGAATTTAAAAAATTGAAACACAATAAAAGTATGTTATAACGCCAAAACATATTCCCACTGGCTGAGGTACGGAACTTCGCTACTAGCTCAAATTGCTTTTGAAAATGCAATTTTCCTACGTATGTGACGTAATTAAGAATTTGGAAAGTAGGAAGGGATTCTAAAAAGAATTTTAAAATTTTAAAACACAATAAAATATATTATGACGCCAAAATATCTTCCCACTGGCTGAGGTACGGAACTGCGCTACTAGTTCAGACCGTTTTTGGATAAGTACGGTTCTCCTACGCATGTAACGTAATTAAGAATTTAGAAAGTGGAAAGAGATTCTAAAAAGAATTTTAAAAAATTTTAAACAATAAAAATATAATATAACGCCAAAATATCTTTCCACTGGCTGAGGTACGGAACTGCGCTACTAGTTCAAATTGCTTTTAAAAATGCAATTCCCAAAATCTAAGCGCCCAATCATCATCTACAGCCATATGGCATTTCACATCCTTTACCTCTTTCATGTGTTCGAGCCCTACACTTACTGTATTACAAGGTGAAGTGCCGTGCATAAAATGATGAGCAGGAAAATATATGTGGATTTATTTTGATAAAAGCAGCATATCAGTATGTTAGTGTGTGAGTGTGTGTATGTGTGTGTGCGAGTGTGTGTGAGTAATTTATATACTAAAAATAAACAGGCTGTATCACAGAACGTAAATACATTCCTTAATAAAATTTTTAGGCGTTCTATCCTACGCATTACAACTTTCTTGGAACTTTTTCTCTGTCGCTCCAATAATAATAATAATAAGCTAATATAATAATAAACTCCAGTACAACATAAGTAATAATAATAGTAAGATATTATTACTCTTCACCCCAGCGGAATTGTATCAGCTCATGCTGTGTAGACTTTCTGGTAAACAAAACATACCCATGGATTTTTCGTAATTTACTTATTTTAAAATAGTATATTAAAGTTGCTAATTCATTGCTTATATCTTTATGTTAAAGGGTAATTGTTTCAATACCCGCTCGTCCATAGGTCATGCCGCAAAACGACAAATAAGTTCAAAAGATACTTCCCTGGCCACAGTGGCCTACCGCTAAAGCGTTCGTCCTGTTTCCATGCGCTCCATAGCTGAATCCCGGTTTGCATCCATCATTACTTTAAATTTTTAAGTTTGTAAAAATTGTGTTGCTGTGTGCATTGTTTTTTCGTGGCACAGTAATTCAGTGGGAGCACCCCCGAGTTCGATCCAAGCTCAAATTATATAAGGTTTATTGTACGTACTTAATTTTTTCTTCATTTATTTTTCATCAACTTTTCATAACTAGCACTCTAGTGTGAAACTAATTCTATTGCCAATAATAATAATAATAATAATAATAATAATAATAGTGTTATTATTATTATTATTATTATTATTATTATTATTATTATTAAACACTCGTTTCCTTTCCAAATCTCTGATTCTGCTTAAGAGCATGTCTACATATAGCGGTTGTGTGCGGTTTTTGTCAATAAGCGGTCTCAAAGGCCAAATGGGTTGGGAATCTCCAAGAGAGAGAAAGAAAAAAATTTCTTATGATTAATTCTAAGTTTAAAAAAATAATAAATGTTCCTAACTAGATAATGTATGTGTATGATATGTAACAGATCTAGTTCAGTTTACGTTTGCATAATTTCATGTTTGGGACCCACCGTGTACTTTAAATAATGTCTCACATAACTTTAGTGGTGAAGCTGCAAAAATGAATTGTCGTATATCTCTGTTCTAAGATCTCAGCTTTATAAGTTTACTAAAATCTTCTTGTAGGTTTATGTTATCACTATCAGCTCAAACTTAATTCTTGGATGTCCCTTATATGAAACATTGTCTATTTTTATCTATTGTTTGAAACTTCCAACTCTCAACAGTTTAGTGTTAAAAAAAGACAAAATATTCTAAATACTTAACAATGCTAAAACTAAAAATCATCCAATCATACGTTTAACGTGGACCTAACATTACAAATTAATTTTTACTGTTAGTTTAAATAAACAAGTTTGTTTTATTAGTATGATACTTATAAATATTGTGTATATTAGTACCGTTATTAAGTTATACCCTATCTTTGACGATTTATTAAAATTCATAGTTCTTTGTGTCTTGTGAAAACTTAAAAGTTCATCAACGTTATCGAAGTGAAATATATCAACCAATAATATTCAGTCTGTCTTTCATCATTACCATTATCTTCTTCTTTTTATAATAAAATCTTGCAGATTTCTATCACTCAATTTTCAAATTTAAAAATACTAATAATTTTCTGCTTACAATCTGTAAAATGAAAATATTTTGTAACACGTTCTTAAGGTATAGCTCACATGGCTTGGATCTTAACAAGTTAAAGGAACATGTCTCAAATTGCTTTATTTTGGTTAAGAATCTTTTATCTTTCTCGAAGAACTGGTTGAATTAATAATCAATAAATACTCAACTATGTAATTGATTTGTCATTTATACTATATTTAACACTCAGTCAAATAATGGAATAAAAGGGAGGGCATAGAGAAAAATACACAAAATTTGCCTGCCACCCAAAAATATAAAAAATATTATCTATACAAATAGTTTTTCTTTCTTTCTTGTGCTTTTTGCGTTCTTTTTTTCAGTTTTCCAATTTCTCAATTATGTTGATAAATGTTTGACCATTTTCATTATTTAAATAATGATCAAATTCACCAACACCCGCCCTACAAATATTTCGACCATACTATCATTTAACATATGGAACAATTCAATATCGTTATGCCCCACTGGTATTTCTTCGATCATCACAATTTCATTATTCCCACCCTCCTCCACCAATGCTGCCTGTTCCACATTCATCAGAAGTGGGGGATTCTCCCTCATTGTCGCCAGTTCATCTTACTTTACTGATCAGGAATCATCATCTATTGTAATCACCACCTCCTCTTCACCCATTACCTGTGTTCGATGTTGTAACCCATCTCCATCAACTGGTCCTGGTGTTCCATCTCGTAAAGCATCTTCATCAACTGGTCGTGGTATTTCCAAAGATTGTTGCACTATCACTGATACAATTGGTTGATATTTTGCCTTCTGTATCTTTTCAAGTGTTTTGTCTTTCCTTCGTCCTCTTCTCTCTCTTTCTCTTTCCTGCAACCTTCCATTTCTTTACTTTTTTCAACACTTTGACCATTGTTTCGAACCAATGACAATGAGTAGAAGAAAAGGACGTACGTGCTTGTGCCTCCATAATCTCAAGAAAATAAAGAAATTGAATTTTTACTATCAGAAAATAATTAGTTTAAATCTAAACAGTCGATAATAAAATAACCTTCAACACAATACGACTACCTTATAGCTATAACTTACATTTTTTTGCTATGTGATCAAATATTAAGCAGTATACGTATCAAATATTTGACTTTAATTATGTTCACACAAATATTTTATCCTATAAAAACAAGAAATTTAAACATATACATAAGTTAATATGAAACGGTACTTTTCAAAAGTTTGGGGTTATGGTGGCTTAGACTTAAAGCGCTTACCAATGGTGCATTAAGTCCTTAGTTCAAACACTGATCCCGGCAGATGAACTTTGTGGTAGACTTCAGCTAATTTGTGTGGCGTAAGTTTTCTCATGGATATCTCGTTTTCTCCCGCTTTTTTTATTTACCATTTTATTCATTTCTTATCATCGTCTTCCCCTTTAACCTAAACAGCATAACCGTGGTAAATAAAACTCAAAAATTTTATTTACTTTTCAATGCTTTAGTGAGAATAAATAATATTATTAATTCCACACACTACTGTCAACTTATAATACTATCAATTTTAATCTGCAGGTTTCCATTATTATTATTATTATTTGTTAATATAATTACAGTCAAAGAACAAGTTCTAAATTTGTTAATCAATTGAATCCAATATTAGCTGAAAAATAAGTTTCTCACAATTTCACCGATTTAATTCATTCATTCTAAACCTTGTATTTCAATAGCCAAAGCAATATCCAATAATGCAATATTAGAAAATTTAAAGTTATAGTTATTATATTTATAACATTTATATATCATTTCCATATATATTAACTAAAACGGATTTAGTTCGTCAGTTAAATAATTAATCATAAAAAATGTAATCTGATTTATATCGAATTGTTATTCTTCTGATTAATTTATTCAGAATAGATTTTTAAATCATTTCGTAAATAATCAATTCGACAAGCAATTAAACTAATGATTGTGACACTAATGATTGTGAAACTAATGATTATGATGATAACTTTAGTTTATTTAATCAACATTATACTGTATGATTCTTTTATCTTTGGATTGGACCAGTAACAACAAATTATGTATCTCTGTGATTTCAATATACGAATATACATTTGTTATATATCAGTAACATTGTCCCCGTAACACAAGATCAAGTTCTACCATTGCAATATTAGTAGTATTTTCCAAATAGTGAAAATTAGTTTTACCTTCAATCAATGCAAAATATTCTTATCATATTTCAGATCTTATCGCACACATAGCACAAATAATATTTCTCTAATTATGTTTCAGAAAAACTATACTCTATAAATCGTTTTAAACATTATTTCTTCAAAGATCCTTCCTAGGTAAACGGTTAGAGTCGAAAACATGGTTCAATTCGCATGACGAGTTCATGTGGTTCAAATTCAGCGTTAATCAATAGGTCCATGTCTCATAACCTTCCTGGTAAAACAAACGTTAAACTCAATTAATATTTCTTCAAGGATCACACTGCCGCGTAAGGTCTGTGAATTAATCATCGTTTAAATAATTTTGTGTTAAACAAGATCATGTTCTTGGTTTTTTCGGGATAATCCGTTTCCTCTCACGTTATAATTCCACCTCTTTATTGTATCATCATTCAGATGGTTTATCAACCTCTTTCCTTAACCCATTACTGCATAAGGTTTATAAATAAGACCTAAATTTTTTTCCTGATAGAACTTGCCAATTATATGTCCAAATTATGCAAATCAGAAGTCATAATCATTGTACGCTTTCAGTGAGCGAGGGAAGGAGGTGTTCAATATTTTGGACGCCATTCACCATGAACACTTTTGAGTATTTTTTTGTCATTTTTGTAATGTATTTTACTTAAATATACAAGGTAATATTTTTTGTAATGAAAATTACAATGTTGCCTCAGTATCAATCTCACAGTTACTTCAAAATTGCAATATAACATGTTTTATAAACATACTCATGATAACTTCAATAATTTTGTATATTTTACTCTTGAATAACACAGTAAATATTCCTGGTTTCCAATGATACAAACTATGCAACTGGTACTGTTATTCAAACAAAGCGTTATGGACAATAAGTTTTCAGTTCTAGACTTGGATTCGGTGGTTTGGGTAATCGGTTTCTTCTACACGTGATGTTCCAGGAAACACTTTGGATATAGTCCGATTTTAAACTTTAAGTACGTAAACTTCGCTTTTCATGTGCAATTTTCATTTGCATACTATCGCGCTTTTCTCTATTTCTTGTGGCCAATGATTCTGTCAATCGTAGCTAACATCGACAATGGGGATTGCGAACTGTTTTCCTGATGTGAAGCTGTGCCAAATTTTTGTAAGAGCGATAATGCTATGTCACACCTAAATGCCAAAAGGGATTCAGTGCATAGGTTTGAATAGACGTTCTTCGCCAGAATCCATGCATTTGAAGCTGCTACGTCCACAAAATCAGCAAATATTGGCCACCATCATTTCCATCGTCTTATTATTGCACGATATGTGAAAACGTTTTGATCCAGTTGATCGATACCTCCAATACCCTTCTTGTACTGGGATATTACAACAGGTTGCTTTACCATGATTTTTATCTTTTTCGTTGCGACCACCTACGAAATTGGCCGATTGTCATAGTCTCATAATTTGTTGCTACTGTTACGACACCTTTGTCATGCCAATGCACAACTAATATATCATCGCAGCAACAATAATCTAACCCGGGAAAGCCCATACTTACTACAAAGTGGGAATTGAATAATTTTCTTTTTTTTTGCGTCCTTTATAGACACTAAATCGAGATTATCAGGAAAATAATTCCATACGTGTAAAAATGCGGAGAAATAAGGGTGTCCCCTGTAGGCGACACTGGGCATTAGAAATACAATGGGCATATATTGAAACGACTATTGACTTAAAAGATACAGATTTTATTGTAAATAAAATATAAATGAACACAAATATCAATTATACATAGAATAACTATACAAAATGCAAAATATTAAATACGGATATTCCGGTTATAACATTTCAATATGCTGCCTAAAAGCAAGGTAAAACAATAGCATTACAGAACGCAAATTACAATAGGGACCTTCAATGTTTACTTTTGGCTGTGAAAGTCATACCAACAACGAACATGTAACCCAATATCATAGTTTTCGCACAAGATTCTTGTGTGTTTGTGGCACAATCCACACCTCTTTTGTGTGCACTTCTGTTGCACATGTTCCTTAGGGTCAGAGTTGACGCGAACGCCATTCGGAACTCGTTGATTTATTAGTGCACTTCAAGTGACACTCTTCACAGGTGATTTCTCTTAAATACCGCAGTAAATTTGAACAATCATTCTACGAAATTGACAATAAGTGAATTTTTAACCTTGTCCGCATTCTTTTTAGCATTAGTCATGCATTATGATAATGCCATCCACACCAAACGCGAAGATACGGAACCACCAGTTTTTTTCCTTGGGAAGCAATTCGCATTGAGTGTACATTTTCATCGAATCTGTCGACTCCCACTATATATTTATTGTAGTTTTGAATAAGAGATGGGCTGTTCACAGAGATGTTTGTTCTCCTTCCGGCAAGAACAACAACCCTATCTACTTTCTGAATTGGCAGTACACTATGACAGTTAGATACTACACTCACAATGCTATTATCATGCCATTTCAATAAAACTATATACAGGTGTAACTTTTTGCTGCGAAAGAGAACTAACCTCTCTTCTCCTTCTTCAGTGCCTCTGTCTCTTTAATGATTATTTCCGGATACGGTTCTCTCGTACTGTATCAGAGCCTCCATTTACATGCGCTGACATATTTTCAATAAGTGGGAATGTTGTGAAAAATTTATCAAAATAAAATTGTAAGCTCCAAGGCATTGAGGTAACCTAGACTCATATCCAAAACAACACTTGGACCTAGACCAAGATCTGTTGATACGGTAGCTTACTATACTGAGCTCCCTGATAGGGTTCGAAAGCAATCGAATATCCTGTTCAGGTGGCAGCGACCATAGTTTATAATCAAATCTCAGTGGATTTCTACAATTTCATGGAGCTTGAGGCTGAAAAGAAAATTAGCTTCACATAAATTATCACACAAAGCACAACCTACTTATACATAGAAAAAGTAATCGAACAGAATAGGCTAGGGAGATTTGATTAGGTTTGGTTTGGTTATGTAAACTTCAACAATACAATGCAATTATTATAATTGTTGTTTAATTTTTTACTTCACATACAAGAATCATTATCATTGTTATGTAAAAGTTATATAAATTCGCCTTGAAAATATTTCCGTAGACAAGAACCGTTCTCGAAGGCCTTTTTCGCCTTTGAGGAAAACTAGACGTAAACCAAACTTAATATAACTTAATATGTATAAAAAATATATTCAAACTATGTTCTCAAAATCTGAAATTATACAAAAGTAACTGATTATGTACTTACAGTGCCCAGTGTTCCCTACAGGGGACACCTACTTTTTGCAAAATTATAAGTACTTTTATTCATTTGTGACCAAACCATACATTTTATATATGAACAAGAATATTTCAAGATAATAAATCAAGAGTTTTAAAACAACATAGTGGCATGTTTCCTTTCTTGGCAGATATTTTCATGCAATGAAGTGTGCAAACAGCCACTCAGGCCGCAGAATGCGTAATTCTGTACTTCATATCATCACCGCTAGTTGAATCTGAAATCGCACAGTGGTGTCAGGTGATCTTCAGATTAGATACTTTCCAAAACTCCAAACATAACAGAAATATTTTCTTTAGGTGAAAAATAGGAGACATTTGAACTGCTGTCCATTGTAGGGACATCGGGCTTTCCCGGGCTAAGTGTGCTCTTTCTTCTTCCTTCACTGACTTATAATTTACAGCAATTCAGGATTCTTCACATTCTTCAGAAAAACACATTAAGAATATGTCACCAATTGAGTACACATCAGAAGAGTCGAAAACAGCGTCGTTTTTCTCGTAACAATATAAAACCTGATAGGGTAAGATAAAATAAAATTCCTTTCAATGTAAGCGTTAAGCACAGATGCTAGAAAGAGGAAGGACAAAAACTGGTTCATCTTCCATCCATTTTCAGAGAGATAGGAGTTCAAAGTGGACTAACGCGTGGTGTTTTCAAAAAGACAGAGAGAGGTAAATGTGTATGTTTTCATCTTTCAGTTATGCAATATTCGCAGAGAGAAAGAGAGAAGTGTAATTTGCATGACTATAACATGTATAAAGAAAGGAGGCAAAGAGTGGTTCAACTACTATTACCATCGTGGTCCATTAAATTATTTAATTTCAAAGTAAACGAAAGCGTATGTCAATGGTATTCTATTCAGCGGCCATTCACCCTCTCAATCCGGCAATTTTTTCGGTTTTCTTAACTGGGTCAAGACTGGATGGAAGGAACTTCACGTTACCTTATACAGGGACGGGGAGTTGTTTTGTGAAAAAAAAAAAAACAGATCAGATGGTTTCATTTTAAATAACAACATCGGGTGTTTTCATCCTCTCGCTATTTTTTTCATACAGTAACCCAATGACTAATGACAATTTATTTTTGTCTACTTTTTTTCATTTTCGTTTTCTTCCAATACAGTCACCTGAACCATGCAGTATTGAAGCCCAAACATCAAAAACATAGTCATAAACCTTACCTATATTTTCTAACTTCTTTTCATATAATTGCTGCAGCTTTGTCTTACATAGCGTTATAAGGGGAGTATACAGTTCATATAATGGGTCTACAATTTAAGGTTGTTCGGTAGCCATCAAAAAACATAATTATTTCATCAATTTGGGTACAGCCAACCCAAATACATTATCCATTTGTTTTTTTTTTCGGAAATAACTTTTTTTGAATTTTTTTACTTCATCCTAAAAATAGAACACAACATATAGAGCTCGATAATGCTAAAGATCAAAAATAATATTATTATAACAATTGGAACACGAACAAAACACACACACGACCAAAATGTATTTATAACTATGTTTATTCACTATCTTTATTACTGTCTTTTTATCCGAACGGCTAATATAGTCATTATATATCGTAATAAACCCAATTATAGCTCTCTCGCATTGCTATATGGATATCAAACAAAAGATTATACCACCCCTAATTTTCAGGACATTTCTCTAAGAAACTACTTAAATACAGTGACGTAACTCATTCTTAAATAAAACAATATTTTTGCAAAGTGACGTATCTCAAATAACATATTTTTAAGGCTTAACATTATAATATTATACAGGGTGCGGCACGTAAAACCAGCCCGTCGTAATATTCTGGTATAATGTGTTTTTGGCAACACTTAAATAATCTACCTTCCTACCAAGAGATGGCGTGTCGAGGTCGGGTCGACTTACGTGACCTGCAGCAGTCACGTGCAGCCGCAGCCAGTGAAACTTGTCGAAACCAGTTGAGAAAAAAGCCTCGTTGTGTTAAGCCGGGTGAGTGTCAGTGTGTGATAATGCCGTATTCGATACCCGAGCGTGTTGCCATTCTTGAAGGGTTCATTCTCACAGGATCTTTTGTGGAAACAAAGAATTTGTTTCAGGAGAAATTTCCAGGACGTTCTGTGCCAGCAAAAGGCACCATTCAGGAATTGATTGAAAAATGGCGGCGTGCAGGATCGGTTCAAAATGCTCCCAGGAACAGACGACCATCTGTCTGCACACCTGAATTAAAGATGCAGGTGGAGGAGATAATGACAAGAAGTTCTCGAAAGTCAACCAGGAGATTGAGTCAACAGGTTCATGCGAGTGAGAGAAGTTACAGACGTGTTTTAAGGGGACTGAAGTTAAAAACGTACCGGATAAGTGTTGTGCAAGAACTGAAGGAGCCTGACCTGCAGAAGAGGGTGCATTTCTGTTCATGGCTGTTGAGCAATGTTGCCAGTGGTTTCTTGGATCCACTAATGCTCATCATGAGTGACGAGGCGTGGTTCCACCTGTCTGGGTACGTAAATTCCCAACACAACCGGTATTGGTCGACAGAAAATCCACACGCAATCCACCAGGAACCCTTGCATAATGAGAAGATTGGTGTTTGGTGTGCCATTTGCGCCACACGCGTTATTGGGCCCATATTCTTTGAGACGACAGTGAACAGTGACGTGTATATGGGAATCCTGGAGGAGTCTTATACACACTTGACCGAAGAGGAGCGTCAGTTATGTTACTTCAGCAGGACGGTGCAACATGCCACACATCAGCTGCATCATTGTCCCTTGTGCATGAGATGTTTACACGAGAGAGGACAATCAGCAAAGGCTTGTGGCCTCCTCGGTCACCAGACTTCTACGCGTGTGACTTTTACTTATGGGGACTGTTAAAGGGAAGAGTATACGAAACAAATCCACACATAATTGAAGGACTCAAGACCAGGATCCAGGATGTCACCAATAGCATTACAACACAAGAACTGACAAGGGTATATATGAATCTCCTCAATCGTCCTCACATGTGTGTTGAAGTGGGCGGAGGACACTTTCAGCACCTGCTGTGAAGGCTGCTGTGAAGGTGAGTAGTCATATTCAATACATTACATTTCATTTATGTGTTGTAATTAATCATATTCAATACATTACATTTCATTTATGTGTTGTAATTAATCATATTCAATACAATACATTTCATTTTATGTGTTCACTTTTCGGGCCGGTTTTACGTGCCGCACCCTGTATAATTTGAACATACGGTATTAACTAATGTACTTTCGGCTACATCGTGTCCCAGATTGTTAAATATTTGTTGATGGGTAATAGGAGAGTAAAATACAGTAGGAAGTCGAAAATCCGAATTAAGTGGGATCACAGGTAGTTCGGATTTTCAAATTGTTCGGATTTTCGAAAGTGACCAAGAAGAGGCCATTTAGGCTTAAAAATACTGTACGGTATGCTCTTTTATCGATACAGAGGTTATACAGTACATACAGGAATTAGAATACCGTACGTAAGGCTACTTACATTTAGTGTTTTTGAGGAACCTGCAGGTACACTAAATTACAATGTTCTTGTAACTCACACTTTAAACTTAACTTGTATAGGCTAATTGAAAATGAAAATAAAAACATGTATGACAAACAATTACGTATGAATGACCTTTTGTAAAAACACTGACTTCACAGAAGGCCGACTGAAAACCCCACTGTTTGTTTATCGCTAGCGCTAGGACAAGATGTAAAAAGCTCGTAAGGATCGCGTTCGAATTTTTGACATTTCAGATTTTTGACGTTCGGATAATCGACATCTTAATGTAGGCGCAAGATTTCAAATCGTTCTTGTGAAAAAAGAGAAAAATTGAGATACGATACGTTGCAACCAAAGGGACGATATGATGTACCAAATTTCACAAAAGTAAGTCCCCACGTTAAGCGGGTTTGCATATCCAGGCTCCTAACTATGAAAACATTTACGATCACTCCAACCCCAATAATTTCATAGATTAAACCTGTTGTATATAAGTTATTAGGACATAAAATTGAATATAATTTATTCGAAAAAGACTTTTATGCTCTGCAAGAGTTGAAACGTCCAAATATTCACCACAAACTTATAGTCGTATTGACATAAAGAAAAAAGTATGGAGCAGGAAACCGTTTTACAGAAAAGCGAAAAGAGGCTCAGTGAAGACATACGAACTGGTCTAGTGGTTTAGGTCACTAGCCTATCAATCAAAAGTTTATGTGTTCAAACCCTGTACAAGTATTCGTTTTTTCCTTAAAAGTGAGTTCCCACTTTCATCAGAAGATTGAGAACATTTCTTTGAATAAATCTTTGGCAACTTCTTTTCTCTCAAATTCGATTAGAAGCGAACATTATATGAATTGCAAATCTAAAACCCACAGCTGAGAACAAAGTATTAAGTATGTTCAATATTTCATTATTATCCTTTGATTTGTAATGAAAAACTAATTATAAGCATTGATGATTTCAGAAGATTCTCCCCGGGGAATGGTCAATATATGAATGAGAGAAAACAGATAAAACATTATTAGTCCACTTTGGGCAAGCTCAAAGATAACTTATGTCGACAGGGTCTCAAATTTTCCGACAGGTCATGTCCTGAAATCATCACTGTTTGAAAGTTTTCTTAACAAATAGAATATTACATTTATTTCTCGTTCTACGTTTTGAAATGGAAAATCATAATTTTAAAGTGAATTATAATACGATAAGCATAAAGATTTATAGAACTATTAAAGTAAATATTCTTGTGTAAGTTATCGATTTCTAATTGGATTAAAACTCAAATGTTCGTTTGCATTGCACTTTGAAGTAAATCATCTCTCTATATAATTCTTACTGGAAAGCATGCTTAACTCCAATTACTTAATCAATATTTTTAATAATATATTTTATTGTAATACTTTCACTATTCAATGTCGTATGCACTTCATTTCCCAAAGCAAAACCTCGCAAATTTATAGTGGACTAGTAAATATTATCAAATAAATTATCACTTAGTTTACGTAAATGCTGCATCACCCGATTTGAAACTTCGTACTTTAAATAATAATAATAATAATAATAATAATAATAATAATAAATCATAGCCATATCTTTATCAGAATTTCAGGCTTAGTCAATAAATGAATTTAACGGGTTCTCTATTCGAGGTTCTATTTAATCGAATCCGACAAAAATACGAAGAGGAACTTGGAGAACAGGTAAAAGAAAAAAGTTGCTTTGGTGGAACTGGAACTAACTTTTAAGAGTTCTTCACATTTTACAGACAAATGTATTAGACATCTTTTCTTTTCTTTAAGTTAACTGATTCACCGAACGTATCTCAGTAACTTGTCTCTATTCTCTACTCGGTTATACACGTTTTACAATCATTTCCATTAATCTTGAACGACAGGAACACCAATACAAAAATATCTAGGACAATTAAAATGTTAAACTTTACCACCGGGAATCGAACCCGGGACCCCGTACACCCAAGGCACTCGTGCTAGCCACTAGACCAGCGGGAAGAGCGAAATGTAGTATGTAGTGTCTTAAGTTTATGATTATTTCGCCATGATATAATATGTCTTAATGTTTTTATTTTTACCGTATTCGTTACGTTGAGGAATGATATATATGTTATTCATATGGGGTCTATTACGTATTCATCCATAAATATTATATAAATTATCAGAATTATTCATGGTCTTGCATGGAAATTCACTGGTGCATGCACAGTAGACAGAAAGTATAATTGAAAGGTGAGTTCAACAGAGATTATATATATCGCCAACATTATTTAATAGCTATGTAGAAGAGATAGCGAAAAGGAGTCCACATAATGAAGATGGAATTTTGGTTTGGGGTTGATATGATTGTTGTTGCAGAATCTAAAAAGAAAATTAATAAGATGTGGAAACTTTGAGAAAAGCTTGGGAAGAATATGGGATGAAAATAAATGTTAGAAAGACAAAATCCATGGTGATTGAAACGAAGCGATCTGTGTCAAATATAGAAGTAGGAGCGGGAAGAAAGGACAGGTGACTAGTTTGCGATATCTGAGTACTATTATTAGTGATGATATGACATGCGAACGTGAAATAAAAGCAAGGATAGAAATGGCGAAAAAAGCCTTTAGGATGGAGGAAATAGTATTTTGTCTGACCATGAATAGAGTTGAAAAGAAAACGACTCATAAAATGCTTCGTGTACTGTATTTTCCTGTGTTTATAGGACATAAACATGGACATTACCCAAAAATGATGAGAAACAATTGGAGGCTTTCGAAATATGTGCGTGGAGAAGAATGGAGAAAAATAGCTGGGTCGAGAGGAAAACGAATGAGAGGGTTGGAAATGGAAGGATAAAAATATTATTAAGAAGAGGAAGAGAAAGTGGTTGGGATACTTGTTAAGAAGGAATTGCATCATGAGGGATGTGCTAGAGGGTATGGTGGTAGGAAAGAGAGGGAGGAGACGAATTAGACTATATAGAAATAGAATTAGGCTATTGGCGATATCAAAACAGAAAAATCTTGTGTGAAGATGGAGAGGCTAACAGAAGATCGTGGAGCATGGCAGCTTCTCTGCTGCGGTAAGTGACCCGCTGGTAATGGCGGAATACTTCTGATATAATGATGCTGATGATGCACAGTAGAAACAGAAAGATCCACTTTACTGTCATTGCTAATACGAATCACAATGCAAATTTCTGCAGGCTGTCAAAATACCTCGCTCTAAAAGCTGTAGAAAACTATCTGTTACTATGCGAGGGAAAATCATAGGTCGAGCAACAATGAGACAAACTGCCACTCAGATAGCTGGGGGTATGAGCTGTGACGAGAAAACTGAAGAAATTGATTTAGCAATATGAAGGAGGTAGTGAATACTTCACATCTTGTCCAAGAAGTAGGAGACCAATAATAATAATAATAATAATAATAATAATAATAATAATAATAATAATAATAATAATAATAATAATAATAATATCAGAAATTTATATTTATTTCCAACAAGACTTTTGTATACCCTCCTAGTGCAATATTATGTTTTTATAAAACGGTCATTATAAAATTGTCAAGCTAAATTTGAAAGTCATTATACGTGGTGCTTTATTTATTTATTGCACAATTCATTTCTGCCAGTAGCTTTCGCCACTTTACTCCCTCTTCATTCTTACTCAGGCGGAAGCTGCGCGTCCGGTTGGGAACTACTCCTTTTCACTAAGGAATTCTGACAGCCTGTTAAAAATTTGCATTCTGACTAACATCAGTAAACTACGTTCTTCTGCTTCTACTGCGCATGCGCCAGTGAATTTCAATGGAAGATCATGAATAATTCTTATAATTTATATAATATTTATGGACGAATATGTAATACAACCTATATCAATAATTTATAATTCCTCAAAGTAACGAATACGGTAAACATTAAAAAAATCAGTAGACATATTACAACAGGGTGAAATAGGTATAAACTTCAGACACTACAAAATACATTTCATTCGCTCTCTCCGCTGGTGTAGTGGCTAGCACGTATGCCTCAGGTGGATGGTGTCCCGGCTTTGATTCCCCGTGGGGGAAGTAGGAATTTTAACTGTCATACCTAGATGGATGTTTTTGTGTTCTTGTCGTTCAAGGTTAATGGAAAAGATTGCAAAATGTGTATAACCGAATAGAAAATAGAGACAAGTTACTCATATGTCAGAAACGTTCGGTGAATCAGTTAACTGAAAGAAAAGAAAAAAGTGTCTAAGGCATTTGTCTGTAATTTGTAAAAAAAAAAAAAAAAAAAAAACCTCTTAAAGGTTACTTCCAGTCCCACCAAAGTAACATTTTCCTTTACCTGTTCTCGAAGTTTCTCTTTGTGTTTCTATCGGATTCAATTAAATAGAGCTTCGAATAGAGACCATGTTGAATTCATTTATTGACTAAGCCTGAAATTCTGATAAAGATTTGGCTATGTTATTATTATTATTATTATTATTATTATTATTATTATTATTATTATTATTATTATTATTATTATTATTATTATTATTATTTTTAAAAGTACGAAGCTTCAAATCAGGCCATGCAATATTTACGTAAACTAAATGATAATTTATTTGATAATATTCACTAGTCAACTATACATTTGCGAGGTTTTGCTTTAGGAAATTAAGTGTATACAGCATTGAATAGAAAATGTTACAATAAATATATATTATTAAATATATTGATTAAGTAATTGGAGTTAAACATGCTTTCCAGTAAGAATTATATATAGAGAGGATTTACCTTAAAGTGAGATGCAAACGAATATTCGAGTTTAAATCCGATTAGAAATCGATAACTTACACAATAATATTTACTTCATTAGTTATATAAATCTTTATGCTTATCGTATTATAATTCTATTTAAAATTATGATTCTTCCATTTCAAAACGTAGAACGAGAAATAAATGTAGTATTCTATTTGTTAAGGATACCTTTCAAACAGTGATGATTTCAGGGCATGACCTGTGGGAGAATTTGAGACCCTGTCGACATAAATTTTCCCCTTCGTGGCCAAAAGTTATGTTCGACCATGTTCAAATGGACTAATAATGTTTTATCAGTTTTCTCTCATTCATATATTGACCATTACCGGGGGAGATTCTTCTGAAATAGTCAATGCTTATAATTAGTTTTTCACTGAAAATCAAAGGATAATAATGAAATATTGAACATACTTAATATTTTGTTTTCAACTGTGAGTTTTAGATTTCCAATTCATATAATGTTCGCTTCTAATCAAATTTGAGAGAAAAGAAGTTGCCAAAGATTTATTCAAAGAAATGTTCTCAGTCTTGTGATGAAAATAGGAACACACTTTTAAGAAAAAAACAAAACGAATATTTTCTACAGGGTTTGAACACATAAACTTCTGAGTGATCGACTAGTGACCCAAAGCGCTCGGCCAGTTTTTTTTTATTTTCATTTGATTATATTACAGGAACTTATAACATCTCAGTGCATATATTCATTATACAAGATTCGTAAGTAGTGAGCAAAATATTTGTTTTCGCACTGTACAGAAAATCTTTTACAAGCATTTTTCAGAAAAATAATGTAATCAGACATATTGCCACACGGATACGTATCCATGATATAGAAAAGTGATTGTCCAATTAGCCAGGTGACAGTATTTTGTTTGGTGATCGGAAAGAAACGATAGTCGGGAAACAGTATATACTGAGATTCAAACACAGTTGCATGTAAACGGCAGATGACACTTAATATTCGTGTTAACGTTCTCCAGATATCAGGTGCTTGAGCACAGAATTGCAGTCTGTGTTCAATCGTATCAGGTTGATCACACTGTTGACACATATCCATTTGTAGTACTCCAATACGTTTTAATTTAACATTAGTAGGAACAAGCTCATTCACAATCATATACCAGGTACTCCTTACCTGCGTTGACAGAGTGACATTGTGCACATTATGCCATATCATTTTCCAGTTTTTTGTGGGAAACTTTTGCTGAACATGCGGAACCATTTCGTTGTACAGAGGTGCAAGTAAGTACTGACCCAGAATTTTTACATTGAAATAATTGGTGGGATCCAAGAGAGGTAGATACGACCAACCTTGTACGCATTCTTTAATATACATAGGGGCGTCTTTGAGGGATTCCATATTAGGGGGGTTGGGTGCTGGAAATGAGACCATCCAGCACGAAAGCCACTGATGTGTAATACTGTCAGGAAATTGATATTGCTTATAGTTGTTGGTTAAGAAAAACGCCTTACATTTCTCACGTATCGAAATGAGCTGTAAGCCCCCTTGTTTCCAAGGTAGAATAAGGGTATTGCGTGTGACACGAAAATAAAGTCCTACCCAAATAAACCAACCAATAACAGAATGAAGTTTTCGAAGATATAGGTCCGATATCGGATATATGTGAGCGTAATACCATAATTTTGCACACAAATAACTATTTACATACCAAATACGTTGGATAAGGTCTAATTTGCGTAATTTTTGTTGGAGACACAGCCCGCGCACAGTATTCAGTAATGGATCCCAAATTCGTTCATAATGGATACTGTCACTATTCGAAAATATAACACCCAATATTTTAACTTGATCTACCACTTCAACAGTTGAGAAGGGCTCTGGAATGCAATCCATTTTCCAGTTATGAAATGCCAACACTTTTGTTTTACAGAAATTGATACGTTCACCACTAATATCACTGAATTGTCGTAATTGGGCAATAATATAGTGAAACTGTTGTAATGTCGTGCAACTAATATTCACATCATCAGCATAGGCCGTGACGGAGAGATTTTGCAGGTCGTGAAGCGGAGGTTGTATATACGCAGCCAACTTATATAAGAGAGGTTCAAGAGTAAGCCCAAAAAGAAACATGGACATTGGACAACCCTCGCGGACTCCGCTGTTCAGTGAAATGGACTGAGTGAGAAAACCATTTATCTGTAGTCGAGCTGTCGCCGTGCTATACAGTTGCTGGATAATATTAAGGAAGCTAGGCGGAAATTTATATGCGCTGAGCACAGCAAAAAGATAATCATGTGATAAGCGATCAAAGGCATTTTGAAAGTCCAATGACACAAGACAGGCCGGTTTTCTAGCAAAAAGAAAGTATCCTACTACATCGCGGATCTTCGTAACTGCATAATACACATTCTTTTCTTTATTGAGCGCTGCTTGAAAAGGACTAATTTTATCAGCAAAGAGATTGCGCATGGGCTGCACTAAAAGTTTGCTGAACAATTTTAAGTCGGTATTTAACAAGGTTATAGGCCTATAGTGTGTTTCATCTGTGGCGGCTGTAGATTTTGGAAGAAATAACACGTGACCCTCATTCTGTAGAAAGTTCGGAGATCGTAATAGTTCATTATAGAGGGCAAGCATGCCCTTCCCGACTATATCCCAATACTTTTGATAGAGTGCATACGATAATCCATCTGCCCCAGGACTGGAATCACGATTACACTGAGCCAGCGTCCTACTTATTTCCTCTTCTGTGATGGGCGACATCAAGCACTGGCGCTTCCTGTCCGACAGGACGGGAAGGGGGAGATTCAGGTATTGCTGGTATCCATCTTGAGGTGCCTCTTGTTTAGCGTACAAGTTTCTGTAGTGATCGAAGAACACCTGCTGTATCTCGGGAAGGGACGTGATCGTTCGATTATCATCCTTAATTACGTCAATAACCTTAGCAACGCGACGTTTATATTGAGCCATGTAATGATACAGGGTAATATGTTCATCGGGAAGACAACCACCGGGAGGCAGGCGATGGGCATATTGTTTGACCGAAGTAGCTTGGATTTGTTTGATCCAAGCCTTCGTTTTGTTAATGGCTATCATATTTTGCTGTGAACTGGGGAGGAACCACAACTCCTGGAGATCTCGATACAGATATGCGAGACTTTCTCGTTTTTCTCTTTGTACTTCAGCACCTTGCCATTTTAAAAAAATTCTGTATTTTCGGCTTAACATATTTAACCCACCATTCATTTAAAGTTGGATAGTAATGACGTTGTCGGAGCCAGTACTCCCATTTCAGACGAAAGATACATTTCGTTTCAGCATGATTAAGTGATTGATTGTTTAATTTCCACTCAGTCTTTCCCTAAGTAACCGAAACACCGAGGTTGTACTTGCATGTCCAGAGTATTGCTGCGTGATCACTGAATGGTATAATCCGTAAATGAATATCGATGACAGAAGCTATTAAGTCAGGTGTTGTATGACATCGATCAATGCGACTAGATATATTTCGAGTCTTATATGTAAACTGAAGATCTTGGCGGTGTTGAACCCAAGCATCCTTGAGTTTGAGGGAGGAAATTAATTTTTGGAGAGCAGGGGAAGGAATGAACTTCGAGGTAGTGTCTATCCCACGATTCACAACATTAAAGTCCCCAGCCAATATTATTTTTGTGGGAATAGTGGGAAATAGGGGTAAAATGTCTTCATTGTAAAACTGTTCTCTTGCATTCCTATTATTTGAACCACTCGGGGCATAAATGTTAATCAGAGTAAGAGCATCACAAGCTATGGCTATACCCCTGCCAGATGGAAGATACACATAATTCCTAACCTCGACACCTCTTTTACACAAGATGGCAGTACCTCGGTGCTGAGGGCCCACGTTCACATAGGCTCGATACATAGGGAGGAAGTCAAAATTCTGAAACGCTACTTCTTGCAGTAATATGAAGTCAGCCGATGTTTGCATGATAAAACTACGTAATAGATGACGATTACTATCATTAGAAATCCCTCGAATATTTAACGAGATATAGGATCGTCATATGGAATTAGGAATTGCTTGCATATACAATGTATAAACAATTAAAATAAGTAAATAAACAATACAGGGTAAACACTTCCCTGTGAAACCTTGGACTTCCCGACACATTAGTAAACACTATGGTTCTGTTCATAGAATGTAAACACCAGCGATAACGATGTATTGTGGATCGAAGGACAATAGGAGATTCTTACCTCTAAAGTATAAACAAGTAACATTCCTGCCCTTGAAAAGGAAGGAAGCCTTGACATGGAATACTTGCTTTGACCGTCACGTGAGACATTTGTGTTGATCGACAGGTATACACGGAGCAAACGTGTTATTCATTGACTATTGCTACGTTTTCACGTGCCACTGCCGCTGGCAGTAATACAGTCGGAGAATTCCACACAGACAACTCACTTGCTTTCGATGCATTGTCTTGCAACCTTTTTGTTTTCCTTTTTTTGAAAACTGGGTCACTCACTACAGCCACTGAAGGGGGAGAAGGAACTACCACAGTGGAGGGGGGAAAGGGAAGGAGAGCTAACAGACTCTTCTTGTTTTTGTGGGCACTCAGACGAAGAAATATTATGCACAGCGTGTTGTGGCTCTCGTAGTTGTATAGGGTGCTCACAGGTGACACCACTATCTGGTTTCCGTTCCTCTGGTTCTGTTGTGGCAAGTGATTCAGAATGACTTGAAAGAGGGGGGAAGTCCTTATCAGCATGGAGATTAACATCCTGGGCAATTGAAGGGTTTTCCAATTCCATATTTTGGGCATTCGGCTCATTAGTCATGGTTTTTGCACTAAAAGATGGATAAAAGTTCGGAGTTGGGGGCATTTTTCCAGTAGAAAGTTCGGTCATCTTAAATCCAGTAACGGGAACTGAAGGCATCTGAGCTTTCGTTTTGCGAGGCCACGAACTTGCGACGTGGTTAAGAGCCAGACAAATGAAGCACGTGGGTGGTTGACCTTGATACATCACAGTAGCACGACAACCCCGTACCACAATTTTTGAGGGAATATGTTTTCCTAAACACATTTGCACAATACGATTGCCATTGTAAATGGGAAAAGGGAGGGTATTCGACCACATTTCTTCATTGATGGACATGATCTTTCCAAACGGGCAAAGCACAGCACTAAGTTCATCGTTACTAATTTCCATCGGGAGATCCAAAATGTGTACACGAGTGTACTGTATACTAGCATTTGAAAGTTTGACCTGACTTACTGTTCCATTTTCATGTCGAAAATCCAGTGATTCCGGGTGTCGTCGTAAAAATGTGTCAACATTCTCTTGCGATTTAAATTTTAAATATAAGCTATAATCATCATTGTGAAGTTGAATAGCTTCAAGATCGTGTATTGACAACTGTAACTCATTAATTAACCAAGTCTGGATGAGCGCAACCGAAGGCCGGATATTTCGTGTCGTCTTGTCAAATGCAAGCCGCACAGTATTTTTCCGAAGGTTATTCATGGCAAGAAAAAACAAAACGGAGTACTATATTCAATAAACTGCTTGTCACTGGTATGAACTGTTAGTTTTCACTGGTACACTGTATTTCCTACTACTGAGAACACACGACTGAGTACAGTAAACGAAACACTCAAACAATTTCAAACGAACGTAAGAAGCTCGTTGAGATCGGAGGCACACCACAGCGATGTTCACTACACCGCTGCTCACGGCAAACTGACCGGCCAGTTCGTATGACTTCAATGGCCATCTTTTGACTTTTGTGTAAAGTGATTTCCTGCTCCACACTTTTTCTTTGTTTATGTCGATACGACTATAAGTTTGTGGTGAATATTCGGAAGTTACAGGTCTTGCAATGCATTTTTCGTATAAGTTACATTAAATTTTTGTCCTAATAACTTATATACAACAGGTTGAATGTGTGAAATTATTGGGGTTGGAGTGATCGTAAATGTTTTCATAGTTAGGAGCCTGGATATGCAAACCCGCTTAACGTGGGGATTTACTTGTGTGAAATTTGGTAGTTAATCGTGGCGGGATATAATGGAATTTAATATATACCTTTTATTAATATTAATTTTTCTTTATTTAGCAGGAATGTGTACCAGTGTCCGCTGAAAAGGTATTGAGTAGGAAAAAAGAAACTGTTAAAAACGAAGTGCAATCAAAAAGCAACCAAGAGGTGAGATTTAGACCTAACAAATCATGTATTTCAGTAGTTTTAAAGTAATTTGTTTAGCGTCTGTTTTAATCAAAATCCTAACACAGTAGAAATCCTAACATGTTTTATCACTATGAGGTCGTTAACTTGGACTTCGTCAGAAACCGATTCAAACAAAACGAGTTATGTGGACCACAATCGAGTGTTGTGCACCTTAAGAAACCAATATTTTTTTTAATCTAAATTTTTCAACTTTATAACAGGCCTGAGTTTATCCAACCGGAAAATCGAAAGAAAATATACCAATCTCTAGACCAAGTTTTATGAAGTTTGGAGCACCACTTCCCAAGTTTTTTGCACGCCAGATAACATAGACCTAGCCCCTTGAGAGTATTGAGAACCCGAGACACCGGAGCTTGCATAACACCGATTACAGCAATAATTGTCAATTGTCAGCATTTATTTTATGGAATTTTTACCATGATTTTTAACATGATTCTAGTGTTTTTTGTTGCGACTACCTACGAACTTGGCCGATTGTCAGTCTCGTAATTTGTTGCTACTGTTACGACACCTTTGTCATGCTAATGTACAATTAATATATCATCGCAGCAACAATAGTCTAAGTGTCCTCTTTCTTCTTCCTCCACTGACTTCTTACTTACAGCAATTCAGGATTCTTCCCTCTTGAATTGTTCCTCTAGCGAAGATATATACTTCGGATAAATGTTTCATTAGGGGTAAATCAGTAAAATAATTTTAAAAAATACCTTGAAACCGGCTCCCATCTTAACTTTGCTGTACAATAGAAATGACAATACAACATCTCATCCAAGACCAAATTGAAAGTGGCTATTCTGTTCTTTTGCAGTGTAAATACTGGATGCAGTAAGAAAACCTGAACTTGAGCATTGAAATAAAAGTATTACACAAAGTGTGGCAAGTAAAGCATGTGATATGCTTTTATGTAACACTAAGTGTAAAACGTGCCATTTACACGATAACACATAGCTTGTGTAACACTTTTTTTTCAAGAAAATGTGATCATGTGATTTGGCCATAAGTAGATATTGAATTCACCGGAGAATTTGAATAATCAAATTATGGCAACAATGTCAGAAAAGTATGTTGTTTAACAGATTTCTTTATGTTTCAAGAATGGCAGATGATAAGGTTAGTCTTGCTTCCTTAGAAGAAAAAAGTAACTACTGGAAAAAGGAAACAACGCTACCTCTTGTGTGGCTACAAGCGGTATATCCTGACCAGCGAACGAGTGCGGGCGGCCGATTTTGGAACTAAAATGCAAGCAGCAGTGTTTCTAACAGGATTACTTGTAATCAATCTATCACAGTTCTTTTTGCAATGCTCGTAATAAACCACTTCACGCATATGCTCAAGTCAGGGGCAGATCTAGGGGGTGGGGCGATTGCCCCCCCCCCCAGAATAGGATATTTTTTGTTTTAAAAATAAAACCTAAGAATTTTCACGTTTGTATTATAAATGTAAAATAAAACTTAAAATTGGCAGGCCATACTATTTTGTTTTACGTTGCAGAAGTCAAATAAAACAATAAATTGCAATAAATTATTTACATTGGCGTTCTTGCTTAAAAAAATGTCCACCTTCAAAATCGCAGGTGGCCATTTCTGTTCTAGAAATAGCAGACAATAGCTACTTCTCCTTTTCTAAAGTTGTTTTACTTTTCTTTTTTCTTTCTTTCTTTTTCTTTTTCTTTTTTTCTTTTTTTTTGCAATACTCTTAGCTTGATTTCACTTCGAACGACCGCGCCCTGAACATTCAGCCTGGATCCGCCCCTAGCTCAAGTTAAGACAAACAGTTTCAAAAGTTATTGAAATTATTTGCAGAACATCTTAAGTAACAAAGAGAAAACAACTACAACAAAAACATATCCTTCATATTAACTTGCGAACAAACTAGTGAGTAGCGTTTTACAGGCTGCTTCTGTTTTATAATGACATCGAATAAAATGTAATCAATTTTTATACAATCTGCTCAATACACGGTAGGAGGTCACTGAATTGTCAATTGTGCATTGGTGTTCTTAAATTGGTAATTTCCATTCATATATCACTATTCACAATACATCTGCATTACTACAGGAATGGTTCACTACAACCACATAACTTACGGCGTTCTTTATTGAGCGGAAGAGATTAGGCTATGCATAACATCCAAACTGCAACTTTTAAAAGCCGTTGGATACACTGCAGAGTGAAACTCTCCGCTCCCCTGTCCCACCGCGCTTGCCAAGAAACTGATGTAAACACAACACCAGCGCCATCCTCCCAAAACCGCACAGCTATCCTGGTCAGGTAATACAAGCAAACCAATGAATCTATAGCAAAAGACCATCTCGTGCATAACGTCCAATTTATTGGGCAGATAAATATTTCTTATTGTGTAATTCATAGTATTACAATTCTGGACATTATGTTGTACTGATTGAAGTTTAAGGACATATGACTCTTCAATAACGTAAATATAAAGAAATAAATCGAGATAGTAACTATAATAAAGGACATTTAGTTATCTCATGCGCGACTCAACGGAACTGCGGAATTCATTTCCTCTTCTTCTTCTTGTTTACAAGCTACCAGCACCCAGAGTTACCAGAATGTGAGCGAACCAAGTGACTTCAGGTCTGTACATCAGGTTAAGCATCCTTTCGTTATGACCAAATAATCTTGTTTTTAAATAATCCGCCATATTTAAGTGTACAATTTATCGGACGCTATGCACTAATGGTTTAACATAATAGTAATAATAATAATCATCATGCAACCGTAAACTTAAATATTTTTCATAGCAGCCCATCTAGCATTAACACAGTTACATCAATCAACTTAGGGAAATTTTTCCGAAAAATTTAACATTCTATGTTCAAATAAGTGATCGCAACATCTCACCCAAACCACAAGAAAAGCATGAAATTTAAAAAAAATGTTCCTATTCTAAAAAAATGTTTCTAAAGTTATTTATGTAACTTTTCGAGTGTCCGTTACATATGACTTGTAAAACTTGATTTCCTATAACTCCCAAAAGTTATCTTATCCTCATAAAGTAGAAAATAAACGGAAATTGATTATTACACCATATCAAAATATCAATCACTTTTCATTTTTTTTTTTTTTTGGTTAGCTGATAAACCGTGTAAAACCAGATATAATACCAGTAATATTTCTTATCTTATGTCTTCCAATCACAATTAGATTATCTGCTATAGTGTTAGTATATATATTACAAATAATTGTCATCCCATGTATAAACTAAACTATTTTGTTAATCTATTTTTTCAGTGAAAGTCAGTTCGTACGTAAACGTGTTAATTCTTCATAATGACCATCATAAGTATCCTGCCCTTATAAGGAGGTCACTTGCCACAGCTAAAAGCTTACATGCACCACGATCTTCCGCTAAGCTTTCGTCTCCGCATATGATCTTTGTGTTTTAATATCATCCTTTAACTGTAGTCTCCTTCGCCGCCTCCCTCTACTTCCTTCCAGCATACCCCTAGCACGTCCTTCGTGATACAATCTCTTCTTAGGCAATTGTCCCAACCAAATTAACTTCCTCTTCTTAATATATAACATTAATCTCTGTCACGAACTGTCTTCAGTCTACGCTGCAGAGCAATTTGGATCACTGTCAGGGAGTGGGTCTGCTAGAATGAATTCTTTGCAATAATCTAGAAAAAACTATTTACTGAATCTACAAAGCTTCTGAAATTAATATTAACTGTATATATAAATTGAACACACTTTATTCACAGTTTATCTAGGAAAATTTAAAATCAATTGTGAAAATATGTATATTGCAAACAACATTATTGCCATAAGATGTGATGTGAATTTAAACCATAAGATGTCATTTTTTCGAATACTTTCCTGAATGCCCTGTGCTTGTTTTTTCTAAGCTTTATTTGGAATCTTTTCCTCAGTTGAAAGCTGGGCATGTTTTGTAAGTTATTTACAGAAGCCATGGTATAGAATTCATTGAGAATTTGTAGGTTATTTACAAAATTAGAGCACACATAATACAATTAAATCTAATAGTTAAAAACCGAAACAGCTGATTAATAAAGACAGCTGATACAAAAGAGCTACCGGAATATGAGTTGCAAATGTCACATATAAATCATCAGGAAACACACACACCTGAGTAAAAGAAAAACTACATTGCAAATCATCCATACGCGATGAACAAAATATACTTCCACATGAGGCGAAACAACGTTTATCAATGTCATACGTTCTGTAAAGCAAATTTTGAAACCCACCAGATGTAGGATCATAATTAACAGAAGCCAAAAAAAGAAGAACGTCAAACCAACAGCATTCTTAGTTCTACACCCAGAAATGTTTGCTGGGAGGTGTCCAATACGTCTATGCAATATATACCTTTCTTATTCTGCACCCGGAAAGACAATAAGTAATTCATAATTACTGCCAATATTTTAATTTTTAACCACATACACACGACGCCTTTTGGCAGTTGTATGGTCGGCAGCGCATATAGTTATAATATATGAGCTACGTGGAAAAGTACTCCTTTCGATTCAATAGTTTCTCTGGCGGGCAAGTTGGGAATGAAATTGCATGTATTATAGACTCAACCTTATTGACAATCAATATATGTTAATGAAATAAAAGTTTCAAGAAAGAAAAAAAAATGATGCCCCAGATCCTTGCCCGCAGTACTTTGAAATGCTTCCACTGGACTACTGAACTGTTTGAGTTTGCACATTTTCAAGTTTCTACTAACAGCTTACATAGTACATAAGGGGTCGGCATCTATGAAATTACACCTCTCAAATCGTAGTGCTGATGTCTCTATGCATGTGCTATTTCGAGGATATTGTTATGGAAATAATGTTTTTTAAGCTGATTGTAATCAGAAATATGATTTTAAGTTATTGAGAAATGATTCTACTAAATTGTAGTCTTCGTTGAAAATACGAAAATGAATATGGCGGAAGACTTCAAATATTTTCCTGCTTTTATATAACATGAAATACTTTTGCTGCAGGTAATATGTATATACAATTATACCCAAGTGCGCCATTATAATTCATTGTAATATATTCAACGGCAGAACGTAATGTTAACAAAAATGCTATGAATAAATGTTTAAAAATCTTGCAACAAAATGTATATTTGTCAACCATGAGTGTTTGTGGTAAATGTAAGGTTCATCATGTAGGAGATTGCAAGACAGTGTCCGCTATTATGTAACAGAAAATACGTATAGTTGTTGTCTCTAATATGTATAGGTGTGCGCAAAGCGCGCATAATAAGCCATTTACATCTTTGTCAGGTTAGAGGTAGGGATATAATTCTTTTTAATAAATTGTGTACTTGCTGTTCAAAGTGAAATGCAGGAATTAAAAACCTTTGAAGTGACGTATATGTTGGTGATAAGTGTATTGTTTAAAGGGAAGTAAATTCCTCCAGAATAGTTTTCTAGAAGTTGACAGGGTTCATGTCAAAGCCATGACCGAGCTTTAGCGAGTATATTTATAAATGCGTAAGTAAAATTTTCTAAGTCCCTTAAATTTGTAAGTTTGGGAGCAACGCATTCTGAGTGAGAAGAGTGGAAGAAATGAAAAAAGGAAGAATTATGAACACAGCTCACAGTTTCCTGTTTGAAATTCTCAGTTCCTCTTTTGTTACTTCTAATAACGATACTTCTAGTACACTATAGTACCTCAATGCAGCGTTAATACAGCAAACTTTTTCTTTTCTTTTCTTTTTTCTAAGAAAACACACACACACACTTCTCGACGATAAGCAAAGTTCGTCACAAAAACAATGGTAGTTAAGGAGTTCTTTCTCTATCAATGCAACTGGAGAACTCTGTAGTTGTGGCGATAGCCATGCGGGTTAAGTAGTTTACTTTTTGTGTGGATACGTTACTTTTTAACCTGGTTCGAATCACACTCGATGCATTTATTTTTTTAATATGTAATTTTTCAGTCATTCTTGGTGTACAATTTTGTAGCATATGTAATACACAGAGGTGATGGGCAACTTCTTAGTTATCCAAAAATAAAGTGTACAGGCGTAGAACCTTTTCTATGTATATATCCCAATGTGAATCCCGCTTAGTGCAAATAATAATTACATCGATGCATAAAATTTTCGTAAATAGTAAATTAATCCGGATATGTAGTGTTCAGGAAATCAGTATCGGATCTAGTACCTCCTTCATCACTACCAGAATGCAATTATTATTATTATTATTATTATTATTATTAGTAGTAGTAGTAGTAGTAGTAGTAGTAGTAGTAACTTATTAGTAGTAGTAGTAGTAGTATCATACACATCTTTGGTGTGGGAGACCTGAGTTCGATTCCCGGTGGGAGCTTATGTGGTTCGGGGCTTCATTAAGCTGTAGTTTTACATCTTATATGTAGTGTCACTGCTGACAGCTGCGCTGAACTCAAAATAAAATATATTATTATTATTATTAAACGCATCTTTGTTGTGGGAGACCCGGGTAGAATCCCGGTGGGAGTTCATGTGGTTTGGGACCTACGTTAAGTTGTAGGTTTACTTCTCATATAGCCTTACTGCTGAAAAAGGCACCAAACTTAAACTCTATTATTATTATTATTATTATTATTATTATTATTATTATTATTATTATTAGAAGTATTATTATTAGTATTATTATTATCAACAGTGTCTTTTCATTACGTGTGCATATTTGACATGAAACCAAAGAGAAGATCCATCATCCGTAAAAATAATAAGAATAGCCAGTTACTTTAACTGTGAAGGACGGCGTAAAATACGAAAAGAGTGACTACCTGTAGGAAAAGAAATAATACTTTCTCTCAAATGGATAAAAAATCAAGCCGACATAGATTCGAACTGGCATGGACGGCGCGAAAAGCCAGTACTTTGTCCACTTCTTTTTCACTGACTCACCGAACGTGTTCCAGTAACTTACTTATTGCTAATTTTACTTACTTCACTCGTTTAATTTGCTTTTTCTAATAACTTGTAATGACAGGGACACGAACACAGAAACATCGAGGACAGTTAAAAATCATTAATGCTATCCGCCGGGAATCGAACCCGGGACACCACACACTAAAGACGCACGCGTTAGCCACTAGACCAGCCGGGAGGACACCGCTCATTCCCTGTTTCGTTAAGGATCACGACTACTGTATTGCCAGCTATCACTTCTGTGGGTTGTATACTATGATCACATGTTTCTTCTTTGCTGGAAGAGGTAAACCTACATTCTATGTAATACATGAGGTATTTAGACCTACATGCTCGTCATATAATGTAATAAAAGGGTCATGCTGGGAATAAGAAAAAGAAAATGTCTTGGACACAACGGAAACTATTGCCATCACAAATATTTATGATACGAGGCATGCGCAGTAGTATATTTCAGAATAGTTACTGTTTACTTCAGTAAACGAAGAAAGGGGTATAAAAAAGCAAAAATGTCGCGTCAACGAGATCGACCAGAGTTGACAGAGGCGGAAGCAGA
Source organism: Thermobia domestica (assembly GCF_964235325.1). Lineage (NCBI taxonomy): Eukaryota > Metazoa > Arthropoda > Insecta > Zygentoma > Lepismatidae > Thermobia > Thermobia domestica. Next base: position 220,594,366 of record NC_137456.1, on the reverse strand, counting down.
TGTGTAGTAATACAACAACTTGGTTAAATTGATAATTGATTCTTTATCCTGTAGTAGATCGTATCACAACTTTACGGGAGAGCAGAGAAAGACTTACTAACGCTATAATATAGTAAGCTTTAGTAACACGATCATATACACACAAATGGATGTAAGTGTGAGTACTACAACTTGGATTTAACGAAAGCCGTTTAGATATTCAGTGGTTTGCACGGTTGTATAAGACACAAAAAGATAAGACTCAATATAATTCTGCATACCTCAGCTTCCAGTAGCTAGATACATGCAATTTCTGGTTAGACACTGAAACTGCTGTCGAATTTTAATACACGACGTATTGCAGGATACAAAATGCTTTGCATTACTTGTTTGTTTGTAGACAGCTATTAGCTTAGTGTTCTGAAAGGTTGTGTATAAACAAGGGATAGAGAATTCCGGAGTTATTACTTTCCGGACTCCCGAAAGTAAACCCGGACAAATTCCGGAATTCGGAAAATTCCGAGTTTGGAATAATTCCGGAATTCGGAAAAATCCGGAATTTAGAAATTTCTGATTTCGTAAACATTCCGGAATTCGTAAAAATCCGGTTTTTTTCGAAATCCGGAGTTTTTGTCAATTCCGGAATTTTCTACATTCCGGATTCTTTCCGAGTTCCGGAATTCCTCTGAATTCCGGAGTTTATTTGAATTCCATAATGTTCCGAAATCCGGAAAGTGAAAGTTCCGCTTCCGATAAATTAATTTATTTTGATTGATATGAATAGTGGCGGAAATAAGTCTTTGACCAAGTAATGGCGACTGCTTTGAAAGAATTGGAGAGTATGAGAATTCAATCTGTCATATTTGTAGTTTCGTGTGGAGAGAAACAAACATGTGAACCAACGGTTTAAGAACTCAAGTTATTAATGTAAATTTTGCCGACATCACAAAAGAAATACGAAAGACATTTTGAATCGAAGAAATATAACATACAAGTTTGCAAGCGGAGACAAAGAAACCTAACATAACCAGACTAAAGACGAATCGTTTACCGCGTAGCGATCGCGTTTCAGTTGTCAAGGTGCTTGTGCGAATGCACGTTGCAATTTTTTTCTTGCTTTAGGATTTTTGATGGCGATTGATCGGCGATGACATAAATTTTATTATATTCAGATATATGAATACGCGGATGGTTCAATACTTGAACTATCAAATCTTCAAAAATAATAATAATTATTATTATCTCGTAGAAGATTAAAAGCTAGGAGCTAATTATCGCTCAGGTCATACCATTACAAGCAGAAACGTGACATTTGTTAAGAATATTTCGGTTTGGTTTAATGTTGCTCACGAGAAGAGGAATTTCTCATCTCGTTTCTAAAACAAATAAAATAACATGAGAATTAACATTTTACATTCGAGACGGGACAAGGCTAACTCAAAATTGTCGTCTCTCTTTGGAGATGAAAATTGAGACGAGACGAAAAGTATCATAAACATTTCCCGTCCTGTCTCGATTCTCGAAATAGTGTATGTCCATTCTTTAAGTAACAATTGCTCTGTAGACTGAATCTCATAGGCTATTTCGTTACATTGTATTTCAGAGATCATTGAATTATGCTCTGTGTAGGTATTTTTGTAGCAAAGCTTTTATATTTACCTCTTTATATCCTAAAATTTAGTTTATTATATGCCTTAGTGTTGCGTGATATTCAGTTATATTTATTACAGTTATTCTCCTTAAAACATACAGTAGAATACTTTCTACATGAAACTTCAATGGAATGCTCTAATTTAAAATGTTGGTAGTTGCAGAGGTGTGTCTTGAAGGTACGGAATCCATCGGTCACGTTCTGGGTTTGAGTTCCGAAGGGGCAAGTATCCGGGCTCTAGCCAAAAATTGTTAAAAGTTATAGGCTTCAGCCAAACATGTTCAAAACAGCTGGGACGGGGTTTAGCTTCTCCACGGCTCGAGCGGCTCGGCTTACAGCTCATTCACTATCGAACCGAACCCAGAAGTGAGCCGAGGCAACAGCTCACCCAACCGAGCCGATTGGAGCCATCGGCTTAGTTGAGATGAGTCGAACCGTGCCGATGGACTAGTTTCAACTTAGTTGGCTCGAACCGGTTCACATGAGCCGAGTAGGGGACGCATCCCAACCGAGCCATCGGCTCAATTTAACTGAGTCGATGGCTCGTTCCAACTGAGCCGGCTCAGGTCATCAGCTCACTTGGGCCGAGCCGACGTCTCATCCCAACCGGGCCGACTCGAGCTGTTCGCTCAGTTGATACGAGCCGAGCCGGTTGATATCACTACCCGGGTTGATCTTCTGCTTGGGCTCAAGAATTCGACCGTGCAGGTCTCACCCTTGATTTTAAGAACTACAGTATATACTTATATTGGTGATTACGACATTTGAGGTTGTCTCGTAATAATAATAAAAAAAAACTCTTGTCTTCTCGTTATCTAGAGGAGACCAGATACACTAAAATTGCCCCATGAGATGCACTAATATTACGAGACGAGATGCATCCCTGTCGTGAGCAACACTAAAAGTATCCCACATTACTGCTTACATATCTCATGGCTTTCGCTTTCCAGTCTAATCAGGCCATTATTTCAAAACGAGTTAAAACGACCTGAACGAGCAAGCGAGCCATTAACAAACTCGACTCAACTCGAAACTAGACCTCGAAAACAGCGACTTGGCTAGGAACTTGGCCAAGCAGACGACCAACCCGGGTAGTGATACCAACCGGCTCGGCTCGTATCAACTGAGCGAACAGCTCGAGTCGGCCCGGTTGGGATGAGCCGTCGGCTCGGCCCAATTGAGCCGATGACCTAAGCCGGCTCAGTTGGAACGAGCCATCGACTCAGCTAAATTGAGCCGATGGCTTGAGGTTTCTCGGTTGGGATGGGTCACCTACTCGGCTCATGTGAACCGGATCAAGCCAACTAAGTTGAAACTAGTCCATCGGCACGGTTCGACTCAGCTCAACTAAGCCTATGGCTCAAATCGGCTCGGTTGGGTAAGCTGTTGTTTCGGCTCACTGCTCGGTTCGGTTCGATAGTGAATGAGCTGTAAGCCGAGCCGCTCGAGCCGTTGAGAACCTAAACCCGGTCCCAGCTGTTTTGAACATGTTTGGCTGAAGCCTATATCTTTTAACAATTTTTGGCTAGAGCCCGGATACTTGCCCCTTGGGAACTCAAACCCAGAACGTGACCGACGTTTTTGCCTCCTGAAGACTTCTCGACGACCGAGATCGACAGTCAATTAGCTTTTACTATTCAGATACAAACCGCATATCTTTTAAAGATTATACACAGTGTTGATATATAATAATAATAATAATAATAATAATAATAATAATAATAATAATAATAATAATAATAATAATAATAATAATAATAATAGTGACATTAAAAGTTTTAAACTTGCTCTAAAATTTGGCAAAACTTACTTAAAAGTAGAGATTTCGGGGAAAGGGTTCCGTACATTCAAGACACTACCAACATTTTAAACTAGAGCATTCCATTGAAGTTTCATGTAGAAAGTATTCTACTGTATGTTTTAAGGAAAATAACTGTAATAAATATAACTGAATATCACGCAACACTAAGGCATATAATAAACTAATTTTTAGGATATAAAGAGGGAAATATAAAAGCTTTGCTACAAAAATACCTACACAGAGCATAATTCAATGATCTCTGAAATACAATGTAACGAAATAGCCTATGAGATTCAGTCTACAGAGCAATTGTTACTTAAAGAATGGACATACACTATTTCGAGAATCGAGACAAGACGGGAAATGTCTACGATACTTTTCGTCTCGTCTCAATTTTCATCTCCAAAGAGAGACGACAATTTTGAGTTAGCCTTGTCCCGTCTCGAATGTAAAATGTTAATTCTCATGTTATTTTATTTGTTTTAGAAACGAGATGAGAAATTCCTCTTCTCGTGAGCAACATTAAACCAAACCGAAATATTCTTAACAAATGTCACGTTTCTGCTTGTAATGGTATGACCTGAGCGATAATTAGCTCCTAGCTTTTAATCTTCTACGAGATAATAATAATAATTATTATTCCTGAAGATTTGATACTTCAAGTATAGAACCATCCGCGTATTCATATATCTGAATATAATAAAATGTGTCATCGCCGATCAATCGCCATCAAAAATCCTAAAGCAAGAAAAAAAATTGCAACGTGCATTCGCACAAGCACCTTGACAACTGAAACGCGATCGCTACGCGGTAAACGATTCGTCTTTAGTCTGGTTACGTTAGGTTTCTTTGTCTCCGCTTGCAAACTTGTATGTTATATTTCTTCGATTCAAAATGTCTTTCGTATTTCTTTTATGATGTCGGCAATGTTTACATTAATAACTTGAGTTGTTCTTAAACCGTTGGTTCACATGTTTGTTTCTCTCCACACGAAACTACAAATATGACAGATTGAATTCTCATACTCTCCATTTCTTTCAAAGCAGTCGCCATTACTTGGTCAAAGACTAATTTCCGCCACGATTCATATTAACCAAAATAAATTCCGGAACTCGGGAGGAATCCGGAATGTAGAATATTCCGGAATTGAGAAAAACTTCGGATTTCGAAAAAAAATTCTTAACGAAATCAGAAATTTCTAAATTCCGGATTTTTCCGAATTCCGGAATTATTTCAAACTCGGAATTTTCCGAATTCCGGAATTTATCCGGTTTTACTTTCGGGAGTCCGGAAAGTAATAATTCCGGAATTGGCTATCCCTAGTTTATACACAACCTTTCAGAACACTAAGCTAGTAGCTGTCTACAAACAAACAAGTAATGCAATGTATTTTGTATCCTGCAATACGTCATGTATTAAAATCCGACAGCAGTTTCAGTATCTAACCAGAAATTGCATGTATCTAGCTACTGGAAGCTGAGGTATGCAGTATTATAATGAGTCTTATCTTTTTGTGTCTTATACAACTCTACAAACCACTGAATATCTAAACGGCTTTCGTTAAATCCAAGTTGTAGTACTCACAGTTACATCCGTTAGTGTGTATATGTTCGTGTTACTAAAGCTTACTATATTATAGCGTTAGTAAGTCTTTCTCTACTCTCCCGTAAGGTTGTGATTCGATCTACTACAGGATAAAGAATCAATTATCAATTTAACCAAGTTGTTGTATTACTACACATCTGCTTCCGCTTCTGTCAACTCTGGTTGATCTCGTTGACGCGACATTTTTGCTTTTTTATACCCCTTTCTTCGTTTACTGAACTAAACAGTAACTATTCTGAAATATACTACTGCGCATGCCTTGTATCATAAATATTTGTGATGGCAATAGTTTCCGTTGTGTCCAAGACATTTTCTTTTTCTTATTCCCAGCATGACCCTTTTATTACATTATATGACGAGCATGTAGGTCTAAATACCTCATGTATTACATAGAATGTAGGATTAACTCTTCCAGCAAAGAAGAAACATGTGATCATAGTATACAACCCACAGAAGTGATAGCTGGCAATACAGTAGTCGTGATCCTTAACGACACAGGGAACGAGCCGTGTCCTCCCGGCTGGTCTAGTGGCTAACGCGTGCGTCTTTGGTGTATGGTGTCCCGGGTTCGATTCCCGGCGGGATAGCATTTATGATTTTTATCTGTTGTCGATGTTTCTGTGTTCGTGTCCCTGTCGTTACAAGTTATTAGAAAAAGCAAATTAAACGAGTGAGACAAGTAAAATTAACAATAAGTAAGTTACTGAAACACGTTCGGAGAGTCAGTGAAAAAAAAGTGGACAAAGTACTGGCTTTTCGCGCCGTCCATGCCAGTTCGAATCTATGTCGGCTTGATTTTTTATCCATTTGAGAGAAAGTATTATTTCTTTTCCTACAGGTAGTCACTCTTTTCGTATTTTTCGCCGTGTTCCACAGTTAAAGTAACTGGCTATTCTTATTCTTTCTACGAATAATGGATCTTCTCTTTGGTTTCATTTCAAACATGCACACGTAATGAAATGATAAGAAGCCTAAAGAGGGCTCTGCCGTGGCCCCATGACAATGACTCTTTTTTCATTTTGCTTTGAAATCGCTTATTTTTCTGAGTACTATGAGTGCATACTGTCCAACGTTGCTCCCATCACTCTACAGTTTCCCGTTCTCTCGATATAAATTGCTAATATTTTGTTTATAAGGGAGATATGGCGTTACAATCATTACGTTTGAAGAAGATATTGCCTTGCCACAAACAATACCTATTATTATTATTATTATTATTATTATTATTATTATTATTATTATTATTATTATTATTATTATTATTATTATTATTATTATTATTATTATTGTTTTACTTACCACTAATGTTGCCTACTTTTATTTGCATTGCAATGTGTTACTAAAAAGCAAATCAAATAATACTCCTCGCCATACACGCTCCCGAACTCGAAATACATGATTTACAGTTCTCTGTGTTAGAGGAAAGCACATTTATTATATTCTTTCAAATATCATTTCAGAAGTTACTTCACTTTCAATGTGTAATTTCATATCATCACTAATAATCATGTTGTGTCCCCTCCTGCAAAAAAAAGTCTGACCGTAGTGAAAGGACGTGAACCTTCTTTAGGCGATTAATCGGGTCCAATTTCAATAAAAGAGTATAAGTCCCTGCACACCAATATTTCAGTAAAAGAGGAAAAGTTATTCAAACTTTCTGAATAACTATTTATGGGCAAAAATTGGTTCCCTTGGAACTTTTTGAGAGTTTGAAAGGCCGCCATTTTGAACATTTTCATCTGATTATTCTGGTTAACGAACTCATCAAGATATTTCAACAATTAATTGTTTGTGCCAAGTTTCGTCTCAATCTGCTGAAAATTAGGGTGGTTATAGCATTCACAAATAGCGTTATATATATACAGATAGATAGATAAATATGCAGATAGAGGGAGAGAGAAAAAGTGTTTTGCTTCCTTCTCACACCTGTGGTGCGTCAGAGCTAAACCGGGCCTCTTTGCAAAATGTATTGACCAGCCTAATCTAAACACAATTCTCTTACTTGCTAACGTAGAAACGTGGTCGGGAGGTGTAAGGTATGTAGAAATTGTATTTTTAATAACCATGAGTATGGATTCGAACCCCTCTACTTCCATGTTTTTCTTTTTACTTTTTGCAGCTACGTCGGAACGTCAAGGTTTATTCTTCACTAATTGCAAATGGCTTTTACATTCAAAATAAGAGGAATTTTGGTGGCATTAGTTCGAATATTCTTCTCTTTCGAAATAAAGAAAAGAATAAAAGCAATACGCAAAGACAAAAAGTATTATCAGCACTAAACATTACCAATAATAATTGCTACGAAAGACTAAATACGACCTCTTTTACCATCTCTCATGACATGTATTTATTAACAACAGAAGCTTTTAAAATATGTCCTTGCCGGGGATTCGAACTGACGTCCTTCTCATTTGTAAAAGATTACCTTAACCACTACACCAAGATGATGGCGTAGTGAACGTTTAGTTGTCGGCGTATTTGTTGTATTTGTGTTTTATGTTCCCACTTCGACAATTTTTAGTATTTTTTTCCCGTTTAAGAGCTGTTTCTGGCTTTCTCTTTCGGTGTCGTCCTTTATTTACAATATGCACTATTCGTATTCACAGCTTGTGTCCCTCTGCAATGTCTTATTCAGATTAGACTTTTCTTTTTGCCCCTCAATAAACATTTGATTGATTTAATTCTCATACTCTCCACGGATGGAGCGCAGGAATGCCAGACCCGAAAAATTGGTGTACATTTACTTTCCTACAGATAATACATCGTTTCCTTAGTAAAAAAAAAAGATGTCCGTACGGTTTCTTTTCAAATCAACCATTCTAAATGAAGTTTCTTAATTCCTAAAAGAGAAGTATCGGAATAACAACAACATTAGTATAATAATTTAAAAATCCTACCATATTTAAACGTATTGATCGATCACAAAATACAAATTTTATGTGAAAATAATAAAAGATTTCAATTTCACTATATTATTATTATTATTATTATTATTATTATTATTATTATTATTATTATTATTATTATTAAATGCCCTACAATTAGTACTACACTGCTCAGTATAAATGAAAAATATTTTCTGCTTCTTTATGAACAGAAGTCCACTTCATTGACACCCATCAACTTTAGAGTTCGTTTTCCGTCAAACTTGACTGTGTTTGTACACTATCGAATAAATCAGTCATAATTGAATCTATGAGTTTTTTGTTTGTAGTCTGAAAACAAGTGCAATGAAATGTACAAGTTTTCCCATTCTGTTCAAATTTCACTTAAATCCAAATACAATGCCTTTACCAACACCATTCACTTATTCAAATGTGCCACTTTTCAGTACAATACACATTAATTTGGCTTGCATTAAATTAAGACCATATGCACCATTTAATATGACAAGGAGGAGAAACAACCATGTTTCGTCTTCTTTATATATGCCCTATACACAGTTCAGTAAATTCAAGATCGTGCATGTTACTTCCAGATAAATTCATCTTCACTCCTTTATATATTAAACATATATTTCCATTTTTTCAAATACGATGCTAATGCATCTAGAGGTTATACATAATAGCACATACGTAAATTATTTGTATACATACATATTGTTTTGATAACTTTAGAATATGTAAATGTACTTTTTACAGTTATATACAAAGAAAAAGTATGTAATGGAACTTTATTCAAATTTCACTTCAAATTGTACCATATTGAAAATTAAGTTCCTTATTGCAACTTTTACTGGCATTTTTATGTATATCATCATTCGGAGCACTACGAAATACTTGCATATGAGAGCACTTTTCCTGTATTTGTTTAATAAACATATATCCCTTCTTAAGGTAAAGAAATGTACAATTACGAAACCATTTCGCATGTTCTATCCATGGAACATCGTTATCAGTCCAATCTTTTAATCCACCAGCACAATAGAAGCATATAGTTTGGTCTCTTTTGTTCGTGTAAAAAAATCCAGCATCACTTAATTGATCCGGACATTGTTTTGATGAAATAGGCCAATGTTCGAATGTTCTTAAACGTAATTCCTTTGTACAATACTGATTATATTGAAGGGGAAAACATTTATATGCACCACTATATGGTAATTCTGGCATTTGTTGGAATGGTATCCTTCCAGATACAGAATTTGGTCGCAGTTCCATTCTTAATCTTCCACTATTCGTATTTTTCTAATCGTCTGCTTGAATGAAATCTTGCTTACGTTTCTATGTTCAATTATGTTCGAAATCTTTGGAAGTCAATATTATAAAGTAACTTATGATTTACACAGCCATGTTATTTCAGCAGATGATCAACAGAGACTAATGACACTATGCGTACAGATATCTGTGCACACATGCATGATGAAGGAAGGGATGACGAAGAGGAAATCATGTTTCATCTTGTTTATACATGTACCATACACTTACGAAATACCACGATCGTTTGGGATCCTGGTTCGATTCTCGATGAGAAAGCATTCTTTTTTTTCATACAAGGATTAATTCAACTCTAAATCGTAAAGTACAGGTATTGTGTTCGATTCCTGTGAGAGAGACCTTTCAAAATAAAAGAATATTTAGTGTCCGAGTTCGATTCTCGATGACAAAGCATTCAATACTTTAAGGCATTAAGTTAATTCGTTTTTCTGGGGAAATCGGTTGCGATGATGTGCAAGTCAGTAGAAAATGTTTATACATGTCCCATACACTTACGACGAGCCGCGACCCTCGGTGAGAAAGCATGGAATATTTTAAGACATTAAGTTTATTCGTTCCTTTCTGTCGTGAAACGATGTGCTATATACGTGAACCAAAATAATAATAATAATAATAATAATAATAATAATAATAATAATAATAATAATAATAATAATAATAATAATAATAATAATAATAATAATAATAATAGGGTTCAGGTTCGATTCTCGGTGAGAAAGCATTGAATATTTTAAGACATTAAGTATGCTCTTCGGTTTCCAAGGAGGAACGAGTCGGGGAAAGGCGAAGACCAATCAAATTGGAGTGCTTTGATCACTAAATATCAAAGGATTGGGGCAAAGGTCTAAAATAGCTAACCTATGCTATGCAAAATAGCTATTCAATACATAACGAAAAGACGAAAATCAATTAATCAATCAATTGGGAAGCTTCGATCGTGATAACTGATAGGACTCTCATCAAGATCCGATAGCCGTCCAAGATTACGAGCATCCAAGACTATGAGCATAGCAACAGACCAACATTTTCCCACGGGTTCCTGTGGTAGCCGTAAAAGGCTATGAACATTACAACTAAAGGCTTGTCGAAACTTGACTCCGACATATTCGGCTTTCCAGGAGAAACAGGGGGTGGCGGGGGTTCAAATAACTAAACAATATAAGATGAGGAGACGAAAAAGGCATGTTTTATCTTGTTTTTTTCATCTGGTAGGCGTCCAAGAGTATACTTCCTGATTCTAGCATAGGAACATACTGGTTTAGGCCAGTTTAGGGCCAAAATTAGGTCAAAAGCTTCCCACGGGGATGAACAGGGGGATATCTACTTCTGGTTCAAAAGCTATTAGGCTTTATTAGTTTGTATTTATACGTCTCGCTCCCCTACCACTCCCCTAGGATCTACCGTTAAATTGAAATCACAAAAATGTTTCGAGATCCGAATCTTATATATCTTGAAAATTTGATTGAGATTGGTCGAGTGGTTTAGGAGTTATTAAGCTTTATTTGAATTTTTCTACCCCCTTCTAACCTTCCAGTATCTGTTCTACGATCAATGTGAATAGCCTAAAACCAGTCCATCCTCGAACCTCGTCCATGTTACAAATTTGATCGAGATCAGTCGGGCGGTTCAAGAGATTTAAAGTCACAAACATAGTGATTTATAATTTTATATATATAGGTATACCTCCGCCTCCCGCTCCCTAACGCTACGTTGCAGCGTCAAAGTTAAATGACATAAATTATGTCATGTATCGGTCGAGTGGTTTAAGCGTGATGAAGGCACAAAGACACTCACTTATTTTTACTTTTTTTTTTTTTTTACACATATCTTACCCTTCCCCTCCCCTTTAAAGCACTGCAAAAGTGAAATGAGTCAAACATCAGAACCTCATCTACATTGAAAATTTGATCAAGATCGGTCTGGTGATTCAAGAGTTATTAAGTTTTATTTATTTTTTCTATGTCCCCCTCCAACCCTTACCCTAAAGTAGTACAGTCAAAGTAAATAGCTAAAAACACTCCCAGGCAGGAACCTTATCTACGTTGAAAATTTGATCGAGATCGGTCGGGCGGTAGGAAGATTTGTGACCTTAAGAGTCACAAACATAGTTACTTTTAATTTTATAATATAGAAGATAAATTTAAATTATTCCTACAAACAATGTGCAGAGTGCAGTAAGTTTTATGGTGAGGAAATACGTATACCTTGTTAACACTAACAAATGATAGTATTTACGACGTCTTGCTTGAAGAGGGGTCAGGACGGGGACACGTTCACAAATGCCCGCAAGGACACTTCCAGCAAAAATGTATGCGGATGTGGGTCCTAGGGGTCCGGACCTCCCCCGAAATTCATAATTTCTGTATATTTAATTAATATCATTTATCCTCGTGGTAAATGTTGACTCTCGAAAAGATTTGGACCCCTTTCGAAATAAATTCCTACGTACGTGCCTAACTTCCAAAGAGAATTTACAGCGAAAAAACTTGATTACGTGAAAGGGGCGGACGGAGTTCGTATGTTCTTTTCTGAATACATTTACTGTCAACATAATGTCAACATCGTAACATTGGTAATGTTGTTCCCTGAATAATTATTAAACATTTTTATATTAAAAGTGCAAGCATGAGGTGAAACTTAGGCTTATGATATATGACTTTTGGACAAAGGAAAAGTAAAAAAAAAATACAGAACTTGATGTAAATATTTCCAGAAAAATGAGTAACCTATATTCATTCTTATGGAAAGTAGCAACAGTCTATTGTAGCGTTTGTGCGAAGGACTGGATTTAAGCAGTACTTGTTATCTCTTATGACCTAATTATAAACGAGTAGTACTTAAAAATCTCAGAATTAATATTTTTCATTATAATTGGATAATACTAATGGAATAATTGCAAAAATCACACCAGAGTTCGATAGTACTTTTTTTAAGTAAAAAACTATAGCATTCATGAACAAAAAGAAACAAGTGGATGTGAATCAGAAATTGCTATTGCATAAATATACCGGGTGCGTCATTTATAATGTCAAACCTTGATGACGGAGAAACCAAAAGAGAGAGAGAAGCGAAACTTTTCACGAAGCAACTATACAAAGGGGCACATTGGTAGACGTATTATTTGACATCACTGGATGAACAGTGTTGCCAACCCAATATAAAGTTTTGATTTTTTAAATGGAACGACCTAATTTGTATTTCATAATTGAATTCAACACTAAAAAGGAAGACGAAAGATATGCCACCCGCAGGTCAGTGTTGCAAACTTCTCGAGAAATAACGTTAAATATGTGTCACATTAAACGCCTTTTGCACATACAGGGAGTGAGATACACACTAGTTTTGCACAATAATTTAAATATTGGCCAGAACGGTTTAAATTGACACCAAGTTTAGATGGGTCCGTTAAACAGTGTTGACATAACAGAAAAGACAAAAGTCGAGTTTGGATATGGTGCAATAACTCGAAAAAGGCCATAAGTACATTACGGTTTAAAATTTATACGACAATTTGCTATGTCATAAGAAGCATTCTCACATTTATTTGAAGTCGATAAGTCAGGTACTTACCGAGATATTCGGACGTTTGTAAAAGCTGAGAATTTTGCCCTGTAGAAGTTGGTAACGCTGTCTCAAATTCCCACTTTTTCCCTCAACGTTAAAAAATTCGTAAAGAAGTGGTTGAAACAAAATATAAACATTAATAAACACACATACGATGAAAAATAAACTTTTGTTCAGTACTTGAAATGACTACTTAAGCGTAATTTACTGGATATAAAAAAAGCAAGGAAGTAATAGTAATTATAAGAGGATAAATATTTTCATCGTGCGAAAGTAGCTACGAGGTACCTACATGTCTTCTACGTCTTTGTATTATCTTGTCATATGAAGTCCTATTACTTCCTTCCCACTTTTTTTTACGAATTCCTCAACGTTGAGGGGAAAAGTGGGAATTTGAGACAGCGTTACCAACTTCTACAGGGTAAAATTCTCAGCTTTTACAAACGTCCGAATATCTCGGTAAGTACCTGACTTATCGACTTCAAATAAATGTGAGAATGCTTCTTATGACATAGCAAATTGTCGTATAAATTTTAAACCGTAATGTACTTACGGCCTTTTTCGAGTTATTGCACCATATCCAAACTCGACTTTTGTCTTTTCTGTTATGTCAACACTCTTTAACGGACCCATCTAAACTTGGTGTTAATTTAAACCGTTCTGGCCAATATTTAAATTATTGTGCAAAACTAGTGTGTACCTCACTCCCTGTGTGTGCAAAAGGCGTTTAAGTGTGACACATATTTAACGTTATTTCTCGAGAAGTTTGCAACACTGACCTGCGGGTGGCATATCTTTCGTCTTCCTTTTTAGTGTTGAATTCAATTATGAAATTCAAATTAGGTCGTTCCATTTTAAAAATCAAAACTTTATATTGGGTTGGCAACACTGTTCATCCAGTGATGTCAAATAATACGTCTACCAATGTGCCCCTTTGTATAGTTGCTTCGTGAAAAGTTTCGCTTCTCTCTCTCTTTTGGTTTCTCCGTCATCAAGGTTTGACATTATAAATGACGCACCCGGTATACAGTACACATGTTTCTAAAAGAATATCGTAACATTTAGAAATTATACACCGTAGTACATTTGTTCGTAGTTGAGTTAGTGCACTAAACACGTTGGTGTATTAATACTGTTTGTTTTGGTGTTCCTCCGGGGTTTGATCCCCAAAGCCGGGCATCGTGACTGAGGTTATTTCACGGTTTACCTCAGGCAAATGCTGGGATGGCACATTTTATATGGGCAGTGACTTCCTCTTTTCATTACTTCTTCCTTTTCTTCCTCTGTTCCTTTCCCGGGTTGTGTACTCACCGAGGGACATCATCCCTCAGTCACGTGAAGGGCCGATATAGACAAACTTACTGAAGGGCCCATAAAAATTCAAATCTTATCCCATCCACAAAGTTGATAGTCTAATTACTACTTGTTGAACTTTAGCAACAACTTTTCAGATCACAATTATTATTCACCGAGTTGAAATGTTGGTTCATGCTTCATTTGTGTTTCGGTTCTTTACTTCTTTTATCGTTGCTTTACTAGCACAAAAGAACGCAAAGTGAACACTGATTAAATTCACGGGCGGGGCACTCAGTTTGCGCATTAACGAATCGCCTGAACCCCCTAACTACCCAAATCACATAACGTTCACTTAGGCCGTATAGGAGAGTGCTGAAACCTATAAATCAGTCTGGCAATGAAACAAAAGAGTAAATTTTGCGTTATTAAATCGTTTGCTGTTTATATTGGGATACAAGGAATGTTATATGTTACACACGTGTTCCTCACGTTATTTCTTACTTTACGCCTTACTTTATGTCTAACCGAAAAAGAACCCTTCTTGACATATGGTTAACATCATCAACAAAGACAGTTTCGAATAATACAAGTCTTCCTAGTGTTTATGAAAAAACTTAACCAACAACCAGTGCCAGCATTGGTACAGAAAATTCACAACAAAATGCATCTCAGAATTCTCTGGAATGTGCCTCACTTGAAGTACAGGATTCCACTAGCGCTTCCAAGCAGCACATTGAGCAAATCGTCAGGTAAATTATGACAAAAATGCCCGAACACTCTCACACAGCACTTCTCTAAAGAACCTGATGAAGAGTCTTGTGTAACCGATCATGAGAAAACGTTTGAAATTCCTGTTTTAGAAAATAAAACAGCCGACTAAGGATTTTAATTTTTCACGAACTGCACGCCGAGCGGAACGGTTTCATACATTCCCTGGTTACATTATGATACAGTGAAAAATTATGTTTTATTTTGATTGTATAAGGCATATGATTTGACTGGTAAAATACTGATGCAAGGAGCTGATTAACTTTTCTTGCCATTGGGTTTAAGAACTGGAAAGAGGCCACAGACAGATTCAGAGCACATTAGAAATACGAACTCTATTGTCCGAATAATCTCCGTGTGGGTGCTTCCAACGCAGTTACACACAGTTAAAAATATGTATGGTAAAAACTGTAGTTGCAAACAACCATTTTTGTAAGTAGTACAATTTTTACTATTTTATATATTTTTAACTGTGATTTAAATTGTTGAAAATTTTTGCACCATGCCAAAATCCAGAACAAAACTGGCACTGGATTAAATCTTTTTATGTAAAGCAAGATGCCTTTCGTAGATATAAACCCTCAGAAAACTGTTTACATCTGCATTATATTATTACCTTTTTATTTATTTAAATATTTATTTATTTATTTATTTCTGAACAACAACACGACAGGCAAAGCCAATTATAGTGTTGGTGCATTACAAAATAAACTCACAATAATTTTCTTGAACACCTTATAGTTCATATTACATATCAATTTCATTGTGTTCGATACATAATTTGTTATAAGAAGAGCATATTCTCCAGATTGGTGACTTCAATAATATGTTGGTTCTTCAGAGTTTTCAAGTTTCCAGAGTTTTAACAGGCCAAAGTTTTCAACACGAGTTTTAAGTGACGGGACATGAACATTTCGTGTCGTTATCAGATCTGTGCAATTAAACTCATGTTGTACTATTTTACGAAGAAAGATCAGATCTACCACATTTTGCCTTTGTTCTAGTGTAGGAATACAGAAGTTGTCTAGTAATGTAAGATAGTTTTCGTAAGATGGATAGATTCCACTACTCTTGTATACTAACTATTTGATAAATTTGGACTGGACTTTTTCGAGTTCGTTTCGGTATTGTTGTTGCGATGGGTTCCAGATCAAAGCAGCATATTCCAGTTTTGTTCGGACATAAGAATAATACATTTTTGCTAGTGTGGTGATATTGTTAAACTCCTTTCCTGTCCTTATTATGAATTCTAACATTTTAAAAGATTAATTAACTATGTTCACTATATGATCATTAAATGTTAGTTTCGCATCAAACGTAACCCCGAGATCTTTCACTGAATATAATCTGTTTAATACGATCTGTTTAAATGAATAATTAAACTCTACTTGATTTTTGTTTCTAGTAAACCATAAAATACTACATTTATTTATGTTTACACTAAGTTTATTAAGAGAACACCAGTTAGCAATAGTTTCTAAGTCATGTTGTAAGTTGAGACAGTCATGGATGGTTTCTATCCTGACGTTTATTTTGAGGTCATCCGCAAAGAGCAATTTCTTACTTAATGATATGTGATCAGGGAGATCGTTAATGAATAAAAGAAACAATAACGGACCTAGGTTGGAGCCCTGTGGAATTCCAGAGTACGCAGTATAGTCGGTTGATTTAAACTATTTGTAGATAACGTTTTATTATTATTATTATTATTATTATTATTATTATTATTATTATTATTATTATTATTATTATTATTATTATTATTATAACCAAGTCCAATTGTCGTTACATTACGAACATATGTTCGTATTATCTTACCTATGTTACATTCGCCACTCTATTTTCAAGAGAGTAGTTCAAAATCAGTTTGCCTCAAAGCTGAAAAATACTTACGATGCCACTGTATAGGTAAATATAAGAAAAATATTTGCAGTGAAAGAATGAATTTTCCTAAGATTCCTTTGTTATATTTTACTTGTTTTAAAACTCTTTATTAATATTGTCATTAAAATTCTTAAATTGTTTTAATCATTTTTCATTATCTTCTTCAGAATTCCTAGCAGCATTAGAATATTCCAAATATATGATTCATTAGTATTTTTTATTACAATACTGCATGAGATTTTTTTGAGTAAAATAGTCATCCATTTCTAATAATGTTACACTGTAACAATTAATGTTTTATTTGCTTGTATTGAATGAAAGTTTCAGATATGCTTCATTTGCTCGCAAAGCAATGAAAGTAATGATTTCTGAAACATCTTTAAAGAAACACCAATTTATACTATACATTAATATTTTATTAGTACCTTTTCGGAACTAAAAATATCAAAAATCATTTCTACATTGTAAATACTTACGAGGGAAGGGCGTGATGTCACCCAGAGATAATTGCACCAAATTTAATATTGGTGTAGTATTGGGATGGAAAAGAAAGTGTGGAAGCATTCTTTTTGCAGGCGTTCGGAGTCAGAGACAATGGACGCTACAGTTCTGGAGAAGTATGGCCTGTTTATCAAGTACTGATGAGACGGGCCTTTGCTTGCTGTTGCGGCCAATGCAGAAGTTAAATAAAGTAGATTCAAAACAGAAAAGGTGAACTGAATAGAAAATTAGATAGTACGCCCATGCTTGACCTCAGTCCCACCAGCCGATGCCGGGATATCATATATATATATAGGATGTCCGGTGAGGAAAGTAAAAGATTTTGGGAGGTAATAGGGGAGGTCATTCTAAGCAAATATGCTTATGTGAACATAGGGTCTATTCACCCTCATTCCGGAGATAGAGGTTGGGGTAACTCTTTTGCCTCTTGCACTTGTCGATTTTCCTTTGAAACGTTCTAGCGCAATCTGTAGTTGCGGTTATGTTACATATTATACCTCGTTTGAAAGCTAATAAAATAGGCTTACAGATGATGTACACGTTGTCAAAGTATTGCATACAAGAGGGAAGTAACGGAGGGATTTTTTTTCTAATTTGCATATAAAATTCCCTTTTTCAAACAAGTTTGCACTTTTCTTGGGTGGAAACACTGTCGCTATAGGAACAGTACTTGATTAAGCGAAAATGATACTGCATATCAAAGATCCAACTAAAATATAAAGTTTTTAGCTTCATTAGAAGCCATAAGAATAGCATTCTTCCTAATCCTTTCTCTAATAACCTAGCAATATTCCAACTTCCCATATATGACAATGGTTATGGGTATTAATCAACTAATGTTTTGTGAACAATTGGAAATAGAATAATATTCCTTAACATACGAGAGCTATACATTTCTATGCAGGAATACTAATTACAGTTCTGAACAACAGATGGCAGTGAAACTTGAATTAAAGTTTTCGTACAACATGCTACCACAGAACGTCCATTGCAACAGGATTGTCAAAATAATAAATTATTACTTCTAATGCACACAAACATTTTGCATGTCTCATCTACATCCAAGAAAGACATTGCCACTGTTATGCCCAATTCCCTCAAAATGTTTTCGGATGTTTTCTGCTGTAATTGGCACACCGCAACTCATTAACTTGAACAGGCCTTTAATAATTATTTTGTGTCTCGTGCAAGTGATAACCGGAGTTTCAGTACCGTGAGGTAATGCAATCTTGTGTATTTGCTGCACACGCAAAATATTTACGTTGAAGGTTGACGCTAGTAGGGTTACGTCTCTATCTGTATGTATTATTGTCTATGTAGTACAAGTAATTGTATTAGAAGTAATTATTTACAATTTCGACAACCATACTGCAATGGACATTCTGGTATAATTTGTTGTACGAAAACTTTAATTAAAATGGGTTTTGTTCAGTAGCATCTGCTGTTCAGAACTGTAATTAGTGTTCCCGCATAGAAATGGCGATCTCTAGTATATTAGGGAATAGCATTATACTTCGCGTTTTGTATAAAAACATTTGTTTACCAATATTCATAACCATTGTCATCTATGGGAAGTTGGAGCATTGTTAGGTTATTTGTGTAAGGAGTTAAGAAGAATGCTTTTCTTAGACCTTCTAATGAAGCTAAGAACTTTATATTTTAGTTGGATCTTTGATATGCAGTATCATTTTCGCTTAATCAAATACTGTTCCTATAGCGACAGTGCTTCCGCCCAACAACAGTGCAAACTTGTTTTAAAAAGGGAACTTTATAGGGAAATTCAAAAACGTTCCTTCCGTTACTTCACTCTTGTATGCAATACTTGACAATTTGTACAGTATTTGTAAGCCAATTTCATTAGCTTTCAAACGAGGTATAATATGTAACATAACCCCCACTACAGGGTGTGCTAGGATGTTTCAAACGAAAATCGGCAAGTGCAAGATGCAAAAAAAGTTACCTCCATCTCTATCTCCGGAACGAGGAGTAATTGACCCTATGTTCGCATAAGCATTTTTGCTTAGAATGACCTCCCCTATCACTTCCCAATATATTTGACTTTCCTCACCGAACACCCTGTATATATATATATATATATATATATATATATATATATATATATATATATATATATATATATATATATATAAAGTATTCCTTGCCTGATCCCTTGAAGCAAGAGCAAAGAAAACTAGGCACATAAGTGACTCATCAAGTGTAGGTTAGGATGAAATAGTAAAATGTTGGAAAAGTTGACATTTTAATAAGTATGACTGACAAACCAAATATAATGAAAGTATTCCCAGCCCAAAAGGCTGGAACTACAGGAACAAATTCTGGCTTTGAAGGCCTATCATGAAGAATAGGTTACCGTAGTATTCAACAATGTTCAAAGAAGCGTCATGTTAGAATCAATAAAGCCGACAAATCTTACGAAAATTAAGGTCATTTTATATTCATACTTTACTCTGTTATTGTGGTATCAAAATGAGAACGTCTTGAATATGTCGTATTTTGTTGTAACTTTCTCTTGATAACACACTTCCATACCAAATTGCGTTTCTCTATCTCGAGTGTTTTGAGCTGTCTTTGTTTGATGCAAAAAATGTGATTTGTGCCGCCATGCTTTGTCTTCAGCTTGGAAATTACTGTCACTTTGTCAAATAGCTTTCTTCATATTACGCAACGCACATGCCAAAAATATTTTCTTTACTAATTTCTTCTAAGCCATTTCTTATTTGATTAGACTAAAAGGGTGAAGTGATCTATTAACCCGATAAAAGTGTGTGAAATGTTAGAACAGAAAGTGAAAACATTCCACTACTGCAAGGAAAAAGGAGAAGACAGTAATAAATTTTGTGCATTCTTATTCGAAATAATAACGAAGAAGTGCAACATTAAACTGGAGGTCGAAGAATGCACACATTGTACCGCGAGTTTGTGTCGGAAAACAGTGATGACAGATGATGAGGATGAATCAGACGTGTACTGCATTCTAGGTACATCCATCGAAGAAGATAGTGTTCATTTGCATACTGTCCTTCCCCAGAGAAAGTGAGCAGAGTGTTAGTTACAAGTCGCTTCAGCGCAGAACAAATACAGAAAGTATATGGCTACTATCATGGACAGGGTGGGTAAAAATCGTATACTCAAGCAGGTGTAAAATTTGAGGATAGATTCAATGTACAGGCATATGAATCTATTTTGGAATTTAAAGAGCGTAGACACAATAAGCGGTAGACCAACAAGATCAAAACATTTATGTTGATGTAATTTCTGTGAGCACGAGTAAGTAATCTAATTATTCTCGAGTGGCACTTGAAGATGTGGGCTGGTATAGTGCCTAGAGAATTTTCGACCAAGCACATTTGACCTGACGATATCTGGAATTCTGATGAGATTCGGTTTGAATACGAAATAACATCAGGACGTACGTTAAGCTTTAGGGGTGAAAAAGATACCAAAGCCCTTGTTCAATCGATCAAGGAACATTCGTATACGATTGATGTCCACAAATCTGCAAGTGCCACGTTGGGGAAGAGGATGTTACTCTGTTTGCAGAAGTCATGTGAATCTTTTAGACCACGGATAGGAAATGAGATTGCACCGCCTAATGTGTAGGTAATGGCTAGTAAATCGGGCAAATTGACAAAAAAGGAATGAGACTGAGTGAAATTTGTTTTTAAGAAAAATGTTGAAGTCAGACAGTACTACTGCTAGATTCCTGAAATGGTTAAAAAGATGAAGACATGATATCCACTTCTCTGACAGGCACAGCGGTACAAGTGAAGTTTCTTCTGGAGAGAACTATATCGCTCATTCAATCGCTGAACGTGTATTTCTTTCGCCAATACATAAATATCATACGTTGGGTCGAGGATGAAGTACGGATCGGAGCTTGCAATGACAACGAACAAAAGAAAGTGACCGAATGTAGATTTATTATGACAATGCGTTCCTTCACGTATAATCAACTTTCTGCTGACAGCTTTCGCAATGTGGCAAACAGCTGGTTTCGAAACTTCGAAACATGTCAGTGCTTTCTGTAATGTTAATGAACTTTGCTTCGACTTCGGATCTGAAACTTGATTTCAACGAAACTGTGACGAGCTTGCATTTACAAAGTGTGGTCATTGCTTTGTTATTTTTGTTTTGATCATTTTTTATATTCTCATTATCGTGCATGAAATTCTGTACATCTGCCAAACATTTGTGTTAATTATGCTAGTTAGGCCTACTTCTTTGGAATCAACGTTTTTGACTTATTTTGAAGCATATATCAAGAGAAATTGAAACAAATGTTGGAAAGTCTTATCTGTGTCAGACTGAACGTATGTTTGCTTTTCTAGCATATTTTTATTTTTTAGATATAATTCCTGGTACTCTGTGAGCCTGTTATACTTTTAAGGCTTCTATTAACAACTGTTTCATTATGTCAAAAAATGAGTATGTAACTTATTGTACGGTATATTAAGGATAACTACTATATTTCTATTCTTGTTAAAGACTAATTTGGAAGCTAACTTTACGAACATGGCGTGTATGTAGACAGTGAAGACGTTTTATGTCATTCGTACTGGCAACAGAAGTGGGACCTTCATGTACATTTTGTATTCACACTATTAAAGTGCAGTGTTTGTGAAACATGCCTGAGTTATAGTCGGAGTCTTAAACGAAGTTATTGTTGCGAAGCTGTTTCTGTCCAATACATTTTCTTGCTTTCTAGTAGTGAGTAAACCAAATTCAAGTATATCCTTTAACCTTTTAGCTAACACAGTTATGTTAATGAACAGTCTTGTATATGTTCAAACTGTTATTTTTGTCATTGCCGTCCCCAGTCATTCCCATTTAAACATCACTAATCCCGATATATATATATATATATATATATATATATATATATATATATATATATATATATATATATATATATATATAAGCCTCAAAAACACGCAGTACTTTAATTTTGATGGGCACCACATCGAAGATGTCAAAAAAACCTATAAATGAAATCAGTTAATATTGGTGTCTTCAAATGCGTATTTAATACTTACGTAATCACAGCATTTTATAGTGTAAAGATATATGGCAACTTTATTTCTACCCATTCCGTGGAAACGTGTCGACACCCATGATTAACTTCTGTATATACTTTCTTTATTTCTTAATATAATTTCGTTAACCTAACTAGTGATGCATACCCAATGGATAATGACAAGAGCAGTTGATAGATTTACTACCGCGGCGTTCGCCTGGTGAGAATAAGAGGTCTACGTATTTTGTATTCAGTTAATCTTTTCTGTCTTTTTCTACTTTAATTAACAATGTCTGCATTGGCCGCAACAGCGTGGAAAACCTCCGTCCCATCAATATCTGATTGACAGGCTTTACGTCTCCAGAATTGTAGGGCCAATTATTTCTCATTTCGAAGGTCGGCAAAAAGAAAGCTTCCACACGTTCTTTCTATTCCCATTACCTATTCCTACACCAAATTTGGTGCAATTATCTCTTGTGACATCACGCTCTTCCCTCGTTAGGAGCAATTTATATCGCTCACTAAATTTATGCATCTGTAAACCCACTTGCTATCAGTAAAACAAAGCTGAGAGTGATTTTGTTGTTTATCGCAAGAACTTTTGATTTCATTTTGTACAAAATTTAATTTCATCTTACAAAAGTCTTCTTTCTTCACAGTATCTATAAAGACCGTAGTATTCAGTGCAAACATATTCACATATGGTGCGTTCGCTGCACAAAGAATTCTAATTCAATTATTTGTCATTACTACCATATTTAAGATATTTAATTGAATCTCATTTCAGTGCATAAAAATCCATGTACATTTATTGTAAATAGCTTATATGATGCAAAGAAAACGGTATTTGCTTTTCGTTATATTTAAATGGAGCGTGAAATCTAAATTTCTCTTTTGCTCACAATTTTTGATAATTGAATATATTACCTTGTGGTATGAAGTTCCATGTGATTATCAAAATAATAAAACCACTTAGAAAGGTGCAAAGTATCGAACTAATACGTATAGCATTTCGTAATAGGAAATCTTTGATGCTCTTTAGAACGAAGTCGTACCGATAATAGCAAGTAGAATAGACACAATTTTGTGTCTGGTATAGCACTTAGTTTCGTAAGAAAACATATATAGATAGAAATATGGGCTATATTCGTTTCTTCAAAGTCGACCGCAGTTGTTTAGTTACGGTCGGGCACTGTATAGGGAGGCCCAAGGGAGAGTTCAAATTTATCCCGTCTTCCAGAAACCAAGTCAAAATATCTACAGTACTCTATTTGTACATATTATAATCCTAGAATATGGTGGTACTGATTGGAAAGGACACGTAGACCACAAAATTTAGCTGTTACCCTAAATTGGCTGCATATGTAGAACAATTATATTATCGCCAACACAATGGGAAAACAGGATACTGCGGTGTAGATCTCATAGAGCCGCCACCTATTTCTAGCGTTAGGAACAACACTGTGGATCACACGTTTGTGCACACACATAATCACACAAATTTGTTTGATATACGGTGAATGATGACCTAATCAAACATATCCCACGCTTCCGGTCATTATTTCAATTTTGCAAAAGGTTTATAATCCCTTATCAGCAATTTCTCCCGCTAACCCAACCCCTTATATTTATGTACTATAAGAAACAGTGGACTGCTGTTGTTAATATATACTATGGGAGATAGTGTGTCAACTCCATTGTTAATTACACTATATCTTAACTTTGTTTTTCTTACATGTTAGTAACAATCATTTTTATTGATTAGCACAATTTGAGATTGAGTGTATCTTCTCGCCTATTTTCCTCTTCATTCTGGGTGATGGGGTTTTACAATTTACCTACTAAGTTCACTATACACTTGGGTTCTGCTTTCAAACACAAAATCCTCAATGTAGCCGCAGCGAACGCCATCAGGCTATCAAGAACCAATATGTTTTAATAAGTGAATAATTATCTATATTTATAAAATCATTCAGCATCATGAAAAGATCAAATGCTTCTTAGCGACTTGCTCATTTAGATTTTTTACATTCACAAATCACACATTTACCAATTGAAATGTCTTTGCAAAATAAACTTATCTTGTACTCAGGAAATTTCAATTATAAGTAGGGAAATTATCATGGGGTTATATTCACCTTGCAGAAAATTTGTAGTAAGCAATATAAACATTTCACTAATACTTGTGCTTTCTTTGTTAAATCACATTATGAATATTTTCATATTTTATTAGTACATGTTAGTATAACAAGTCAAACTCCGAATGCCATAGTTATTGATGAATAATTAAGTTAAATAAATGTAGATTGTGTCAAAAAGAATACGCCGACGGAAAGCGTCATATTTTTCAACCACAAACCCGAAACGAAAGGAAGAAAAACTGTGTGTCAAGATACAATCTAGAGTTTATATGATTACCACTAGAGCGAGGCGTCCGTTTAGCGGCCATCCACCCTCCTACCATGAATTTCAGATTTTGGGGGCAGTAATGCAAGTTTAGAAACCTTTTGCTGAGTGAAGTCCAACAGAACTAATTTCAAGCCCTTACACCGAAAAAATAAGGATTTTAATAACTTGTATTCCATCTCAATTGCGCGTTAGGAGCTATAGGCCTATATTGCTCTTTCGTATGTTTTTGGTCCAAGGATTCTAAAGGTGGCTCTACTTTCGAGTTACAGGCTTGGTACAAAAATTCTGTAAATTTGGCCTAAGCATCTTTCCAGTTTTGATCACCTGTATTTCGTCCGTGTTTATTCGGTGTAGGGACCTCAAATTTGTTCTGTTGGACTTTGCTTATCAAACAGCTTCTAAAATTACGTTACTGCCCTAAAATCTAAAATCTAGGGTAGGGATGGGAGGTGGCTGCCCTCCTGCCCGCATTGACGGCCTTTTCAAGGGACTTTCATATGAAACTATTCTACGCTCTTTCAAGTGGTTTTAGTTTGATTTACTTCGGACTCTTGATTGCGAAGGTATTAAGTTCTGAAATAGAATTAATTTGCTGAGGAAAACTGAATCTTGACTTAAAAATAACCAGTCTTGAAGAAAATGATTCTAAAGTTAGCATAACATGAAATATGTTTCAAACATTACGTTTCGAAAATGTATTATCTCAAAATAATTTTATTAGCATCAGTATTCAAAAATAGCAATCAAATTTTGCAACTAAAATTTCACTCTCCTCCAGCTGACCAATACAGTAAACGTACACACGTGTACAAAATTCCGATAACTATATAATTATTTGAGCCAAATACAACAAAGAATGACATGTTAAATCCAATGGTCATTCGAAAGTGAATTTACAAACAACTGTTGCTACAGAAATGAAATTAGTAAAAAAAGTCTATTATCAGTAATAGCTTACACAAATAGAAAGTCCGCATTCTGAATCCGATATGGACACTCAAAAGTAATTTCCAAAACTACTGGTTCTACAAAAACGAAATTCGGTATACTAAGACGCATTATCATTTGTGGACTAAGAAAATATTAAGTATTTTTAGAAAATAATTTTGAATTAAATATGACCAACAAAAATTAACTTAAAAACATATAATAGCCATTTTTAGTCAAACGATTTTATTATTCTTATCAATTTTGCACTAAATAGTATACATAGGATGAATCTGTTATACCGGTTGCAAGTAAAGAGCAAGTCTTAACAAATAAATTCTTACACGATTTTGAAATATGTTTGAAATCTTGTTTTAAACTGTTCAAAATGTTTAAAACTTGTCTTTTTTCGTGTGTTTAAAACATTTTGAATATCTTTTTCATCTTTTAAACATTTGTGTTGTTTTTTTATAATAACTTTTTTTAAACCCTGAAATATATACAACCAAAAATTGGTCATCTTCAACTATGCTACTGATGCAGGTTCGTGTTCGATAACAAACAGGTAGATGCAATATACTTAAGAAAACGCGAAACGTTGGTTTGCCTAGATACAACAACAAATCTTTGTGAAAAATTAACATTTTTAAATAATATGCTCCCTGGATACTTGTCTCTCACGACACACAGAAACATATGATTTTAATGGCTGCTAGGAGTATTTAGTTTTTAAAAAAAGTTATAAAAATTGTTACTTTATGAACTTGCTATTCAGGGCTTTCTTCATTCATTTTTACAATTTAAGCATATAGATCAAAGAAGCGCCAAAGCAAATTAAATATTATTTCTGGAAAATCACTGTTATTCTAGAGTATTATAGTTTATGAAAGTGTTAATTCTGCAGAAACAGATGTATACCTATATTCATCCACATTAGGACAAAAACGCATTCAGAAAAGTATGAAACGGTACTTGAAGTCGTTGTCGTATGTTTCACAATTTCACATATATCTTGGAGACACTCGCAATTTTACTGTCAACATATAGATCTTCGGACTATAATTTTTACAGAGCACCATAATCCTTAGCTAGTGAATCACCACAAGTGATGTTCGCCGCATCGGTGCACTGCTGCTGCCAGTTGAATCCAATGTTGCCAAATAGAGATAGGTTTCCCATAGCATGCAATATATGGCCATTTTTAAGACTGGTGGAAATTTTATATCAAACACTGGGCATTTTTATAGTAATTTTGAGTATAAGACGCACCTAAATTTTGGAGGCAAGTTTCGAAGAAAAACGTGCATCTCATAGTTCGTAAAGTACGATAATAATACTACGTCAGTATATATCATATTTCAATAAAAGTTAAATACTACAGTGTTACTAATTAAGAACGCTACAATATCACGATAGATCATTTTGCTAATCTTAAAAACTAATTTACAGCAGACATCCAGTGGTGGAGACAGGGCTGGAAAAAATGTTAGAGTACAACGTATGATTAAGAAGGACAAAGAAGGAGAAGAACTGTTCTATCTTTGGGGTAAGATAAAATATTTTGAAGGTAGTTTTTTACTTTGCATTTAAGAAATCTAATTGTATAAAAACTAGAAATTAAGAAATTTATTTATTTATTTACTTCAGAAAACAACAGGCGGATGCCTAATTACAGTTTTCCATCATGATAATATAATTTAAAATACACATATGATAACAAAATAATACGATACCAAAATACTTTAAAATACATATAACATGATCTACATCTTATTTATTTAGAGTAAAATTCTGTCTATAGCTAAAATGTCTATCTCTGGGAGCTTTTCTGACATCTTATTATACAATAAACACATTTTTCTGACAGGCGATACATCCAATGCATTAGTCCTTTGCGCTGAAAGATGGAATATGCTATTAGGGGTCTGGTTGCTCTATGTGGGACGTGAAGTTTGATTTCTAATAGTAAATATTCTGAATCTACTGTACTGTAAATTATTTTATGTAAGAAAGATAAAATGAAGTGAGTCCTCCTGCTTCCAAGTGATTCCAATGAATAGTTGCTTCGAAGATCTTCATACTTCTCAAATTTCGGATATATCCTTGTTTCGTTATAT
Organism: Thermobia domestica; assembly: GCF_964235325.1. Lineage (NCBI taxonomy): Eukaryota > Metazoa > Arthropoda > Insecta > Zygentoma > Lepismatidae > Thermobia > Thermobia domestica. The sequence continues at coordinate 220,566,615 of NC_137456.1, read as the reverse complement.
GTTAAAAAGCGCACAAATTTATTTTGAATGTTTTCGATTTTACTTGCATATTTCTTCCTATCAGAACCCCATATTATCGATGCATATTCCACCTTAGACCTTACATAGGCAATGTATAGTGTTTTGAGGACATCGGTGTTAGAAAAATCACTTCCTAATCTCATCACAAAGCCAAGGTTCCTAAAGGCCTCACCAACTACTCTATTTACATGAATATCAAATGATAGGTTTGACTGCAGAGTGAGTCCAAGATCAGTTATATAATCCACTCTCTCAATTGGTGTTTGATTAATAATATACACATTGCGGACATAGTTCATTTTCCTGGTGTATGATACTACTTTACATTTTTTAATATTTAACAGCAATTTGTTTGATTCACACCATTGGAAAATAGAATTTATGTCGCTTTGCAAAGAAATAGCGTCTAACTCCGTGGAGACACTACGATAGATTTTTAAGTCGTCAGCAAACTAGTTTGTGGGAGGATGATATTACAGGTCGGAAATCATTAACAAATAATATAAATAATAGAGATCCTAAGTTCGATCCCTGAGCCACACCAGAGTCTACGACATATTCCTCAGTTAAAATACTTTTGTATCGAACGCGATGTTTGCGTTGGCAAAGATAGGACGCTATGAATTGTTGAAGGTTTTGTGAAAAATTGAATGTCACAAGTTTGCTTAGAAGTATGTCGTGATTAATTACGTCGAACGCCTTGGAGAAATCTGTATAAATTACATCTACTTATTCCTTTTTATCAACTTGGTTAGCTATAAAACGTGTAAGTTCTGAGAGATTAGTTACAGTTCACCTCTTTGGCATGAAACCATGTTGAAAGGGAGATATTACTGACCGTAGATGTGAGTAAATTTTTTCATATATAATAATTTCAAATACCTTAGATGGGGCAGATAACAGTGTTATCGGTCGATAATATTTTATTTAGTCAGTAGGACAACCTGTCTTGGGAATGGGACAGACGTCACCAATCTTCCATTTCATAGGAAACGTAGAATAAGCTATTGACTTGTTAAAAATAACCTGTAGGGGATGTTTCAGTATTTCGGAGCAGCCTTTAATGATATACGGTGGTGTTTTATCCGGCCCACAAGATGACAGTGGTTTAAGTTTTTTAATAGCATTCTCAACATCTCCGATGTGTATAAAGTTAATATTTAATTTATCCAGAATTTCCGAATTATTGTATTGCTCCATAGGAATAAGATTATAACTTGATTTATTGTGTATTACTTGAAAATTTGCCATAAATGCATTTGCAATAGCAGCATCGTCACTCAAAGTTTGATCGTTATAGTGAAACAAATTACTTCCCGAATTACTCTTTTTATTCTTAACATACGTCCACAAAGTCTTAGGATTGCTTATAATATTGGGCTCACAGTTGTTTAAGTATGCATTGTATGCCTTGGAAATTTCGTTTTTCGAAAGTGCTCTCAATTCTTTAAATTTGTTGTAGCGATACAGTGCGCCCCAAGAACCCTGCTTCCATTTCTTATGGTGATATGATTTGCTCTTAATTAATCTAAGTATGTAACTTGAAAACCAAATAGGATAATTGAATTTAGCTCTTTTTTCCGGGATGCGCCGGTCAAAAATAGAATAGAGTATATTATAGAAAGAATCCACAGAGCCGTCCACAGTCAAGCTATCTGTGATAGGTTCCCAATTTGTTTGTGATATTTCGTGGTACAGTTTATCAAAGTCAGCTTTAAAAATTATAATCTCTTACTTCGCTTTTCGTTGTACACTTAGCATTTCTAAAGTTAATATATTTATATTCGATTAGTAGGACTGGATGGTACGCATCCTCGGTACAAGGGGTGGGTGTTCGTGTATGACATCTACGCTAGTAAGGTTTGAGAGTATTAAGTCAAGCGTTTTTCCGTATGAGTTTTTTAATATTATTGAGAGTTTGTAAATTATAAAAATTCATTAAATAAAATAATTCTTGACATATTCCAGTAGATGCTAAGAAATTAAAATGAGTTCCCGTGACCTGTGAGAACTGTGAGAGATTATAATCGCCTGTCAGAAAAATGTTACTCCCTGGTTGTAGTACGCTAAATATGTATTCAAAATATTCTCTATATGTTGATTGATTTGACCCAGGTGCAATATACACAAGACACATATATATATATATATATATATATATATATATATACAAGTAACCGTATCTACAAAAACTTTTATTGTAATACAGTCCAGACTAGGAATGTTTGGGGGACGAATTTTCTGTACTCGATATTTTTTTCTTTACTGCTAATACAACACCACCACCCAATTTTTTTTTTACCAGAAGTAATACTATTTCTGTCAGCTCTTAACACGACATACCGCGAATCAAATAGTTCATAGTCATTGTGACTGTCAGTAAGCCAAGATTCAGTTAATGCAATTGCCTGACTTACTTACTTAATACATTTTCAGTTAGTATTTTTAGCTTGGTACGAATTCCTCTTACGTTTTGAACATATATATTAAAATTATTACCTTTTCCCCTAACTATATTGTCACTTTCACCTGTAACTTCGAATGTTTTTGTACTTACGGAAGTGTCCTTGGTGCACCCCCCTCACGCTGATATATTTCTTCCTACCTTGGAATGCCAGATGGAGGGTTGGGGGATTGAGAGGATGCTTCGTTTCCTTGTCGCAAGTTCTGTCCAGATTTTTCTTGTTCTTTATTGACAGGTGCCTTAGACGGTTCAGGTGGCTGAGCGTAAACTACCTTGGCCTGGTCAGTTTCTTGGAAATACCTCCCTTCATTGTTCTGGAGTTCAGTAAGCGTGAATCTTTCCCCTTCAATATACAAATACCGGAAATTGATATTTGCATATTTTCCTTCTTTGCGTGCTTTCACAAAGATTATTCTCCATCACTTTAAGAATTTTTTGTACGTCTCTCGTAAAATCTTCTTGTCTGAATTCCGTGGTCCACATGCGATAATTACATAACTAGCTGGTAAACGATAACCATTGGCAATTTTCGTTTCTCCTGGCTTCAAGGATGATATGGTCAAACATTCTTCTAAAAATTCAGTTCCAGCTGCGTCTTGAATAGATTCATCTGCACCACCTAAAGGAGTTAAGGTTTCATTCGTCGGATTTACTAAGGCATCTGCTTTTATATCCACAATATTACCTTTATAAATGCCACTCTTGTGATTGATGGCAGTATTACAAGAAAATTTTGATTTTTCTTTTGTGGAATTCTTCACTATAGTAGCCCACGTTGGTAGATTTTCAGCAATCACAACATCCTTAATATGAAGAGAAGGGATGAAAACTTCTTCTTCTAAACATTGTCTCCTGGGGTTGAAAATCTCTTCAGTTTTTGGTCCTCGATGGTCTCCGCGTCTCGTCTTCTTCTTTTCATCGTATGGTTTTCCGTGCAGACGTTGATAGGCATGTTTTCGTCAGAGTCTTCAAGGTGGTTTTCCTCTTCCGGGTTTTCCTACTCATAAAACTTCTTCAATCTCTGGAGTGCTATACTGTCTATCTTTTGATTCTCGGACGGTCTTATATTTACAAAATACGAATTTGTTTTTTCTACTCGTTCAATTATGCATGGACTAATGAACTTTCCGCTCAATGCTTTGGCGTGACCTTTCTTCCTTGTAGTATCCAACATCAAAACCTTTTCTCTTTCATTGAAAGCAGGTTTCGTAAGTATCTTGTCCAAAAATTTTGTCGCCGTTTTATGACGTTTGAAAAGATTTTCTTCAACTCCATCCCTAATCTCTTCTAATTGCTGTAAACGAATGGCATTATATTCGTATTGACAGGGGGTATTTGAAATTGCCTGATGAAGTAAACTAGGCTTAAAGCCAAAAAGACATTCAATTGGTGAAATTTGAGACGATAAATTCTTGGTGACGTTAAGCGAAAAAAAACTATTTGTTGTAGTAAGTCAGTCCATTCTCCTAAATCTTTGTCAAATAAAGCTGAGTTTAACCGTTTTCTATGTTCCTAATACTAATTTCACAAACACCGTTACTGTAACGTCCATGTAAATTTACAAAACGTATGTTAGCACCAATCAAAGCACATACTTCTTTAAATTTTCCACTGATGAATACACTGCCTTTGTCTAAGATAATTTCATAGAAAATTCCAAACTTTAAAATTACTTTATGGTAAAGAAATGAAGCCAAAGTACTTGCTGTAACATCCGGAAGGGAATCTGAAATTATGTATCTAGTACAACTGTCTACTACTACTACCAAATATTTATGATTCAACATATTATTGGGGGAATAATTCCCACCTATATCAATGTATAAACGGTAAAAGGGTTAAACTGAAGGATAAGTAAGCAATGTACTGTACGGAGAACCAATTTTCGTCTTTAATATCTGACAGCTCGTACACTCGCAAAATTTCTGATATATACATTTCTTCATGTTGGGAAAATAGAATGTTTTTACTAACATATCATAGGTTTTAGAATATCCAGAATTTGATGATTCCAATGCTGACAGTACAAGCGTTAGAAACTTTATAACGCAAAGAAGTAGGAACTGCAACTAAAAATTTCGTACCTTGAGAACTTTTCTGTTTTCTATACAGAATTCCATTCTTAATAGTAAAATATAACGCTAGGCGTTCTATTGTAGGATTTCTATCTTCTTTCTGTTTCAACGTAGAAACAATATCTTTAAAAACGGAATTTTACGCTGTTCTGTTGCCAGATTTGGTTCATCTAAAATTGAAAACGAATTTGCGTTCTGAGTAAACAAAATTTTCGTATCTTCTTCATTCTTTTTTTCGTCCTCCAAATCCCAAGGGAATAGAAAAGCGTGAAATAGCATCTGCCTCTATGTTGCTGAAGCCATTGTTATGTGAAATAGTAAAAATATACGATTCAATTTCACCCAGCCATCTGGAAATTTTACTTACATTATTTGTTTGCTTCAAGTAAAGTAAAGTGTGACAATCTGTCTTCAAATAAAAATGACGTACAAGAGAAAATATCTAAATGAACGCAAACAATACAGCAATGCTAGTAATTCATACTGAGATGGGTGTAATTGTCTCTCACTAGGAGACGTTGTACTAAATGGGTATGTGGTGTGTCGTCGGGTGAATTTTGAGATTGTGAGACTTTGCTGGCATCAAAATAGAAATAAAGAGGATAATAAGACATATATCTCATTAAAGAAGGAGCTGAAATGATGGCTTACTTGATATTATTCGATGCTGTCTCTTGACGTTGTTTGCAGCCAAAAGGGGCATCTATTTTCAACAAAGAAAGTAACGATTCTGCAAATTGACTGAAAATTTGGTAAATATAAAGGAACAAAGGAAGCCAATCCTAAAAGACTTTTGACATTTTTCTTTGTTTTGGGACGTTGATAATTGAAATGGGGTTAATTATTCGTTTCGAAATAGACAAACCATTTTTACTAGCAGTGTGACTAAGAACTTCTAATGAAAAATATCCCAATTTTGTTTTTTAGGGGGAAAGCTTTAGACCAATTCCTTTTATTCTTTGAAGCAACATACGAGTTAACTGCACAATTTCGTCAAAACTATCACTAGACAAAAAAGAATCATCAACATAGGCAAATATTTTATCTTGTGGATGACCTTCTAAGGTGAGTTTCACTAATTAGTCCAGGAAGTCTAGAGCAATTTTACCCTCAACCTGGGCAAAATTGCAACCTTTAGTTTTACACCTGTATTTTGTTTAGGTACCCCACCTGATGAAAATATCCAAAATCCGACAAAATCGGACCACGGGAACACCTCCAAAAACGGGTTTCAAAATGGCGGACCATGGTTTTTTTAAAAAATCGTAGACCTTTACGTTGGCGGCTCTAGTAGTCCTCTTAATTGACACAGAGACATGCATGATACCTCGTTGAAACGCTCATAGACAACAAATTCCAACGAAGTGACTTTTGTACCCATCATGCCCAACCCCTAGAATAAAAAGAAGAAGAAAGTTGATTTTTTTGTTTTTTCTCTTTTAAATTGATATTTCTTGGACCCTTGCAACACTGTACGTTCTCATACGCCTTCAGAAAAATTCCCACGCGTAGACCAGATATTGGTAACAACAACATTAAAAAATGAAGTACGTATGTTCAACAGTAAGGGAGATAAAAATTCCGAACCGCGGACCAAGGAGGGTCACTCTGTATATTTTTTTACAGTGGTCTAACTTATGTTTCTAAGATCTAGCTTCCTCCCTAATTGTCACAGACATGGAGCATACCGCATTGGAAAGCTTATGGAACCCCCTTGCCAACGACGTATCGTTTGTGCCCCCTGTGCCCAACCTGTAGAAAAAGAAGAAGAAGGAACCTTGAAAAAATTGGGAAAATCTACACTTTTACCTTTCTTGGGCTCTGGCAACCTTAAAAATCGTTGTGTAAAAGATCCTGACGACAACTTCATCACACTTCAAGAAAAGGGAGCTGAAAGAGTGAACATTGCCAGTAAGGCTCGTGGTAGTAACATTCTCGCCGCTGCAGGTATGGTGGTTCATGTCTCTTGTCGCAAACGTTACGTTGATGAGAAAGATATTGCGATTGCCCTAAAAAGAAAAACGTCATCGCCGATTCAAAAACGAGTTACTCGCCCGTCGGATGGGTCCTTCAACAGCAACAGTGACTACCTGTTTTCCGGAACGCCTGTCTTATTTGATGACCGTCACGTGTTGAAATCAGAAAATGTGCGAGTGAAAACACAAGCATTGCAACACAGCATTTTAAAGTGTTGCAATGAACGAAACGATAACTGGTCACAAACTGTCCGAGGTCGAATTGAGTACTTCTCATCTTATCTTCATGCAGCAGATTGTGTCTGTCACAGATCATGTAGTATCAACTTTCGAACAGGTAAAGCAATTCCTCAACAATACTGCACCGATAATCAGTCAGCGTCAAAAAAGTTCCGGGCTGGCCGACCTACAAATCATGAGAGAATCCGTGCATTTCAGCGCATCTGTAGTTATTTGGAAGAGCACGATGATGAGCAACTAACTGTTGGAAAACTTGTTACAAAAATGGGCACATTTCTTGAAGGGGATGATCACATTGCATATGACAGACGGCACATGAAGCGTCAACTAATGGATTACTTCGGTGACAAAATTACACTTTCTAGTGACAGTGGAAAAAACGACTCCATTACACTTCGAGAAACTGCCAATCACACTCTACGGGCATATCGTGATTTGCCACGAGAGTATGATGAAGAAAAGGAAAAACAGAATCATAGAAACCGCAGCTCGACTGATCAAAAGCGACATAAAATCCAAACTACAATCTGGAAGTGATACATATCCTTCACCCAGCGGGTCGACCATTCAGGAATCCCTTCAGTACATTCCACTTAGCCTTAAACTATTCTGTGCCACACTTTTTGCCGGAAAGGACAATGAAACCAAAATATCATCGATTGGCCACCGTTTGATGCAAGCAGCCAGACCAAGAGCTATATTAGCTTCTCTGCAGTTAGGTGTTGCTGTGCAGCTGCACCACCACTATCGATCGAAACACCTGATTGACACGCTACATCACCTGGGATTTTGCTCTTCATACACGGAAGTGCAGCGGTTTGAACGCTGTGCTGCAAGTACATTTGGTAATCGTGTGACCGAAATGTCAGCAGACCAGACTCTCCTCTTTGCAGCGGATAATGTAGACCATAATCTCCAAACGCTGAGTGGTTTAGGCACATTCCATAGTGTGGGAATGTTGGCGGTCAATACTCCATCCACTACTACCAGTCTAACCATTCTTCGGAAGCCTGTCTCTGATGCTGATGTGAAGTCCCTTGCCAGTGTTCCCATTCATGCATACACTGAAGCCAGGGCTATTCTTGAAAAGGTCAACTGTGAACTGGTAACAGCACCATCACCGAACGAAAGCTCCCTGGACATTTTGTGGAAACTTTCCTGGCACTTTCCGTCCCGCACTCCAAACTGGTCAGGAATGATGCAGGCCATTCACGCAAATCCATCTCTTCATCATCCAGGGAAATCCACTGTTCTCTGCTTACCGATTATTGACCTCCCTCCATCTGATATGTCATGCATCTGTTCCACTTTAGTGTACCTGAATAATCTTGCGAGAAAATATAAAGTCACACCAATCATCACCTTAGACCAACCACTGTTTTGGAAAGATTCACGTATCCTGCATGACAGAGCACATAACACCAGTATTAAGGACACGGTTCTCCTGTTGGGCTCATTTCATACTCTGATGAACCTTCAAGGAGCAATTGGTTCCCTGATGGATGGTTCAGGCTTACGTGAAATCTTGCATGAGGTTTATGGAGAAAATTCGGTTGTACATATGTTAAGTGGCAAGTCCGTAGCAAGAGCCTTCCGTGCGAACATGATAGTTGACCTCGCATTAAGTGCATTGCTTGTGGAGAATGTTTTTCTGGAGACCAATAACGAAATACACAGAACTATCATCGATGCTTACTCTCTCTACTAGAGTCTGATGTCGGGTGAGATTAATGTAACTGGAGCTAGTTCTTCACCTCTTCTTCAAGAAGCCCAGAAAAAATAGAAGAACGAAAGTCAGAACTTATTAACACATCAAAAACAAGTCAGTTGTGGCTTGCATACCAGCGTATGTTGACTACAGCAAGGAAACTTGTGGCAGTAGACCGAACAGGAAGCTGGGAGGATCACCTTGATGCTATAGCAGAGTGCATTCCCATATTCGCTGCAGCAGGACACTTCAATTATTTGAAGTCGACATGCTTGTACCTGCAAACAATGTTAACGCTGCCATCGGTTAATCCAACAGTTCACGAAAGCTTTCAAAATGGGTTCGGAGTTATTAGAAGAAGCAACCGTTATTGGGTTGGGTTGTCTTCTGATCTAGTCATAGAGCAGGTTCTGATGATATCGCTAAAATCCACTGGGGGTCTAACCCATGGGAGTGGAATGTCGGAGATGCAACGATCTTTGTGGGTGCTCTCAATGCCAGCATGCTCCGAGTATAATCTGGCGATGCAAACTCTTACTCACACAGCATATGTCACTAGCGAACAACATAAAGAAGCCGAAACGTCAAGAATGTCACGTGATATCAGTGACACACATCGCATTCTTGCACGACTGCAGCCCATCTCACCATTTGACGGAGACAAATCATTGAGAAACATTGTCACTGGTGTCATAGCGGATTCCTCGGTCAACGTCCATAATTTATTTTCAGTTGGGGAAGAGCTTGCGAAGAAACTATCTGGCAAAGACCTGTTCACTGTGAAGTGGAAGCGTGCTGATAAAGTCAAAACTCTAGCATCCCCGAGTAGTGTTAAAATTAGCAACGATATCTCCGTCGATTCGAATCTTTTGTTTCAAAGACTGTTAGTTGTCGCTAATGCAGGCAGCACATCTTTAGAGGAGACCTTAGCTCATGAATTATGTGCCTACCCACCAGCTTTATTTGAGTCACCCAGCATGATGCGTAAGGCAGACAAAGCCCCACTGGCCCATGTGATACTAGAGTTCAGCAAGCAGCAGACCACACAGTTTGAGGAAACGGAGCCAGACAATATTCTGTATGTCTTAGACGGAGGATCTTTGTTACATAGACTACAATGGTGTAAAGGCAGTTCGTACGACAATATCGCTGCATCATTTGCTGAGTATATAGTTGGTAAATATGGCACATCAACCATCATGTTTGATGGGTATGCATCACCATCAACGAAAGATGTCACACACCGTCATCGAGCTGGATCCTGTGCTGGTTCAACAGTGCATTTTATGCCATCGATGGAATTCGTGGGCAAAAAGGACAGCTTCTTGTCCAACAAAAGTAATAAGGAGCAAATGATCGACCTCATAACAGTCCACCTAGAGAAAGTAGGTTGCACAGTGCTTCACGCTGACGGAGATGCTGATGTTCTGATAGCCACAACAGCAGCCACAGCTTCCAAAACCTATCACACTTTTGTGATTGGAGAAGACACAGACGTACTACTTTTACTCCTATATTACTCACAACCGACTCCATTCCGCCTCGTCTACCGCAGTGAAATAAATACAAGAAAAAACGTTAAGCCCGATTATGACATACACCTAATTCGTGAAAGTCTTAGTCCCAGCTTGTGTGAACATCTCCTCTTTTTGCATGCCTTTACTGGTTGTGACAGCACATCACGAGTGTATGGGCTTGGAAAGCAGAAGGCATTTATAAAAATGCAGAAAGCGCTTCGAGAAATAGCTTCTGTATTTTGTTTTCCTGGCCAGCCAGCAAGCGCAATAATCGAAGCCGGGCATAAAGCAATGGTTCTATTGTTTGGGGGTGATGATCACATCGACCTCACTCGTATTAGACATCGCATGTCCAGTGCAAAAGTCACAACAGCCAAATGTTTCGTAGCTCCAGAAAGACTGCCACCAACTGCGTCTTCCACCAAATTCCACTCTCTTCGCACCTACCACAGGTCCAGGTGTGGAAGTCGAAACCTGCAAACGCTACAGAATGGGGCTGGCAAGAAAGGAATGGTGAGCTCCACGCAATCTTATGTGATCTACCACCAGCTCCAGCGAATTTGCTCACCATTGTTCATTGCAACTGTGTTACCGGGTGTGCAACAACGCATTGTATTGCAGAAAGCATGGCCTTCCATGTGCTATTGCTTGTGGTGTCTGCCAAGAAACTGAATGTTTTAACTGTTTAAATGAATATAGTGAGGACAGTGTTAGCGTAGGCGATGACGATGTAGATGTGTAATTAGCCTCCAAAAGTCTTTCGTCTTCCCATTCTTTTGCTTTCGAATATTTTTGCTTTATATATAGGTGTTATGTTTCTATAAAACGAATTGTCTTGTAAACTGTATTATGGTATGACCTTCTATTTGCTATTTCTTGTGGTGTGTGCCAAGAAACTGAATGTTTTAACTATTTAAATGAATATGGTGAGGACAGTGTTAGCTTAGGCAATGACGATGTAGATGTGTAATTTTCCTCCCAAAGTCTTTCGTTATTCCCATTCTTTTGCTTAAGAATATTTTTGTTTTATGTATAGTACTTATATTAAAGCGACCTTTGATTTAAAGAAAGAAACAAGATTTTTTCAATCGTACAACGATTATCAGGGTTGCCAGAGCCCAAGAAAGGTAAAAGTGTATATTTTCCCAATTTTTTTAAGGTTTCTTCTTCTTCTTTTTCTACAGGTTGGGCACAGGGGGCACAAACGATACGTCGTTGGCAAGGGGGTTCCATAAGCTTTCCAATGCGGTATGCTCCATGTCTGTGACAATTAGGGAGGATGCTAGATCTAAGAAACATAAGTTAGACCACTGTAAAAAATATACAGAGTGACCCTCCTTGGTCCGCGGTTCCGAATTTTTATCTCCCTTACTGTTGAACATACGTACTTCATTTTTTAATGTTATTGTTACCATTATCTGGTCTACGCGTGGGAGTTTTTCTGAAGGCGTATGAGAACGTACAGTGTTGCAAGGGTCCAAGAAATATCAATTTAAAAGAGAAAAAACAAAAAAATCAACTTTCTTCTTCTTTTTATTCTAGGGGTTGGGCATGATGGGTACAAAAGTCACTTCGTTGGAATTTGTTGTCTATGAGCGTTTCAACGAGGTATCATTCATATCTTTGTGTCAATTAAGAGGACTACTAGAGCCGCCAACGTAAAGGTCTACGATTTTTTCGAAAAACCATGGTCCGCCATTTTGAAACCCGTTTTTGGAGGTGTTCCCGTGGTCCGATTTTGTCGGATTTTGGATATTTTCATCAGGTGGGGTACCTAAACAAAATACAGGTGTAAAACTAAAGGTTGCAATTTTGCCCAGGTCAAACCGTATTTTGACTCGACTAAATCTACGCATACCACTAGTAGATGTCTTAACACCCTGAGGCAAAAAATTAAAATGGTACGAACCGGCGCCAGAAATCGAAAAAGCTGTAATAGGTTTTGATTCTTCACTGAGGGGAATATTAAAAAATTCTCCGTCGTTGGTAAATGTAATTTAATAAAATAATTGAATTTAGCGAACTAAGTTTGCACAATTATCACATGATCACTTCACATCTAATACACGGCTACTTCACAAAGGTATGATTTTCTGAGGTCCATCAGTGTAGCCATAGGAAAGAAGAGGTCTTAAGAAAATTTTGAAGGTATTGGTGGTTATATCTCCATTGGGTTACCAGGTTGTGCGCCATAATCATTTTAAAAGTTTAATTTGCCTTCAGGCAATTCAGGTAATTTGTTGCAGGTGTGGATTTCAGGTTATTTTCAAATATTATGTGATCAAAAGATAGTTAAGTGTGTTCGTTGGATGGCTTAGTGTATCGTCGACAGTGATACATAGAAGCCGAGGGTTTCTACGGATTTTGCTACTTCCCTTAGGATCCTATATCTTGGGTATTGGTTAGATTTGTCTTTAGGCGTCAGACGGAGCACAATCGGACAAGTGTATTAATTTGCCTCTAGTATCTTGTTTTGTGTTGAATGGAATTCGCTGTTGAGAGGAACGCTGCATCGTCTGCGAATTGGAAAAGATTTAGGTTATTCGGTAATTCCGAGAAATCGGCAGCACGAGAAGTGTAAAGGAGAGGTAATAGTGCAGAATCTTGCTGAACTCCACAATGGAGAAAATAGGGTTTGAGAAGTATTCATTGATAATAACGCATGGTATTCGTTCGGTCATGAAGGATGGTTAGGAGAGAAACATTGTCTAACTTTCTTACAGAATCTGGAATACCGAAAAAGCTAATTAGATTAATTAGGGCATGTATAAATGAACCCCAAAGTAAAATCCGGGTAATACAATTTTTGTGCACGAGCTTTCACGTCGAGAATCGCCTCAAACAAGAAGAGTCGTTGTCACCATTATTATTCAACTTTGTCCTGGAATCGTTATAAGGAAAATCAAAGATAGCAACCAGGGCCTAGAGTTGAACGATGTTCACCAGGTTATGGCGTACGCTGATGATGTAAACTTAATAGGGAATAATAGGAGAACAACAGAAATAAATGCAGAGATCTTATTAACGTTTGCAGATACATGGGTTTAGAAGTAAATGCAGAGAAAACTAAATACATGGAAGTGCGTCGGGACCGTAATACTGAAAATTATGAATGCGTTAAAATATTAAATAATACTTTTGATAAAGTGGATACTTTCAAATACCTAGGATCAGTATTAACAGACGAAAACCATATTCACGAAGAAATTAAATGTCGACTAAAAACAGGGAATTCGTGTTATTATTCAGTTAAGAATCTCTTGTCGTCGCGAATTCTGTCGAGTAATTTGAAGCTTAAAATATAAAGAAACGATACTCATGCCCGTTATTCTGTATGGTTTCAAAACATGGTCATTTACTCTGAGGGAAGAACATAGACTGAAAGTATATGAGAGCAAAATCCTGAGACGAATATTCGGACCCAAGAAAAAACGATAATGGGCCAATTATGTGGCTAGGATGGAAGAAAGTAGAAACGCTTTCAAAGTCTTAACTGGAAGTACAATCGGAAAACGACCATTAGGATGACCATTACGCAAATGGGAAGACAATATTAAGATGGATCTCCCAGAGATAGCAATACAAAGGTGAAACTGGATCCAGGTGGCTAAGGATAGAAGTGAGTGATTAGCTTTTGTGACCACGGTATTGAACCTCGGGGTTCCATACGCCATAGGGTTAGTTAGCTTACCAAGCATGAGTAGATCTCTAGGCCGATGCTACAAATACATGAAATGCACACTTACAGAAAAATGGGTTCTACTGACATTGGGTAGTCTATATAATCTTCGTATGCTAGGGCTAGCGGAGAGGAAGAGATAAGATTTCAGATCAGGTTACGTCACGCACAGTCACGCACCTTCATTTTCATTAAAAATGGAAAACCCAAGAGAAACCAATTTCATCTAACATTCATTTGTGACAGTCTGACACAAATCATCACACTTACCTGCTAAAAGCACTTTTCAAGCCGCATTATTCGGGGAGACGCCAGCTTGAATGTTGGTTGACGTGTCCCCCCATTTCCCCGGAATTAGTGCCCGCACAGACGGCTGAGACAACTTTCGAGAACGAGGAGAGGGTCATATCCTCCAATGGCATTTATTGCAATTTGTGCCCAAGTACCGGAAGAAGAATTGATACATATTGATGAGACTACTAAACGCGCCACAGAAAGAAGTTCGGTTTGAAATACTACAGAATACGAATCTTTTTAAGAAAATGGAAAAGTCAAAACAAATCAATTTCATCCCACATTCCTTTGTGGCACGCGGACACAAATCATCACACTTATCCCAAAAAGCACATTTCAAGTCAGATTATTGGGGGGAGTGTCTCTCCAGGTCCAAGATTGGGGGAAATATCCCTCTTGTCCCCCGGAATTGGAGTCAGTGCTCATCACACTTGCACAAGATACTCTAAACTGTACTATTATAAGTAAGAAATTTAGAACTGAGTTTAGCCAAGATATGTTTGTAGGAGCTGCCATTGTCCAGATAACTGAACAATACTCCAATGTAGGAGAAATTGATGGCTTATAGAAAGTTGATAAGGAAGAGATCTTCCGTATTTCTGTTCATCTGTATAGAAGACCTACAAGACGCATGGAATGTTTAGAGATAGTTTTTACATGTTCTGTTAGAGTTAGTTTTGTATCGAAAGTAACTCCGGGATCCTTATGACCATTGTTGCTTATAATAGTTAAACTATTTATGTTATATGAAATATATACAACAGTTTTCTTTACGGAAATATACTCTTATCCGGATTAACTTTTAGGAGCCACATGCTGCACCAGGAGGAAAAATTATCTATGTCTCTCCAAGTACCTCAGATTCTTCTGGACTGTTCAGTTCTCTGAAAATTTTCCAGTCATCTGCAAATAATAGAATTCTGCTGAAATTTGAATTGAAGCAACTAATTAGGTCTTGCATGTATAATATGATTTGGACTGATCCAAGTACACTTCCCTGTGCTACTCGGGAAGTTACAGGTAGAGGGTTAGAAATTGATAACTCTCTAGGTGCCACCTTTTAAGTAGCTATTCAACTAAAACAAGAGAGGCCCATGAACACTGAGTCTATTGAATATATTGTAAATTATATAAGAATGGTTAATGGAATCAAAGTCATTGGATAAATTGCAATAAATATTGTCAAATTGTGTATCTCTCGCTTTATATATATATATATATATATATATATATATATATATATATATATATATATATATATATATATATATTATTTATGTCAAAACTGAAATAAATACTTACTACACTTAATATAAGGGATAAGATAAAATATTTAAATAGCATACACTAAATTAAATTTGCATATGCCAGCCTATGTTCACCTTATCACATTGATATTTTGACATGAAAGTTACTACTATAAAATGTACTCAAAAATTATTTTCTCCTTCTAAGTATTTAATAGCATATATTAAACGACATACCTTACTTTAAGCCTTTTGGCATTACCATTTTCTTGGTATAGTGTAGAAAATATTTTTCCACGCTGTGTGTAATGCATTTTTCAAACCTTCTTCCACCGTTACTCGTATATCCGGACCTTAGGCTTTAATTTGTCCCAAAGATTCTCAATGAGGTAAAAGTCGGTACTTTTGGGTGATGTTTCAAGCCCTTTTGAACAGTTGTAAAACACGGTTATAACATACACCTCAAGTTTGGAATCAATATTTTGATAAAATTAGAAGTCTTCCTCATTTCCAATTTTCCTTATTTTGTTGAAGATTTGGCCTAAGAACATTAAGATATATTCATATTGTCATTGTTTTCTCAACGCACACTAACTCTCCAAAACCATATGAACATACAACCTAAAACATTACCTTTCTTCTTTATAGTTTTACACTAGAATGGAGGTTTTGATATTTAGCTCTGTGTTTGCTTCACTGAAAATTATAATTCTGCCACCATTCCAATGCAGGTTCAATTTAGATTTGCCAGTATACAACACATATTTTAACTATTTTTGGACTTATCTACGAAAGCCCTACCAAAGTACGATATGTTTCTTAATTTCTATAATAATTTGAATGTTCCTCTCTAGCTATTCTTACATTATACCTTCCCTTAGTAATCCTACACAGCTCAATACACTGACGATGTAAAGCATTGCCATAATCCGCTACTGTTTGAACGAATTCGTTGAGCTTTCCTCACACATTTTCCACATTAAGAGCCTTCTATTGTTTTCTAGTCGGAAAGTAAGGCATAACAACAACAAAAAATGCTTACTATTAAAATTTAATGGCATCGGTAACTTATCCCACAAGGTACAAACACACGCAAACGAACAATAATGACTGGAAGAAACTAACATCCACATTTATTACTTGCCTGTTCCCGATACTTTCTTCTACTGGAAACAGATCTCAAGCCTAACATATATTATCTTCTTAACTAATGGTAGTCGTCGTTAACATTGATTTCCGATTCTCCTTTGTAGGAAGATTCTAACCTAAATTGGTGTCACTCAGATACCTCGTTCTATTTAAACCTAGTATGTGAATTCCTACATACAGAATTCAAGATGGCTGTCATGATATTCATACAATCATTTAAAGCAATTTTTATATTAACACCAACTTTCAACACTAGCTCTTTCTTCGCCCACGCGTCTCTATGTTACTGTCCTATCCCGATACTTTCTTTTATATTAGATGCAGTAGTCAATGGCACAGTACTTTATAAACAGATGGCGATCGATCAAATATTAGATCACATTGTCAATTTTACACCAACTTTGGAACACTCTGTATTTAAGAATAAATTGAAGTGTAAAAGCATACCAATTAAAAACGATTGTGTTATATGCAACATGTTGGTGTCTTCCATCGACACGTATTATTTATTTCAGCAATGTTGCACGTTTGAGTGTAGAAATCACACTTTCAATGTTAGGAGTGGCCTCCAAGCATAGACAGAAAAGAAGAATTTAATTTAAAAAATACTGCCAGAGGGCTTCTAGGACAACTTATTCAAACCCTGACGTTGTAATTACAAAATTCAAAATGGCGGGTCCAATATGATGATTAGAATTACAAATGTTCTTCTCTGTCAGAATTACAAAATTCAAAATGGCGGATCCAATATGGTGGTTACAATTAGAAAAAAAGTCTTCTGGTTTGAAATGCTCTGGAATTAGCCAAGTACAATTATAGCTGGCAAGAGTCAAAGCGAGAGGTTTGCAAACCGATTGAAAAAACCCTTTTGAACTTATTTTAAAGGAATGCATGATAAAAGTCGTCTCTGCACCGCTCATTATTCGGTGAGTTTACTTATGGTAAATCTCATCGCCTCTCACTATTCGAGGTGCTTTGGGACCCTCGCTTCTCAATTGTCAGGGAGCTATGTTTTAGTGAGGCCCCTCGGCTCTCACTGTCAGAACTTCATATATTCGCAAATGTTGTAATTATGAATTTATTGAGAACACGTTTTAAAGTAATGATATCCCATAAAAGAAAGTATGTGGTACATAAACATTGTTTTCACCACACACCACAACTAGCGAGATGCGAGAAGATTCACGTTCAATACCACTCCTGCTAGTGAGAGGCAGGGGTACTCAATTTATTCAAGCATTTTGTTAAAACAAAAAGAGAAGGGGGTTCCAAATAAGTCTGCAACTTTCTCGCAGTAATTCAGAATAAAACATGACTGTTCTTGGCTAATTGCAGATCATTTCAAACCAGAAGACTTTTTTCTAATTGTAACCACCATATTGGATCCGCCATTTTGAATTTTGTAATTCTGACATCAGATTCTGAGTGTGATGTTCTTAATCCCACCTGACAGTACGTTTTCTTCTACAGTAAACGATTGTTTTCTGCCTATGCTTGGAGACCAGCCCTAAGATTCAGAGCCGAAAATCCGCGCCATTGCCAAAATAAAAAAGCTATGAATCGATTATTTTCTTGTGTTCTATACGTATGCAATCTTTCATTCAAATCTGTGAGTTACACTTCTGCAAGTCTCCTTGAAAGTACTTTTATACTGTAATAAAGGGGTGGAAATGAAGTTCCAGACTGAGAAAATAGTCATCAATAGATACAGTCTGATCGAGATTTGTCACGAGAATATATGCCCAGGGAGGCGGCGGCGCAAGCAAATTTTCATGGCGAACCCACTTAAGATATAGCGTTTTCTTGCAGTAGACGTCCCTGCTTTCATCCCAGCGTGAGAAACTTTTCTAGCAGGGAACGTTTCCTATGCGCTAGCTGTTTAGTTGCTAGGTGGGAATAGGGTTGCACGTGAAAATGGATTGTTATTAGAGAAGTTTAGCATTTCATGGCTATTCTTTTCGGAAGGAAGTATTGATGTGTGTTTGTGTAACGATGTATACCTAAAGTAGTAGGATCACGTAATAAAAAGTAGCGAATTATAGAATAAAGACGTTGTAGACGGAACGTACAACATACAAGTATGTGTTCATGTATACCATTCCGCTAGCAGCTGTTGTGAAGGAAGACACATCAAATTAAAGTGGCATCGTCATTAAATCTATTAGATAAGCGTAACATGCCAACATTGGAACCCTTACAAAGATGCGAGATTTGGAGATTGGCGGACCACTTCGTATTGTAAACTGTGTGATAATTACAACTATATATGCAAGGAAACCATGTGTGACACTTGAAGGAGCTGAAGAATTATTTTTACCAGAATGCTGTACTGCACAATCAGAAGCAGATAATCGTGCATTATTATCGTATTTGCAAAGTGGAAACTTGTGTTTAACATATAAAGAAATAAAGAATAATTTATCTGGAAGTAAAATGCACGATCTTAAATTTTATGAATATTAATATTTTGATCGTAAGTGTATGGATCATATATAAGTAAGATGAAATACGATTTTTCCTCTTCTTCCTCAATTTATGCGTGCACAAACATCTGTATGCATAGTGACGTTATTCTGCATTGCTCAGCCACTGGAGTAACATGTCTATGAGAGCTTCTGCATCAACTATAGATACTAAAAAAGAGTACTTATTAAATTTTGAATATGTTCTTAATTCAATGAAAACCAAATTAATTTGTATTAGACTCGATAGTGACACTTTTAAAACAGTGATTCGTGTTGGTACAGGACTTATGTTTGGAGTTAAGTTAAATTTGGCAGAATTCGTGAAACTTGTATATTTCACACCGTTTGTTTCGAATTATTTAAATTCTCAAGTGGAAATTACATTTATAAAATCTCTTGGACGGAAAAAAGAACTGGTAGTGCGAAAACTAATGGGTGAAAAATTAGCGATGTTAGAGAAAAAGGAACACTTCATGCTCATCGAAATAGTGTGTACTTAAATTCAAGTGATTAACTTTATTTCGTGGAAATTTCACCATGTATTTAACATGCTGTGAAAAACAGTAAAGCTTGTAGTGTTGTGTGCTACGTGAATATTTTGTCTTGTTACAGATACTATTCGTAATCATGTACAATTGCAATGTCTTACATGTGAGGACTTGCTAGAATTTGTACATGTGTGAATGAACAGAGTATTATTAATGGAATGAACATCAGTTTTCCAAGTGCATCTCTTAATAATAATAACAACGGTGAGGAGAACATTGATGGTGAAAGGTTAAAATTGGAAATGATTTTTTTTTTGCAAACGAAAACTCATGGATTCAATTAGGTATGAATTATTTGATACTATACAAACTCAGACAAGGTGGGGGAAACCAAAACTCAAGCTTTAGGGAGTGTCGATAAGGTGGAATTCTTTTCACAAAAAAGGAAATTGATTTGTTTTTTGTATTTATACTGACCAGTGTAGTAATAATTTAATGTATTTATTAATATCAAGGTTTCAAGCAATTCCAGCGAAATCTAGAATACCGTTACCTTCAGATCTTTTAAAAAAGTGATCCTGTAGTGGTCAAACTGTCATTGATTAATGGTTGTGCAAATTGAGTCTCTCTCTCACGATCACAAAATCTACAACATATCACGGTGACAAGTAATTCCACCGAAGTCCAAAATAACGTTACCTTCTGCTGTTTGCAAAAATGTGTCCCTGTAGTTGCCAAACGGTCAGTGCTTTGTGGTTGTGCCCGTTCAGACTTCTTCTCAGGAGCTCATATCTACAACATAGCACGGTTTCAAGCAGTTGGACTGAAATCCAATTTCCGTCAGGATTGTGCGGGGGCTTTGGTATTTCGAAGGGGCATTGACTCTGCAAACCTTTTCTCGCAAAATCGACAAAGCAAATATTTTCTAATTTGAAGTCATCTGTGCATCGGCAGAGTTTCGTTTATTTAATGCGGTCCTTTTAATCAAGGGGATCCCGTTTTGAAAAGGGACCCTTTGCCCCCTTAACCTAGTTTTCGAAAGAAACAAAAATACCTGTCGATGTATTTTCGGTCTAGTATATATGTGCCAAATTTGAAAGAAATCGGATGAACAGAAACCTTTATGAAGATATCTCCTTTACATTTTCAATTTCTAGACTTGACGGTACTTTTCACAAAAGTCTTCAATTGTCATTAGAAGACATTATCGTAAAAATTAAGTTTATTTCTCCATCAACTGCAAGTCTTATGGGCTCCCTGTACTTCGCCTCTCCGAACATGATATCGAGAATTTAGGATTATGATATATTGATGTCGATATATTTACGATATCGAACGTTGATATGTGTTAATATCCATATCGACGATATCGATATATCGACATATCGTACAGGCCAGAAAACCCAGAAATTATGCTTGATGTATACCAGAATCAACAATCAAAATCTAATTATGTTCTTCCGTCTCCGTACTCAAGGTTGAAGTGGAAGAGGATGAACAAGGACAAGCATTTTAAGAAAAAAATATTTTAATAAGCTAGTCATACTTCCCCCCTAATAGAAAGCTAGTAATAGAAAACCATTACTGTAATTTCCCTTTTACTTCTGTTTCTGATTGTCATCACAAGTCAGCGACAATACAGGTACTTTACATAGTACAGCAATATACTCTATATTTTTTCAGAACTAAGTAAACCGGAAGAGGAAAAATCTTGTGATATTAAAGTGGAATGTTCTCCAAATATTTATAACTCATTGTCCTTATTTCTATCAATACTATTGTCACAGACTCAGAGATGCAAAACTAATAGAACTAGATTTCATTCCTTCCTTTCTCTCAGATTAAAAGACTTGTGCATTTTGCTGAGAATGTCATTCTTTTAAATATAAGATCCCTATCTCGGGATAATTGTAGCTACTGGTGTTTCAAGGCAAACGGCACCCGAAAGTGTAAAGTTTGTTGACTCTAAGCCCAACAGTTTGTTAAAAGAGATTTCACATTTTATGTTTGTTATTTCTTCACTACAAAACACTTCTGGTTGATTCTATTCATGGTGAATTATTAAACTTATACACACCAAACAATTACTGTGACAGCTAACACCGTGCAGCTAGACCATCCAATATGCATCTTCTTATCCCATAATCGTCTCTGGTATGGGCTCTAAAGACCACTAGTCTATCTTCTCGTTTCCTTTCTCCTGTACTAAAATCAACAACGACATTTAGCACAATTCTAATTTCAAAATATACGTGTATTAGTATCAATAAGGTGAAAGAACAAAAGTGAGACGAAGCAAGATTCATAATTAATGTAGGGAGAAACTTAAACACTTCTCAATATAAAATTGGAACGCATAGATGTCTGTTAGAGATACAGATGTGAGACAGAGAGAGAAAAGGCGACAGTAGAAGAGAAAGAGCAGTGACCACAGACAAAAATATTCGACGGAGTAAAAGAACTTAACATTATCAAGTTTCGTTTCCAGAAGTCCATCAGTAGTATGGAAATAGTGTTTATTTTTTAAAATATTTTTTCAGAACTATTGGAATATATACAGAATGCTTGAAAGATTCATTAAGTCACTTTCAAAATGAATAGTACACCTGGTGGTCAAATTAAGCAATCAATTTACAGTGACACTGTAGAGTTCCGAGAAACATCTAGGATCATGCCAAAAGCTTAACACAAACTCTTTCTGTCCGCGTGGTTCGGTTGCAAATTCATTAATGTTCATTAAACGTTCTGATCCAAAATACACTCTAGTAGGACTGTTCCTTCGACAATTACCCTAGAGGACGCCAGTTCAAATCTATAAGAGAGGCGCAAAACGCACTTGATACCTTCTTCGCTTCACGGCCCACCAAGTTCTACCGCGAAGGAATCCAGGGCCTTCCAGAACGTTGACAGAATTTCGTCGATGCTGATGGGGACTATTTTAGATCTTCCAAGTACAACTGTGTTAAAAGAAATATTGCTCCTATACCGTAACATATTTTTCCGCAATAACTTTGTTTCGTTACGTATATTTTTTTCTTACAGTGTTCTTGGGAGAAAAAAGTTAGTAACTAATATTTCATTAATATTTTATACAAAAGAAATGGGAAATAAGGATGAAATCAGCGAAAAATAGAAATCAATAGCAACTTTCATCTAATACCAACATAGTACTGCAAAGTCCTTAAATGCTAATTAACCCAGGATTTTACATCCAAATTATATGAAATGAAATCTTTAAGTTTTGCATCCACGTTTATACCGCCTAGGCTATAGGAGATAGTGATGATGAGAAATGAAGAAAATGCTTGAATGAAAAATGTGGAAGAAACTGGAGTTTCCCCGAGAAAACCCACGCACACGGTGTTTGTCCACAACAAAATTCACTTGGCGCGAGTTGGGATCAAACCAAGGACCCCATGCACCTGATCTCAACACTCTACCACTGAGCCACCGCGGCACTCTACATCCAAATTATGTTGGAATATAACAATTCTCGTTAGAAAACCCAAATCGGCAATGTGAATTGAAGATTAGCCTATACTTTAGATAGCATGAAAAAGTGTAAAGAGCATAACCTAACTATGTGGCCGAGTGGGTGTCCTCCCCGCTGGCCTAGTGGCTAGTGCGTGAGCCTTTGGTATACGGGGTCCCGGGTTCGATTCCTTGTGGGAAAGCTTGCGAAATTTAATTGTCCTCGAGGTTTTGTGTGCGTGTCCCAGTCGTTCTAGGTTATTGGAAAATCAAGATAAACAAATAAAAAGCGAGTAAAAGTAAGTAGAAACGTACTAATAAGTAGATAAGCAAGTTAATGAGGCATGTTCTGTGCATCAGTTAACTTAAGAAAAAAAGTGGATTCCGAGACGGATTAATATTTCACATTTCTTCTATGCGGCAGTTCGAAACCACCGTAATCCTTTCAATCTTTTTAAAAGTAATTCATCTTTCTAAACATTAGCACACACTACATCAGTAAGAATTTATATTATGATAGCCTATACCATGAGATTTAAAAGAAAAAGTGCAGTCACTTATTAATTATTGCGTAGTTAGTAAGTTTTCAATAGGTTCAGTGCTTGATCGTGCGGTCTGAGAATGTTATGAAATATAATTTTTTTTTTATTTTCCGATGATCAAGGATGCGAATATGTGTAGTCACAACTTGCGCTTCCAGAGGCCTCAAGTTCACACGCGATAAAATAGCATTTCTTCATTACGCACCATTTTCAACAACTTTCAAAAGGTTTAATTATCATGAGAGAAGTTCTCCACGAAATGTTTGCTCTATTGAAATCTACTGTATTTCTGACGATGCTTTCCTTATCAAATATGTAGCTTAATTTAATGTAGAGGGGGAGCGGTTTCTCAGTGGTATAGCCTTGAACTCCGCTGCTTGGGGTGCCTGGTTTGATTCCAACTCACGCCGTGTGGACTTTGTCGTGGAGAAACACCGTGCTCGTTTGTTTTCTCCGTGCTATCCCGTTTCCTCCCACTTTCTTCGTTTCACCATTTCACTCATCTTTGAATATCTCCGACTCCTTTAGCCTAACCGGCATAATCGTAGGACGTAAATTTGAAGATTTCATTTTTAATGTAGAATTTCATACGCCCAAACTGTTGAAAACTATCATTCTTTTAACTTTATTTGAGTTGATTTGATTTTGTGTTTAACGTCCCTTTCAGCAGCGAGGCTATATGAGACGTGGACCTACAGATTAACGTAGGTCCCACTGGGAATCGAACTCGGCTCTCCCACACCTTAGCTTTACTTCAATTCGGAATTAAAGAGGGTGTACTTACTACCCCAGAGTTTTTCGATGAATGCATTTTTACTAATTATACTAATTTGTCTTTTAAAAAGGCGAAATCAATAAGTTTGTTTATTTAATACGTAGTCATTGTTGAACAAAGTTCACATTTTTATATCTGGCAATAAGATCCCCTCTCTTCTGTCTCTAGACCCAGTCATATTACTTTCAAGAAATGACAAATTACGATTTTAATCAAGAAACGGAAGCTGTTCTACTAACTCTTGTAAATAATAATAATAATAATAATAATAATAATAATAATTATTATTATTATTATTAGTTTAATATTATATTTATAATTATAATTATGATAAAACATCTGAATAATAAAGTTATTTTTCACCCTTCTTTAAAATGTATGTGAGCTTCTCTGAATCTGGATATGTTGCTTTATAATATATAAAGAGAAAGGGCTTCAAACAGCAATTTGGCAAAAAAGATTTGTGTGAAAGATATAAACAACTTATCAGTTGTTCTACAAAGAACTAAAAAACTGACCTTGTTTCTGTTTGCCTTTAAACACAATGTTACGATTTATAAGGCGCAGACAAAAGTAGAGAGCCACGTGATATTTCGCTTAAGGGCAGCTTCGTTGCTAAACTGAAGACTAGCATTCTGTCAATATATTGCATAGCTATCAATAAGTCACATTCACAGGTTCTTTCCAAACATTTTGGTATAACAGGTTAATCAAACTACGTTGTTGTAGGTAAAAGATGAGACTCTGAAAGACTGATAAGTGTTGGAGCGTTGGAGCTCAAGGAATCGGGTCCTGACTTTATGGGTTCGGTTCCCTTTTATTCAATTATTAACATAAAGTTGTTAGACGAAGTTGGTGTCATTTGAAAGGTTTTGATCCGTTGAGAACAATTGTGATGTCAGAAATTGATCTCTAGCCATGAGTCCTAAGAAATGGGATACCTAAGTTTCAGATGCGGATACATTCTACTCACCTTTTAAACATAAAGTTTTTGGACGCGGATAATAATATTGGAAAGACCTAGTCCTTTGAGCACAGGTTAATGTGAGAAATCGGTTCCTGGCCTCAAAGCTCCATAAATGAGGTCAGGAATTGGCTCAATATCAATACCTGGGTGCGCAAGACAGAACAATATTTACAGCTGTATTGATGGTTTTATCTCGCGTAATCAAATACTGAGATTGAACCACAGCAAAGGTTTAAATCATAACCCAAATGTTTGGCAGCCGGATATGATTTCTGACATCATCGCAATGCTTAAGGAACGGAGACCTCTCCAACGCCATCACCTGGTTCAAGAAACACATTGCTTAATAGACGAATAAAGGAGACCCGAACCAAAAATTTCGGGATCCTATTTCCAGGGCCTCGAATCCATGGCCTGATTTCTGACATTACTGCTGTCCTCAATCGACACTGACATTTCAAACGCCACCACCGTAGTACAAGAACTCTGTGTTTAATAGGCAAATAGAAGAGAGCCGAGCTCATATTTTTGGACCTCATTTCTGGGCCTCAAATCCAGGGTTCCATCTTTGACATCACCTATGTACTAAGAGGGTCCAAGACTTTCCAACGCCACCATCTGCATCCATCTATTTCTTGCTTAAAAGAGAAATAGAATGAACCTGAGCCCAGAATTTCGGAAGGCCCATTTTTGGGGTTTGGAGGCAATGGATCGATTTACTACGATTACCACTGTGCTCAAACGATCCGAACCTTTCGAACGCCACCACCTTCGTGCAACAATTCCATGTTTAATAGGCGTATAGAAAAGACGCATACTCAAAAAATTTTAGGACACAGTTACTGGAACCTTATGGCCGGGACCCGATTACCACTGTGCTCAGGAGACCCGGAACTTTCCAACGCCACTAACAGCGTGCACCAATTCCATATCAAACACAGTTTAACTACTGAAGGAGGATTTTAATGGATTTTTTTTCATGCTGCTTAAACAATTTACAAAATAGCAATATCAAACGAAATTTCAATATATTAGTAACTATTGTCATTTAAAATGTTCGAAATGGATACTGCATTAATTTTCAGAAATAATTGTAAACTTCTGTAATTTTATTATGTATGTGACCACAGAAATATTTTCCTTTCGATTCTTTTAAGATAACAAATATTTTGTGAAAGGTAACGAAAATTAGGAAGGAACCTTCTTTGGGAATTTCTCAATATTGATCAGTGAAGATGAACAATATGTTTAATGTTTCTAAATAAAATACAAAATATAGTTTGGCTACTGCATATGTTTGAAATTACACTAATTGCTTCTTAATGAATGATTTTTTTATGAAAGTTCTGAATTTAAAATTACTTATTATTAATTTACATATTAATATACACTAACACACATACACCTCGTGCTTATATATTAAAGAAAGCTGGCGGAACAGTTCTCAGTGATACAGATAGCCTCTTAAATAGATGGAAAGATTTCTTTGACGATTTTCTGAACACGCAGAAAAAAGGAAAAACTAGTGTTCGTGGAGAAAAGGAGATACACACCGCAGAACCCTATATTCCAGAACCCAACCGAATAGAAGTAGAAACCGCTATAAGGAAATTAAAGAAACATAAATCACCGGGTGTAGATGAAATTCCGGCTGAGTTAATTTTAGCTGGAGGCGAAAAATAGTGGAACAAGATACACAAACTGATTCTCCTTATATGGAACAAGGAAGAATTGCCACAACAGTGGAAACAATCAATCATTGTTCCAATTCACAAGAAAGGCGACAAAACTGACTGTAATAATTATCGAGGCATTAATCTTCTGTCAATATAGTATAAAATACTTTCAAATATTCTATTAGCAATATCGACCTCATACGCAGATCAAATTATTGGAGATTATCAGTGCGGATTCAGACGAAATCGATCAACTATCGACCAAATATTTACCATTCGTCAAATACTCGAAAAAAAATTGGAATACAATACCCCGGTACATCAACTATTTATTGATTTTAGAAAGGCGTATGCCTCGGTTAGGAGAGAAACATTATACAACGTTCTTACAAAACTTGGAACACCGAGAAAGCTAATTAGATTAATTAAGATATGTTTAAATTAATCCCAAAGTAAAGTCCGGGTAGGAAAATTTTTGTCCACGAGCTTTCACGTCGAAAATGGCCTGAAACAAGAAGATGCGTTGTCGCCATTATTATTTAACTTTGTTCTGGAGTACGCTATAAGGAAAATCAAAGATAACAATCAGGGCCTAGAGTTGAACGGTATTCACCAGGTTATGGCATATGCTGATGATGTAAGTTTAATAGGGGATAATAGGAGAACAATAGAAAGAAATGCAGAGATCTTATTAAACGCTTGCAGGGACATGGGTTTAGAAGTAAATGCAGAGAAAACTAAATATATGGAAGTGCGTCGGGACCGTAATACAGCAAATTATGGGTGCGTTAAAATATTAAATAATGCTTTTGATAAACTGGATACTTTCAAATATTTAGGATCGATATTAACAAACGAAAATCATATTCACGACGAAATTAGATGTCGACTAAAAGCAGGGAATTTGTGTTAGTATTCGGTTCAAAATCTCTTGTCGTCGCGAATTCTTTGGAAGAATTTAATACTTTAAATGTATAAAACGATAATCATGCGTGTTGTTATGTATGGTTGCGGAACATGGTCCCTTACTCTGAGGGAAGAACATAGACTGAAAGTATTTGAGAAGAAGATCCTCAGAAGAGTATTCGGACCCAACATAAACGGGAATGGGAAATGGCGGAAACTTCATAACGAGGAATTACATAATATGCGGTTTACCCAACATTGTTATGGTCGTCAAGTCTAGTAGGCTCAGGTGGACAGGTCATGTAGCTAGAATGGAAGGAAGTAGAAACGCTTTAAAAGTCTTGACTGGAAGACCCATCGAGAAACGACAATTAGGAAGACCTAGGCGCAGATGGGAGGACAATATTAAGATGGATCTCGCAGAGATTGGAATACAAAGTAGAAACTGAATCCAATTAGCTAACGATAGAAGTCAGTGGAGAGCTTTTGTGAACGAGCCATTGAACGTCCTGGTTCCCTAGGCCATAGAGTGAGTTAGTCAACACACATACACACACATATGTGTGTATATGTTTTGTATGTATGTAGAGAGATAAAAATATCACACAACTAGATACATATGCACAAAAAATATCCTTGTGATACAAGCAATTGTTGCAGAAATGATCCCAATAAATTCATTTAAATTGGAAGTATTTCATTTACCATCGGAATAAAAAAATCACTGGTCACGAGCCATTGACCAGTCTTTTTAAAAGAAGAAATTCATTAAGTTTTGACCAAAGCGTAGGCAGAAATTTATTTCGGGGTGTCCAAACTCAATATGAGGGTATTTCACATTAAAATTCCTAAAATTACCCCCAAAAATTATGCTAAATGCACACAAAAGTCGTATTGTCGGGGGTTTGAACCCCAGGACCCGACCCTGGGTACATCCCTGATTGTGACCCCTCAAGTCCCTTTTCTACAGCTGCTTCAAGTTCGAAAATGTTATCATTCCCCTTGTTTGCATTCAATTCTAACATTCCCGCGCAAATAGATGCTTAAGTGTATGTCTTCACTCCTCTCATTTTCATATTTTCATTCTTACCGCCGTGATTAATCCACTATGGTAGATAAGTGTGATTAGCTAAGTAAAATCATCACCATGAAGACGCAAAACATGTATTTCATACTTTGACCGTTTCTGATTTTGAGAATGCTACTGCGTACAATATAGAAATTACTCGGCGCCTTGTATATCACATCGTCATTAACAAATCATATATAATTACATTGTTTAAATAAAAATTAAAAACTTTTTGTGACACTTAACGTTTGGGATTCGAGCAAAACGAGCAGGAAAATTTTTAATAAATCAATTTATTTGCAAATCGACTACAATATTGATTTAAGAGGGCGCCAATATCTTTTTGGATTGACGCGTCGTTTACTCATTTCCAACACTTTTCTTCTCTTTTTGCTCGTTCGGCGCCCTCTTGGTATTAGTGGTAACCACCCACCTCGAGTCTCTTAGCTACAGCTTTGGAAAGACTGCTCCACGATGGATACAGCGATATTGCGAAACTGGAGAATCGGCTAGACATACAGATAACGAATGAGTCACAGCATATAAATTTTACCCATATGACCATGTGCTGTCCCATGCGGATAATAGCAATGACAGGCGCTATTATTATTATTATTATTATTATTATTTTATTAAATGTGATTTCACCAAAAGACGAATAACTCAGAAGAGTCAAGGTAGCGATGCACAATGTGTTTTCAAAAGTATCCCATAACAGGATTTGAACAAACGATAATAGTGTCAAAAATGCCGGTTCTAGCACACCCCCTAACCAACGAATTAGGCTAAATCTCCAAAAACATCTAGTTTAAGCACACTTTTTGCCATAATTTCTCCTCCAAGTGTCACCAATGCCAGTTTGAGCACACACCACCTCTCAGTACTTTTGACCAGCACAGTAGGATAGCACAGAGCATTTAGAGAAAGACCCAACTAAATATACGAAGTTACATAGCA
The DNA here is from genome assembly GCF_964235325.1 of Thermobia domestica. NCBI lineage: Eukaryota > Metazoa > Arthropoda > Insecta > Zygentoma > Lepismatidae > Thermobia > Thermobia domestica. Next base: position 220,536,929 of record NC_137456.1, on the reverse strand, counting down.
CAAAGTATTTACATTATTACAATTCTAAACTAAGATTTGGCAGGATGCTTTGCGCACAAGCTTTTGTAACATTTAAATCAGAAAAAAATTTCTAATTACAAGCACTGGGGTCCTATACAAAATATATTTACTGCATTTTAATCTCCAGTTTATAAGATTTCATTTGACACTTGAATAAATAAAATCGGTTAAAATTTAACTTTAAAAAGTCAATGAGGAGGAATGTATAATAAATATAGCATTTACTGGAATAGGTGGTCTATCACTGATTCATTTGAACGATTCCATTGCCAGCGCTGCAACGTCCATCTGATTCTCTTTCCTTTTCCTCACACCAACATATTTTCTTTTCTCTTTCCTTCAACAGAATTTCTAGGTAGCAGTCGTGAGATGGCGCTGTACCCATGACGTTGTATAATGCCTGTTAGGCTATGTCATATATACATACATATACGAGCACTCTTTTTGTCTTCAGCAGAGGGCGTTACATCGATGAAGTTGTCTAATGCTCGTTAGACTACATCACAGATGACGTCCTTGAATCCGTAACAAAATATCTCTTGGATCTCTTTCTGGCATACAATCCTTTAGAGAGTTCATGTAATCTAGAAACAGGGTTGGAAACTAATTTTTAACGTGTTTTCCCAGAATTTAAAAAAATACGAATTAAGCTTTGAAACTATTACCAATGAATTACAGCCAAATAGGGAAAACATGATATTTTAACATGGTAACCAACCCTGTCATCAGTGGCGTATTGGAGGGGTGTTATTTTAAAATGGTTATATCTCCGTTGTTTATTAAGCGATATTCAAAATTCAAACGATAATCGATAGAAAGATAAATGTACTATTTTCTGAATGTCTTGTATGTTGCATAACGCTAAGGATATTATTACAAAAACTCAAATAACTCTCTTATTTATATAGGGATCTTTAAAATTCAAATGGTATTCAAAAGTACTGCTTTTCCTTATGCGTTGTGAATATCTAATCTCAGTTTTTATGAGTTTATAACCATAAAACACTTAAAACATATTTAAAATTACAAGTTCGGATACTGGTAATGAAATCTTCTGCTAACTTCGTTCTCTATGGGAAACAATGATTGCTTAAACTCAGTCCGTTAGTCATAGTTCAGGCAGAATAAACAGCCGATAATTCCGAAGAAGACTTCTGTGTTTTCTTGACCATTCTTAATGATTACATTGAAAATATTAGTAAGAATAAATTTCTTTTAGGGCTCCAAAGTAACAACTCCATGTTTTTACTTTAGAAAAATTTTTAAATCATTTTTGTTACTTCTTAGATTCATTTTCAAAGAACACCTGGTGCATTTTATAACCATTAGAAAGATCTTTCATTCCATCATACTTCATAAACAGTTTCTTAGTTTTCACCTTTTTTAAAACTTGATCAGTATTATCATTATGTCTCTGGGGTAATATGGTTTTGTATTTCTCATTTAAATGTACTAATATTCTTTCAGCAGTGTATTTTGTTTGTATTAATTTCCATGAGGTTATTTCGTATGATTTTTCTTCCTTCAGATCTTACAATTTAGCAAGTTGTAAAATGGTAATATCGTTCTTCTTGTTTAATTGTGATGCCATTTTCTATTTATTGTACAAAAAACTTGTAAAACTTGTTCATTTTTGTAATGAACTTATCTCGTTATATATATATAGTTAATTCTATCAACAATATATTTTATATGTTTGTCTGTTAATTCTCCATTCATTACTTTAATAACATTAAGCTCATCCTTAAACATAGCAATTTGAATAACCATATTTTTATAATACTCTTTCTTCGAAACTATATTAAATCGTGTAGATAAGCCAGTGATAACAGCAGAAGTAGATGAAAATGCCGTTGTAATAATCGAATAGACAGTAACAGCAATAAATATATTTATAAATCCTGCAGAAGCAGAAAGTAGTATCGAAAATGCAATAAGAGTAACATAGATACATTTTAATCTCTTAAATGTTCTCTTATTTTCCGCTAGTAAGTTTTGGAGTGTTAATATAGTATCCTGAATTAACGCAATTAGATTCTCTCGTGGAATGTTATCTGGAATATTCATTTTATTAAATAAGTTTTTTTGATATTACCATAAAAACACTTACAAACTAAAGAAATCTAAGAAACATAATTGATTTATATCTTCTCAATCAATTTTTCTTTTTTTACATCATATTCAAGGTTTTTCTTGCCAATCATTACAACATAAAAAAATGTTTTATCTGGCACATCGCTTTCAAAATGAACAGTCAATTTCAAATTAGTTCTGTGAGTTACAGTTACTGATTTATGCATGCTTGCGTTAATTACAAACATTGGTCTATATTCTAAAAACTCTTTAGGATAATAAAACATCTCAGTGTTTTCAATGGTAACTCTCTTGTATATCGTATACATTTCGTAAGCTTTGAGATATTTATGCTTTTCAAAATCTAAGTTCAAAGACTCTAAAGGAAAAGACTCATTTCTAGAATTACGAAAATGGATATTCTGTACTTTACATTGATCAAAATAGCTTGAATCTCTTTCTTGATTATCATTCCCATCAGTTTGGAAAAATGCAATCAAAAAATAAGGCATATTAAATTCACTTGAGTTAAATTGGTGGTTAGATCGCATTCCAAATATTTGCCTGTAACTGATTTCTGTAAACATTGATATGTGATGAAGGAAATAGGAATCTTACCCTCTTTTAACATGTTAGATCTTAGCTAGGTAGCATAGGTAGCCTTATATTTAACAATAGACATTCTCAACTCCATATTTGAAATCTTAACTTTACCTGGATGTGGTTGATTATTCTCATATATTCTATCCTGCTTTTTAGCTTTGCAAATAACATATGCATTATCATCAGAACCACTTCTTTTAAATGTATATTTCAATCCTCCTTTCGATATAATATCTTTATAATCAGAACAAAATCGTGGTAAAAGTCTTAGTAAAAATACTAATTCTTCATCTATTCTTCGCCATGTAATTCCTGCCCATCCACATTCATCATAATGATTTGCTTCTGGTTTTGAAATTGTACATGTGTTTACAGGTGTCGAAGTTAAACCAGGATAATCTATAATATCTAATATTTGTCCATGTTTACTAACTTGTATTTGAGAAAACAGATGTGGGAAGAAGTCATTAACAAGTCTAATATTTTGACCAGCAGTATATTCTCCATTCGCATCTCTACCCCTAATTTTGAAAGTTACATAAATATTGGCATAATAAGGATGAACGAACCCATCCCCAACATCTATATCAAACTCAATAGATCTGTTTGGTTGTTTAAATTTTCGATTGTCTTTTGATTAGGTTTAAAAGATTGTAATTCATATGACTCTATTTTATCCATATTCATTATAAGAAAAATATTGTTATTTTTTTATGAATTCAACCCATAAAACAAACTTAAATATAACTTCTCCAAATATCCTTATTCCTATTCACCTGACTAATGATTTCTGAAAAACTATATCCATCTGTAAACATTTTTAATACTACAATACATAAATACCTGCAGATTACCTCGTTAAAATGTATACGATTGCTACTGTACTCTATATTATGATAAAGGTATTTTACGAGTGTCTTTGGTGGATTACCTCTGAATGAATCAAACACATACTTTCTACTTCCTTCTTTCCAATAACAAATCCAATGTGTTCCTATATTTTTAGCTGCATCAAAGTTAACAATACAAACAATACAATAAGAAATAGGTCTGATAATTTCTTTGTATTTTTCGCTTCTACTAGTCGTTGTTTTCTTGTATTTGGATCATTGTTATGAAATACTACATTAAAATCAATGACTATTTCTGTATATTTTTCTAGATCATCCTCATTATAGTTTTTTGGGATCATGTTTTGTTAGTAATTCCCATAAACCTTCTGTTCCTGTGTAATGTCGATTATTATTAACTAAATCAACACCATGAATTTTAAATTCTGTATCCCCTATCATATGTATGATTTTTCCATCTTCATCATACGGTTGTATTCCAAAACTTTCATCATCTCTAGTTGCATAATATCTCGAAGGAATCTTACCAAAATGAGTAGTTGCTAAAGATTCAATTCCTTCTACTTTATACTTAATTTGCTTTTTCATATGTTTTGTTTCTTCTGTTATAGTGCTTTTTCATATGTTTTGTTTCTTCTGTTATAGGCGTATCACTTTCACTTATTGAAATCTCATGCGTAGGAGGGGTTACTAATAAACTTGAATCTACTTTCGCGCTTTTATTTACAACTGGAACTAACTCTTGAATTATATTTTTATTTTGTTCTGCTACTTTTGATATATCTTCTCCTAAATCTTAAATTCCATCAATAACAGGTTGATCTTGTTCTTTGTATTTCTTATATTTACTTCAATTAGCCTGTTTAATTTCCTTAAATCTTTTAGCAAGTTCTTCTTTTAACTATATATATTTCTTAGCTTCAGCAGCATTTAACTGACTCATTTATTATATAAAGAAAAATAAAAACGTAACCTAACGTAACATAACATACACGTTTAAGTACGTTCAATCACGTTTAGGTACGTTCAATTACGTTCAATTAAGTTCGTTAATAAAGATTGTGTGTGGATGGATATTTGAAGAGGAACTACCAGTTCCTCTTATTTCTTTAAATGTCTTACAATATTTTTCTCTAACGTTATCTCTTATTGCTTTTCTAGCATTTTCATATTCGAGTATTATGACTACATCTTTGCTTTTAAACCATGGAATACCATTTGAATCTAATAGTACAGTTGACGTATTGTTCTCGAAGTTAAATATTGAAGTATTGAAATTACTCGATAGAACTCCCAAGGACATTTATTCAAATGGTATTATTGTTTACACTAGATCTTTTTTTATTTCAACATACAATTGATGTCCGGAAGCTGTGTTACAGCTCCTACTCAAACGAAACAAATATTCTTATTAAGTGCCTTTAAACCATGGATTACATTCTGTGTTTGTTATAACTGCTATCTCTTGTCTTTGATTCACTATACTTTTAAAAAGTCTTTAATTTTATTTCTATATTTACCATTATTCGCTTTCCTATTCATATCTACCATTAATTAACCATGCTCTTCTTCCCAACAATTACTGGTATTGCATAAAGATTGTAATTTTTCAAACGACAGATCAGATCCAACAAATTCATCATATATGTGTCTTAGATTTACATTGTCCTGTCTAAAGATACAAAGAAAATTTAAGTTGTCTCTTATTAGCTGTTTTGGTACTTTAGAATATGTTTGTCCGAGATAGAAACAGTTCGAACCTTTATGACGACCTCGAGTAAAATACTCTCTAACGGGGTTTTGTTGTTCTAAAATGAAATCATCAAACCCTACCACAGAATTGTTCTCATCGTCATCTAACGGAATAATCTCTTCGTTGTTTCCTTTTACTATTGCAATTGTGTTATTAATATCTCGTTCTATGTCTTGTAAAAGTAGTATTAGCTGTTGATATTTAAGCTGATGTAGACTTTTAGAATAGATATAAACATTTGTAAATTTAACTCAATCTGGTGCTAGTAAAAGTTATCAATCATTAGTGTTGTTTCACCTCAACCACTAGGCCCAACTATTAGACATCTTATATCATCAGGTAACAACTTATCATCCTTCTTCTTCTTTATACTTTGGTCTGATAACGTTACTTGAAAATCCCATTTATTCATTTCAATTTTTATTATGTAATAAATGAAAGTATTTAATTTAAACGGTTATCATCTGTATTAAACATGTATTTGCATTAACCATTTGAAAACGATTTAGAAGTAGTTGTTGCGGGATTGTATACAACATATTTAACACCAAATAGTAAAGAAAAATAATAAGTTGACAATTTCTAGCTATGATAATGTACTTTCAAAACAACTCATAGTTCATCCTGGTCAATATAGTTTAAAAGAATTAGAAGAATATAATAATTCAAATCTTCCATTCACCTTCGATGTCTTTAAAAATATTAAATTTACTGAGGACAGAGAGAAAAATAGTTAAAATATTTAACAGGCCTTGTGATAGAACCTTAGTTACCATTAATACTGTATTAGGTTTTAGTGAGAAAAACTTGGCTAGAGACATAGACACGTCAGAGATAAGGTGCCAAAATTTCACCCATTCGATACTATAAATATTCACTGTGATTTAGCAGAAGGTATGATTTTAAAACATAATGATACAACATATAACGAAACAGATTTAATTGCGTCGTTGAGAACACATGGAGAATTTAGAGAACCAAATATACGAGCCTAGAGGAAAGATATTCTTCCCAATACATCACAACAAATTTAATAATTTCAAAGTTTCAATTCAAGAATGTTGATTTGATTGATTTTGGTGGAGCTCGTATAACTGTTCTTCTCGCTGTTAAATAGATATAAATTTTGTATATAATAAATATGGATATCTTTGGTAATGTTAAAAGTACGATAAGCGGTATTAATATTAGTGAAGAGCTCAAAAAACTTATTGATCTAGATAAAGTTTATACATCAAATAATATAACATGGGTTGATTTTAATAAGAAAAGACTTGTTAATGTAGCTTATGCTATTGACCAACATGATGTAGTAACTTTTCATCAGCTTGAACCAATAAATAGTCAATTAGAAAGTGATAGAAACAGATTTGAAGATGTATTAAATTCGTTACAAGGCACATACATAATGATAGATGATATTAACGCTTTTCGGTAGGAATATATGGAAGAAATCCAAAAGAATAAAAATAATGTAGTTATTTTGTTTAGTGCAAAGGTTCCTATTTCAGAATTCAATAAATACAAAGCGGAAATGTCATCGCAGTTAGAGAATGTTGTTAGAAAGAATGATATAGATAAATTTGTTACCAAAGAAGATTTCCAAACATCAAACAAAGAAGCAAATATGTTTATTATGAAGAAAGAACTATAAATCTATTATGCCGATTGAGAACTAAGAATGATAAAGACCCAATCTTTAGAATATTTAATCGATCGAATGGTTATAAGTTTCTCTATAATGGGAAAATAATGCATATAGAATTAAGTTTAGATAAATACTATTTACATATATTTTTGAATGTTACTTTAGTTGCCACTTTTCCTTTAGACGTTAAAAATGGCGATGTAATTACGTTTCAAGCAGATAAAAGTTCAGCTTTCGAAGAAGGACAATTATTGACTGTTATTATGAACGTAGAAAGAGAACAAATGATTTTCTATACAATAAATATGATGAATTGTGTTAAGTGTAAGAAATCAACAGATACGAAGAAAAATACCATTAGAATAGAACAAACAAAGGATGGAAGATATATTAAGAAAGGTATATGTTCTGTATGTGATGTTACTAAATCTCAATTCGTTAAAAAGAAATATTGACTTGAAGAAGGTAAAGGTATTAGAGAAAACATTATGGAAGAAATTCACAAACCTTCAAGAAAGAATTATCCTAGGTTAAGTGTTATTATTAAAAGTATAGATGATTTATGGCAAGCAGATCTTGTGGAAATGGATAGTGGAGTATTAAAAGGTGTTTCCAAGTTAAACAAAGGCTATAAGTATTTGCAAACGATTATAGATGTATTCACAAAATATGCGGTTGCTGTTCCTGTTAAAGATAAGAGCGGTAAGAATGTTACAGAAGCGTTTAATACCATATTAAGAACGAGAAAACCTAGTAACTTAGAAACTGATCAAGGTAAAGAGTTTTACAATAAAGAATTTAAGAAGTTGATGAATGAAAATAAGATTAATCATTACTCAACCTATAGTGGTAAGGAAGCTTCTGTTGTTCAGAGATTCAATAGAACACTTAAACAAAACATGTGGAAGAAGTTTGCAACACAAGGAAATTATAAATGGATAGACATATTACCAGCACTACTTAGCGATAATAATCAAATTCATAGAACAATTGGTTTGAGGCCTATAGAGGTTAACAAGAAGAATGAGCGAACAATATTGGAGGAAGTGTATCAAAAGGAATATAAGGGTGTTAAACCCAAATACAAATTAGGTGATCATGTTCGTATAAGTAAATCGAAAGGGTTATTCGGAAAAGAATATACACCTAATTTGTCAACAGAAGCATTTGTTATTGGCGAAGTTATTACATCTAATCCATCTACGTATAGAATTAAAGATTTAGAAGAAGAATATGTGCAAGTTAGATTTTACGAAAGAGAACTATTATAGACGAACCATTAGGATGAATACTAGGTGGAAAAGGTGTTGAGAAAGAAAGGTGACAGAGTATATGTTAAATGGTTAGGATTTGATAGTAATTAGGAAGATTTGAAGAAAGAATAACAAAAATGAGTTAGTTTTCATTAGATCATTAGTATCTTTGACGGGTTATTTCCATTAAAGTCCTGTCCTAATACAATATGCTAATAAACATAATAATTTCTATGTCACAATGAGTATTAGCTGCAGTATTAGATAACGAAAAGGATTATTTTTTTCCTTTTTTCTATAATCAAAGGAATGGTGTCGATAGTTGCTGCCAAGCCTATATTTGACCACGTGTGTAATTATTTAAGTATCGAAGACAAAATTAGTTTTAGTAAATCATTAGATATGCTAGATCATTTATTTAAAAAATCAACAACACAAAACAATAGAGAACAAGAGTGTTTTATATTAAAATCTAACGCTATGGATCTTCCTTCTAATATACTAGAAACGTGAACTGAAGAACAGTGGGATACAATTTGTACATGTAATTTGTCTGAAGATTGGATGAGAAGATACGATGATTAAATTAACTTTGATCTAATATCAGAGCATCAATGCCTTTCAGATGATTTTATAAGAGATTATGACGATAGATTTGTCGTTTATGATTTATCATATCATCAAAAGTTATCAGAAGATATTGTGAGGGAATATGCTGACAAGATAGATTGGAAAATAATAGCAGAATATTGTGACAATAGAACTAATAAACTATCTGAATCATTCATGATATAATTTAAAAACAAAGTTGATTTTGAAATGTTCACAGATGTAGAAATGCCAAGAAATTTATATTATTGAAACGAAAATGAATAACATTTTATTATATCACTAATAACTTTGATGGGTATTCCCATGAAAGCCATGTTCTAATACAATATGCTATTAGACATCGAGATTTCTCACGTCACATGAATATTAGCTGTTGTATTAGATAACGAAAATGAATAAAATTATTTTTCGTAAATAAAAACAAGACAGTAATTATGAATAATTTAGTAAAACATAACTGTAATTGAATTAAAAAATGTGTAGAGGAAAGGGGATAAAAGACTATTCCCGATTAAGGAAAGCAGAACTTATTGACCGTATTAAAGAACATGAAGATGAACAAAGCAAATTAAACTTTAACCAAACATTTCCATTTCAAGAAGACATTTTTGAAAAAACAAAACCTAAGAGATTAGATAGAATGAGAGCCTTAAAACTGTTTCCATTTTAAACAGAGATATTTCGAGAACCGAAGCCTAGAAGAGCGAATATAAATGTTGAACTAAAAGAAACTTCATTTAAATATAGATTACATACTTTCAAAATAAAAAAAACACAGATGGATATAGAGATCCTTCCAAATTCCTACGTTCAATTAGCAAACCGGTTAAAGTTATAATTAAAGTGAATTTAAATATTTTAATGCACTTAAGGTAAATATGTCATTTACATGCAACTTCAAAAAAGGTAAGCAGATTCGAGAACATAATCTTAAAACATCAAATGAAATTATACTTCAATTCACTGATCTAAATGAGTATTATAAAAATGCAACTACACCAAAAAATTAAGGCAGAGATGGAAGAGTTTCAAGGAAAGGATTCATGTTGGACTTTGCATTCTGTTGACTATCTTGAGCTAAGAATTAACAAATACGTAGCAATGAATGGATCATTATATATAGAACTTCCAGAAACATTTCAAAGAAAAGCATGCATTAATTTTAAAAACAAAGATCAAAAATGCTTCTTATGGTCAGTTCTAAGAGCATTAAATCCTGTTGATAGAAATGCACAAAGAGTTCCTAGACAATATGAGCAAAAATTGGATAAATATTATAAACATATTCCCTTTCCTGTACAAATTACTGATATAGCGAAATTTGGACAATAGCTAATATATATCTATCAGTGTTTTTAGCATAAATGATAATGAATAAATCTACCCACTTAGAATACCCAAAGAAAACAAAATCATAGTCGTCTTTTATATTTAAAAAAGGGATAAAACACATTACTGTTTGATTACAGATTTATGGAAGCTTGTTGGAAGTCAAATAACAAAAAATGAACATAAAAGATTTTTATTTGAGGGATGTTTAGCTAAGCATTTTGAATCAGAAGAATTATTAAAACGGCATGAAGAACTGTGGTTTACATTCTGCCGCTAAGATCATTTTGCCTAGAGAGTGGAATAAGATATTAGAATTTTTAAATGATATGCGCTGTTTAAGAATACCATTCACAATAATAGCAGACTTAGAATAAATACTAAGAAGAATAAGTGCATGCCAGCCTGATCCTGAAAGATCCTACTCAAATGCTTATCAACTACATGAACCTAATAGTTTTACTTACTATGTAAAAAGCACTTTGGATTCGTATAAAAGTGAACCAGTAGAATACATAGGGAATAATGTAGCAGATGAGCTTATAAAAAGGTTAACAGAAGAAGTATATAAGACCAGTGCAAACACACAAAGTTTCGTTCGAATTCTCCATGTCCTTTACACACATCTGACATGCTGTTACTAGTACTTTTAATATTTCATGATCGAAGGTTTGGAGGGGACCGTGCCCCACCCAGTCCTTTTTTCCACGAAAATACGAAACCCGTATTCCCTGACTCTATGTCTACAATATCTGTGCCCAATTTCATTGACTTCGGTTCACTTCTTTTTGCCTTCAATTGAAGTGTTGTTCAATTCTTCATGCCGCTTACACATCTGACATACTGTTACTAGCACTTTTCATATTTCGTGATCAAATGCTTGGAGTGGTGCGTGCTCCAATTAACCGTTTTTTTTAGAAAAAAGATGAAACCCGTATTCACTGATTTTACGTCTGCAATATTTGTGCACAATTTCATTCATTCGGTTTACTTGTTATTGCGATTCGGATGTCAATTTTCAAAATTTTGGGTTGGGCATTTGTCTCCTAAAAGCGTTTTTCCGCAGAAAATAAAAAAATACCATATTCGTTTATGTTTTGCGCATTGTCCATACATAAAATTTCTTTGCTATTTTTCATGTCTTTTACACATATCTGACATACTGTTACTAGCACTTTTCATATTTTGTAAACAAAGGCTTGGAGGGGTTCGTGCTTCAACCAGCCGGGTTTTTTTTGTTTTTTTTTTTCAGGAAAATACGAAACCCGTGTTGCCTCATTTTACATAAGATACTTCTGTGCACAATTTCATTCTCTTTCATTCACTTACTTGTAAGTTTCTTCTCTCTTGAATACCCCCCAAAAATACATAATAAAAACAAAGTTATTGCAGGAAAATGTAAGTTACAGTAACTTACTGTACTTCAATTTGAGAATCTTTTTCGAGTCGAGTCAAAATTCAAATATAACTTGTTAAACTTTGCATCTGCCCATCTCTAGAAAGCAGGATCAGCAGTGTCACAAGCAGACACGAACTAAATGTCTTCAAAGTCTTCCTACACAAGAGCAGGGGCGGATCCAGGGGGTGATCAGGGTGACTTCATCCCAGAAGGGGAATCTTTCTTATTTTATATATAAATAGAACCCATTCCAGAGTTTGGAGTTCTTAAAAGTACGTCTAAGTAGCAGTTTTACTAACCACCCAGCCCCCAGAAATCCATCGCAGATTCGCCTCTGGACAAGAGTATGGGTGAATAAACACTTATTATTCACATTCAGTTTGCACATCTCAACAAATAAAAAATATTTTCACTCATTTCCATCGGGGGAAACGGAAGACCTACTTTTTTCTTAACATTTTTTTTCTTAAAATTTCTATTCGGGTTCACACCCTTCCCCATCAACATTGGATACAGAAATGGGGAACTTATTTAGAATTTGATTGTTTATTCCAGTATATTTCAAGCATCACTTCTCGGACCTGGGCCTGTGATATGTCGATATATCTCTATCGTCGATATCTATATTATCATATATCAACATTCGATATCTCAAATATATGGACATGAATATATCATTCTAAATTTTCGACATCGATATTCGGGGGATGGGGCGGCGAGGTATAAAGGGCCCCTAAGACTTGCGATGGATGAAAAAAATAAACTTAATTTTGCAATATTGTTTTCTATTCATATCTTTATTACTACGAATTGCAATGTAAATACATCCACTTGCAAATTTGCAATATTACATGGTGTAATTTCTTAGGAGCCAGAACTTTTCTGTTCCCTGAAAAAAAGAAACAAAAAATCACGTACAAAAGCAAGTGCTTCGAACTTTGAACTAGAATTTACCATAAGAATTTTTTTGTTTCTCTCTCTTGGAGATTTCCATCCCTTTTGGCCTTTGGGACCGCTCATTGACGAAAGGACCACACATGATATGCATTCATGCTCTGAGGCAGAGTCAGAGATTTTGAAAAGAAAACGACTTTTTATTTATTATTATTATTATTATTATTATTATTATTATTATTATTATTATTATTATTATTATAACAATGGGGTTACAACTAGGGTCACATCTCTTTGTCTTGCATGGGAGGGCCGCAAGTCTGCTACGCCACTGGTGTCCCCTATTCTGTGTTTGTCTCTTTTTCGTTTCGTGTAGATATTGTTTTTGTGCTGTTAAGCTTTTATATGAAACCTTTATATTATTTAACTTTTTATTTTTATGAGTTTCCTTTTTTGGGTGGAGTAGGCTGAAAAAGAGAAATGATTTCTTCTGGTATCTGTTTCTTACCATTCATCTTGTTTGAACTGCTAAAGTTAGTCATTTTGAAACTTTTGATGTCATCCAACTCCGTCACAATAATATAATTGTGATTCTTAATAATTTGCTTTATTCTCTTATTTGCAGTTTGCCAAACTGATATATTTGTCACAAAATTCAGGTTTAGTCCAACGTCTTTCGAATTTCCAACAACCCAACCGCCGAGCTTTTCGGTTGCCTGCTATTGCAGGAAAAGGAGAATTGCGGTTGGTAATGCAGATTTGGAGTCATGTATATAAAAGACCACAAATACATGTACAAAATATTACATGAAAGCATCTCTATGGTATGCGTGCAAAGTTTCAGATGAGTTATTATCTCGAAAAGTTACACGTTCACTCGTCGTCAACAAGACCTCACACACTGGATGGTCTTCATCACCTCTGTTAAACCTTCGCCACTCTACAGTGTTCTGATAAAAGCCCTGATGCCAGAGGCGGATCTAGAGTGAACTTCTGGGGAAGGTGGGTTGTAATACTGCTACATAGAGCTACTTTTAAGAGCTACAAATTTTGGAATGGATTTTATTTGTATACAAAATAAGAAAGTTCCTCTTCTGGGATCCGCCCCTGCCTGATGCTCTGCTGGTATGTACTGGAACATTTTTTTGTACAATAAGCTTTATAGCCGCCGTGCTTTTGGCATTTTCTTCTGAGTGATGGCTCTTCAGTTTCACTTTCAATTCCTTACACGTTGCAAACGTATCAACTTGTAGCCAGTCCAAACAAAAGTTGAATTTTCTTTTGAAGAATTTGTTATAAAATTCATACATCAATTTGCTATCGGGACATTTTTGCATAAATAGAGCATGCACTTTTTGGACATTGAATGTTGTATCTAAATAGTTTCGCTGCCTATCGTAATAATGCGCTTCTTTCTTTCGGAATGATTTAACATATTCCTTAATATCTGTAAGCATCTGTGGTGGTATTGCATTGTCTTTCGTATTCTGACCTCATTTGTCTTTTGGAATTTCACATGTAGCCAACGGCTCAGCCAGCCTTCTGACTCGTATAAATATTTATTTCTACGCCTTCTTTTCGGTGTTTTGGCCACTCGTTTCTCGGATACTTTATGTACTTGACGGTCACACATCTTCAGAAATAATATACAACAAACAGACAAGACGTTTTTTCACTAGCTATCTACTGACATATACGAAATAAATACGATGTGCTTTATTGTTCGTGACCGCGCAGTTGCATTGTGTCTCCCATTCACGTGAAACCTGGTGCTTCAGGCCTATATTAATTTTGTTAACAATGGATTGGTCCCGACTAACCGTTGAGTTGAGAAATGTCATAAGTAAATGACTTGTGAAATTTCTCAATTCAGATTGTTCCAGATCGGTACTGCACGAACTACTAGCGCGACTTCTGTCATTTTACAATACGTCGGTGTAGCTACCCTTCAAGAATCCAAACTATATGTAATCTCATTTTCGGCAAATCGGTGGCTTATGACGTTTCTCAAATCAGCGATTCAAATAATGTACAAAGAAATTATATTCCAAACAATTTACTATGCTCTTTGATGATAGTCACAGGAACAGAATGAGTTTAAAACAATATACCTCGTATTATGAATTCGTGCATAGTATTCGTGAGCAATATAATGGAAAGAGAATAAATGTGTCCCCAACTTAGATATTTTCGCTCATACATAATATACAAAGCAATTATCTTTCTTACCACTCTTTGTATAAATGCTATTTGAAACTAATGAAACTACAGAATTTTAGGCATTTTTTATTATACCATTTGTTAGATATTGAAGTAAATACAGAATAAGAAATGAGCTTGCTTTTTTAGATGTTTTTGTTTGAATTACTATTTTAGATGAGAATACTGTATTTGTAATAATATATTTTATCTGGCATTTCATCTTTAGGAGATAAACCAATATCAGAGGAGAAAGCCCTGCAGATCATAGCAGACCAGGGCGAGGGCGAAGAAGAATCTCGAGAACAAGGTATTGATACTTATTGACTTACGTGTCAGTTATGTGATAACAGTATTGTAATAATAGTTATGTGAAGCCAAATGACGTAATTTAGAAGTACCTACATTCTTCTTATACGGAAAAAATGCATTTCCAAAAATCGCGGCAGAAGACAATGCTGACTTCTTTTTACGATTCCAAATGTATTATACATCTGGAATTCGTTCCACAATGTACAACCGTGGAAGAGAATTGTTTGCTTATGTCCCGAGTATCAAGCACCAGATGCTTGGTCATTATTGCACACCAATCCACCATGTCACAGAAACGTCACAGTTCGTGTCTTTTTCCCTAAAAAGCAGGAAGTCTGTGTGTTTCCACATCCTTCGTGTTCGCCTGATTTATTGCCGTCTTACAATCCCCTATTCCAAAAATTAAAATTGTCCATCTACAACAGTACATTGTATATTTGTAATTTTGGGTCATAAGATATTCAAAGTATGTACTAGGCTGCTTGATTTTTACTTTCTGAAGAAGAAATGTTTTAAATAATATGATTGTCAATGTATAAAAGATATTCAAATCTTTCAAAAATAATAATACGTCTTTGGATAACAGGTTATCAGGGGCAACCAGATACTCAAATATAAATAAATTGAATCAATAAATGAAGGGAGTGTATATTATTTAATGTCTCAAATATAAATAAAAAAGAACCAGTGATCTTATATTTATCGTTGTATATGGTGCCGAAAACCCGAGAGTGGAAAGGAAAAGTAATAGTATCGTTTTCGAAGTTTAGTAAAAGCGATCAAGATTGAGCCATACATTAATTGTACGCTTTTAAGAAGTGGCCGAACTATATATAGGAACAGTATGAATGTTACCGATAGTGAAACAACTGACAAACAAGCAATAAGTTCATCCGACATCATGTTGGAAGCCTTAAAGGAAATATCACGGCAGCTCAAGGAACAGACTCAGTATCAAGCTAAACAGTTTGCTAGGCAGGCTCAGGACCAAGCTAGATGTAGCGAGGAGCTATCAAGACAGATCAAAGAACTAAGCTCAGAACCAAGCTGAACAGTTTGCTAAGGTGAACCAGCAATTGAAAAGGTTGGATCAAAAGGTGAATCAGCAAGTCCTACATTTTGTTGAGCATTAAAGCAATTGCAACATCGTAATGATGGCTTAAACAGCAATTGCAACAAATGAAGCAACAAATCATAGTCAAAATCCAACATTATGATGATGAAATGGGCAAGATAATACAGAGATGCACAGAGATTCAAGACTCTGTGGAGGCTAGCGAGACTGGGGTAGAAGAACACGACAACCGAATTAAACGATTGCAGGATGAAGTAAACTCCATTGAAGAAAAGTGTATTCATGAAGGTGCAGTGCAAGATGGTGGGCACATGAATCCTGTACATCCCACATCTATCGGTTGTGAATCTACTCGTCATCCCAGAGTAACTCGTGAACGTAATGAATCTGCAAGCTGTACAGAGGATAGTTCCGAAGGAGAAAGAAGAACAAGGGACTGCTTTGCTGATTCTGTGTGTAACGAAGATTCTCTTATGTATCAGTATGCGAAAGGTTATGACCATTCTTATCTTGAGGACGCTATTAACTGTCTGCGTTACCCGTATGTTCAACATGATATTAATCCTATGGTTCATGTAGCCAGAGGAATCAACTTACCTCTTGCTACATGAACCATAGGATTAATAATCGTGAAACGCAGAAAGAAATCGTATGTTCCTATTAGTGCTTGTGTTGATTGGTCCAGCGAATTAAATCTGTTGAATTGTGCATTCAACGAACAGACCAGAATGATGGCGAACGGTCTGATAGTGTCTTCGCAGAACGTAATGCAGTGCGTTAATTTCAGTCATCCAGGTGTGACGTTCCAAAATTTTGAAAATTCCTCAATGGTACAATATAGTGACAACTTGAACCGAACTTATATTAATCGAGACCAACTTCGATTCATTTATGTAAGATTAAAGTGTGATCCCAATGTACAAGATGATGTCGAATTCACGTGTACCGGTGATGCAACTGAACCTAATCAGAGAAGAAATAAAACCCGTGGTAGGACAAAGTATCGTGAGCATTCTGGAAATAATAGATACAGACATTTTAAGAGATACGATACCTCGATATCAGTAAAACGAAGGAGAACCGAACTTAATTTTACCGGTGATGTAAATAAATCTAATCCTAGTAGTAACAGTGGTAATGATTGTGTAACTCAACCTAATCCTAGTGTAGTACGATCACGTATACATAAGAAGCATGTAAGCATTAGATCTAATTTCGTTGGATGTGGACTTCGTAGAAAGCTCATAGATAGTGAAAACTCTCAACATAAGAAACGAAGAACTGTAGAAGTAAATAATACGCAATATTGTGTTTCAATTTGTGACTTTCAATGTGATTTGAATGAACTTTTTGGCCATATAACTTAGGATGGATTTCCGATGTCCGAGCAGACGGTACTCAATTGATTTTACTTTATGTTATTTAATCTTGAGTTCATGTCTATGATTGCAGTTACTCAATTTATGTCAGCATATGCCTTAATGTTATGTGTATTACTTAATATTTGTGTTTCATACTATTTATGTGTTTTTCTTATGATTGCCAAAATGCAATATCAATCACATTATTCATGTTATGATGTTAACAAGATGTTAATTATTATTTTATGTTCTGATTATTATCAATATTTCAATCTTAATCTACATTTTGTTTAACTATATCTTATATTTGATTATTTTTATGTTCAAAGAACTATATGAATATCACATACATCTTTCTCAAAACCTTGTCCATGATGCCCAAATAGATAATTGTTGGATTGCAACTAGTATGTAATGGCCCCGAAAAGAAATCAAATAACTTGTAAATCAAATCTCGAATGTGTCTTATCGTCGTTGGAACGTATAAATATATGCAGATGATGATAAAGTTTAAAATAAATATGATAATAATATTGTGATAAAATTAAGTATAATATATATGTATAGTTATATGAATTGTATTTTTGTAAATATATGAGGTGCATTCGAAAACTCGAATGAATAACATGTATATGTAAACGGTCCACCAAAATTAGTTTTCTTTTTATGAAGTTAATGAATAAAAAGAAAAGTCCGTCGGGCGCCATAATATACAACAGTACATTGTATATTTGTAATTCTGGGTCATAAGATATTCAAAATATGTACTAGACTGGCTGATTTTTACTCTCAGAAGAAGAGAAAGAAATTTTTTAAATAATATGATTGTCAATGTATAAAAGATATTCAAATGTTTCAAAAATAATAATAAGTCTTTGGATAGGAGATTGTCAGGGGCAACCAGACATAAATAAATATAAATAAATGGAATCAATAAAAGAACGGAGTGTATATTATTTAATGGCTAAAATATAAATAAGAAAAGAACCATTGATCTTATATTTATCGATGTACATCAAAGGAACATTTTATGACAATGTTACTCACGTCAAGTTTGCCTGACGTGGGCCTTTGAGGTGATTCCGAAAAAGGATATTAAATACTCTATGACTGATTGTGCTCAGTGGTGAATTAATACGGAAAGGGTTGCATCCTGAAAGAAAAGAACTACAGCTAGTAAAATATCTGATTTGGGTTTTATAATTTTAAAAGTTTCGTTATTTTTTCAATATATACGAGGGATGGCATAATTTTCCGGAATCGGAAGTTTTACTTTCCGAATTTCAGAAAAATTCCGGAATTAAAAATCCGGATTTCGAAAAACAAGAAAATTCCGGATTTCTTTCGAAATCGGATTTTTTCAATTTCAAAATTTTTCCGATTTTACTTTTCGGATTCCCGAAAGTAAAAATTCTGCATTTGGCCATTTCTATCTAGTAGCTGTTAAAAATACATAATGAATATATACTGTAACTTGTACTAGTTTCGTGTAATTCGATAGGTCTTATCACCTAGGCAGAGAAATGCTACTGCAGTTATTTACTGCTTCATGAGGAAAGTGTTATTTCCACACAAAAAGGGGCGCCAGTATGTCTGGTACATTATCGCTTTCCCACCTGCAGCTGTTCCAAAGCACTGCAAAATACTTTCTAACCAGACGAAAGGCAATGAGGGATACCTTCAAAGCAAAACTTCCACAACCATTCTGATAACATTCACTTATTCTCAGCATTCCTAAGAATAGTAAATATGAATTTATAATTTTTGACTTTACGAAGTATACAATGTAATTACTCAGTAATTAACATAACCAGCCGTTCATTAATTTATATTAATATAATAATTAATAAAACTAACAAGCGTGTGATTGATGACTCAGTGGTGGAGTTTCCGTCTATGGTATTCTAACCCTGGTCATGTGGGGTTTCGATGGCTAATATTATGTTGGCAAATATTCCCGTGGATCTCTTTGTTTCCTATCTTGTATTTCTTCCATCATCACTCACTAACGAATTTAGTTTACCTAAACTCTATAGACCTATATTCATTCTGTCCGTCAATGAAACAAACAGTCACAAGAACTATGCGATGGATTGCCATCAATTTTGGCCACGGTATACAGAGTCAATAGTTAAGAATCGAGCTCGCTCATCAATGTAATATTCAAACCTAAGGCGGTAGAAATCAACAATTTCCGGTTTTAACGTTAATCACTGTACAGTAAACATGGTAATAGATAGCGAGAAGCGGTTTTCTGTAATCGACATACATAATATTCATGTAGATAAGAGGGTACTTAATCTGTACATTTGCTGAAAACAGGGAGCTTAGGTATTTAGGGAACATTCTTCGCTTTAGGAAATGTGTGCTTGGTAAAGAATTTAGAGAATTGGCTGGGTCAAACGGGAAACAAATGATGTGTTAGAAATAGCAATAAAAAAGGAACAATTGTAGGTGTGATAGAAACGAGAAAGAGAAACTGGTTCGAACATTGTCTTGAAAGGAACTGCGTCATGAAAGACGTGCTAGTACATATGGTGGCAGAAGAAACAGGGAGCGGCGAAAGAAGCTACAGTTGATGGATGGTATTAAAAAACACGGGTCAAGTAGTATAGGTTCGATTAGTTCACCTATTATGAGTCAAATAGGGTAGCTTTGATGAATATGCATTGTTTAAGTCTAGCTGGGACTTATTATATCTATTGATATATGCTAAATTTTGACACCACCGAGGTGAAGACTGACTAGTCAAATGACTTAAAACATGGATAGAAAATGTCGCTTACCGTACATATTTAGTTTTCCTTCCCTGTGTGAATATGTTTGTAAAATGTATCGCTTTCGTCGCTCATAAGTAGCAGCAAAGTAAAGCAGATGTAAAACATTGATTTCTTTGGTTCGTGATCAATTCATTCATCTTTTCACCTTTACTAGTTTCTCAAAATGCCATACTACAAACGAATGATAAACGTGTAGTTTTTTTGCAACTTCTACTGTTGCCGTTTTCCGCAGAACTGCTTCGAGGATGAGCTTCAATTCGTAGAGTCCAACAACCGAACAACGTTAGTAATCTTTCTTATCCTCGAAGAGTACAACAAAATTTTTAGAACCAATTTTCTATTGCGTTACCATAATTTATATCTCAATTTCATTAAATGTTTCAATTTCTTTTTGGGTCCTCTGCAACCGAATTTAAATAGTTACGCTGCATTAGAGATTCGAAAATAGTATAATATTTTGGCTTCCTATCCTCTCAGGGATGAAAATAGATGAATATACATATATAATTCCTATGACATATATTTCTATAATCTGTTAAACATAACCTTTCAAACGATATTAACAAGGGATGCAACCAGTATATTTTATTACGGATTAGATTTCTGAGCTTCGGCATCTGTGAGAATGACATAGGCCATTAACCCTGTTACGAGTGAGAATGACTTCCATCGGCGAGCACACTATCCGGGGAAAGGGGAGGGAAGTAAGCAGCCTGGTACCTGCACTGAGAAAAAAAAATGTAGGTGGCGTACTTAAAAAGATAGGTTACATGCGTAATTCCTGTAGTTTTTGGACTTAACGTACAGCAGACGTATAACTGAAAACGCATGTTTTATAATACTTTCTGTATAAGTGTTCCATCTGTACATGCTTTCTGTATGAAACAATGTAGGCGGTCAGGATCTCACATACAAATGGACGTATATAACATATAGCTGACGAAGGTAGCATAAGTATATGCATGTGATATACGGAAAACTGTTAGATGTCAGACATCCTGCAACGGCATGATGTAACATCTAAGGGCAGTGATTATGTAGCATACGGATAACGTATGCTCCGTACTGATTTCTATAGTAAGCAAAAGGATACCGTATATTTGTACAATATACCGCTGTCCGGAGAACGGATTTTTCTCTGTGTGTATATTAGGTACCATCCCGGCATTTCCCTAGTGTGAATGAGGGAAACTCAGGAAAAAACCTCAGTCTAAATGGCTGATCTGAAAAAGCTGTTACACTTTTTCGACCGAGTGTCCAAACCAGAAATCGAACTCGGGACCGCTCACACCAAAGATGAGAGTGTTAGCGACTACGCCACACGGGACCAAAGTATATTTTAATATCACTTATATGTGTCAAAATAGCAGTTCTCGAATTCCTACATTAATTTTGTGCAAATCAAGCAAACAGGACACGGGGATATCCTAAGTCCAATCAGAATATTGTATCCAGATAGCTTCAAAGCAAATTGCTACTTCATTTTGCGCATATCATGTTGGGTTCAGAAACGAGCCGCCACTGGTCCTATTAATAAATTATTCCACAAAGACTACTGTGTGTTATTTCCAAAAGTCAAGTACAGTAGACTCTGCACTAACCGGCCTAGTTAAGAGACAGAAAAAGAAAGAAAGAGAGGAAAATCGTAATAAGATGAGTAATGTTTTGTAAACGGTCTACTATATTTGTAACGATTTCATAAAAACGCTGCTGCGCCAAGAAGAAACAGCCATCGATCAAGGGCATGTTCTAAAACTAGATGCTATATATTTTAACTCTTTTAGGCCTAGTTAATGTTGATCGCGGAGGCGCTAAGGGTGATCCATACTACTTACGGCAATACGCCAATGCAAAAGTTGAGAACTCCTGATTTACACTATTAGACATTATTAAGTTTATTTTAAAATGTGTACACTACTTTTATTCGTTTTGACTTCCTTTTCGTGTAATACCGTTTAAACGTATGTTAAAATATTAACACATATTTATAAATTACTTGTATGTACTATGTATTCATGTAATATTAATAAGACGGTATGTGATGTAAAAAGTGTGTTTTTAATGGTATGTGTGGACAACAATCTTAGTACTAATCATAATACTCCAGTGTACCTGGCATTTTTGTTATGCGGCTTACCCTTCTCCAACATTAGACCGGGTAGTCAGTAGCCTACTGTATATACCTTTACGACAAAGGAGATGGGAAATGTTCGAAGAGAGGCGAAAAAGTCTTGCGTGGAATCGATTTAAGACGAGAGAGAACCGTTTTGGAATCGAGGTGAGACTTTTAAAAAATGAGACGAGACAATAACACTTTCTCTCATCTCTTCTGGTTTTGCGGGTAACAGTAATATGGCCTTTTAAGAAAGTAATTACCATCCCCCTTCTGCTACTTACCTGTAAAATCTCCAAAAATTTTCTCCTGCTGGTATCTACTGTATGTCTTGCCCAAATTTCAAGTCTCTAGCTTAAGCTGTTTGGCCTGAACGTTGATCAGTCAGTCAGACCTCAATGAGTCAGGACTTTTTTTAAATATAGGGATATATGAATACAGGCCGCTACTAACAAGAGAAGAGAGGGAGATTATATATCGAAGTGGAAGATGACTTGTACACCAATCGAAAGAACTAATGGCTCCCATTACGAAATTGTAATAAAAATTTTCCTAATGCATATACTGTGCGAGTTATATGAATATACAGAAAATCTGTTTCCATCCTTACTAGTCGCAAACAGTGAACCAGATGCCAAAACAAGAAAAATCGTGTTTGATTATTTTAAAAGTACAACGTATCAAAGCAAAAAGGGCCTCCCGCAAGGTCCGAGGAGGAGTCCAACTCAGAAATTGCAAATGCATTTTAGTTCTTTCATTAGTCGGCTTTTAGTTTGTTTTCACTTCAATTCTTATTCAACGGAAAGAAAGGAAATGCCCCTACTGTGAGAGTCTGCTCTTTGATTCCAGTAATATCTAAATAAAGAAAGAAAGAAAGAAAAGAAAAGAAAATTAAGAAATAAAGAAAAGAAAAGAAATAGCATTTGATTTATGTGAGTATAGAACTGACTAGCTAACATACACGGTTTGTCCGAAAAGTAATAGAACTGAGTCGATTTAAAAAAAAATATTGAGCCAATCGTTACAATTCTTTAAAAACTTTCAAAATAGGCTCCTTCTGCGTCGATGCAGCGCTGCCAGCGCGATTTCCAAGCATTGAAGGCGTTACGGAAGTCATTCTCCGGAATAGCCTTGAGAGCCGCGGTGCAAGCTGCTTGGATCCATTCTGTCGTCTCAAAATGCTTGCCTTTCATCAGGCGTTTCAGGCGGGGAAACAAAAAGAAGTCAGGGGGTGCCACATCTGGGCTGTAGGGTGGCTGCGGAAGCGTTGGAATGCCGGCCTTGATCAGGTAGCTGTTCACAAGAAAGGCGGTGTGAGCCGGGGCGTTGTCGTGGTGCAGCTTCCAGTCGGCTCCGATGTCTGGTCGGACCCGATTGACCCTTCGTTTAAGCCTCTTGAGCACTTCCACGTAAAACTTGGCGTTGACGGTTTTTTCCAGGAGGAACAAATTCATGGTGGACGATGCCTTTGATGTGAAAAAAGACAACGAGCATCGTTTTCATTTTGGATTTGCTCATTCTTCCATTTTTTGGGCGAGGAGACGCCGACGTGTGCCACTCGGAAGATTGCCTCTTTGTCTCGAGATCATACTCAAAGATCCACGATTCGTCACCTGTGATTACGTTATTCAGAAATTGGGGGTCACTTTCACACATGTTCAAATTTTCTTGGCACAATTCCACTCGCCGCAATTTCTGGTCGTCAGTTAGCACTTTTGGGACAATCTTCGCGCACACCTGGCGCATGTTCAAATGCTCCGTCACAATTTCATGAACCACAGTTTTTGGGTAAATTTAACATCTGGGCAATTAAACGAATACTTAGTCGACGGTCTGAGTTCAAAACTTCGCGCACACGAGTCACATTGTCGGTGTTTGTCGAAGTCGAAGGTCTTCCAGCACGGTCTTCATCCGCGACCTCTTCCCGGCCCTCCGAAAAGGCCTTGTGCCAGCAAAACACACCACTTCTTGCTAAAGCATCATCTGGGTAAGCCTGCTTGGTCATATCAAACGTCTCTGTCGCAGATTTACCGAGTTTAACACAGAATTTAATCGCGTACCTCTGCTCTAACGAACGCTGTATTTTCGGCTTGCACCACTCACAGAAACACGTCGCGCGAAAAAGCCTGTCCTGACTCTCCGTGTGCTCGGAGACAACTGACCAGCCGCTCGTTCGTTAGCTAGGAACGCCCTCTACCGGATGCAGTCGGTGCGCGCACGCTCCGGAGTACAGTCATGGCGGAATAAAATCAGTCCTATTACTTTCCGGACAAACCCTGTATAATGTGCAATAGTGATTCTTATGCTCGTTGCCTGGATTATCAAGTATAAAATGATTCAAACAAAAAAAGTCTTGCACCAGGAGCAGCGAATACGTGGAATCGTGTCACAATGACAAGTACCGATTTCTAAATGAAAAGGAATGTCCTTGGAGAATCGAAATGAGGATGTACATTTTGACCGGCCACCATTTTCCACAAGATAGTTTTAAAGTGTCAAGACTTGTTCCGTCTTGTTTCATTTTCCAACAGGTTTCCAACGATATGCATCTAGACTCCCTTAACATTTGAAATTTCTGAGTTGGACTCACCTGGGATCCTGCAGGTGGCCCTGGGACAACACTTTTTGCTTTGATACGTTGTATTTTTAAAATTATCACATGTGTTTTCTTGTTTTGGTATGTGGTTCACCGGTTGCGATTTCTAGGAGAGGAAACGAATTTTCTGGACACCCTGTGTATTCGTATAACTCAAACAGTATATGCATTCGGATAATGTTTATTACAATTTCGTAATACGCGTCATTAGTGCTTTCTATTGGTGTATAAGTCATCTTCCACTTCAATACATAACCTACCTCTCTTCCCTTGTAAGGGGAAAGGAATGTGCCCCGGGCGTGTGATTGGAGGAGCGCCTAAAAGGTAGGTGTTTGCCACGGTTGTTTATGTTTCCCTCGGGTGACATAAACCCTGTATGAATAAGGAAAATATAATGCCCGGGAAGTTGACAAGCCATTTACGTCAGACCCCAATTTCGACTTTACACGTCACTAGTGCTACGCTACTGTTCGATACTGACGCAAATCATTGATGCTCCACAGATAACGTGTACTTTTTAAATAATGAGTATGGGTCTTCTAACTGCATGAAGACAGGTCCACATCTAAGAATCATCTCAAAAATGGGGTTAACCGTTAGAGAAATGTAAGTTCAAATTTGTGCCATTAATATTAAGGTTGTTACCTCCATCGTACAGCTCTTGGAGTAATAGTATGACTTTAACAACTTTATATATGAGGCTCACCTTACTAAAATGAGCCAAACAAACATGATAACACCACGCTCTTTGTTAGAATCTCAATACGTCCCTCTATTCTCTCGATCGTAATGCGCAGTGTGGGTGTGCTGCCTGGCGTATTCAAGTTAGTTACTTTGTTGAAACTATTGTTTATCTGTTATTTTATTTAGTCTGCAGAGTATTCCTTACATTAATATGCCCTTGTCCTTGATGGTCATTGCGTATTTACAAGAAGTATGTGCATTACTGTTAAGAGATATCAAAAAACAAGTCCTAACGGCAGAAGTCCTAAAAATATAGACACCAGACCTAAATTTTAGGAATTCTGCAGTTTAGGACTTCTGCCGTTTAGGACTTGTGCCGTTTAGGACTTGGGCCGCGATATGATTTTTAGTACTTCTGGCATATAGGACTTCTGCCTTTTGGGACTTGTGCCGTTTAGGTCTTGTGTCTTTTTCATTCACTTGCTTTAGTTCTGAAATTCGCCACCACCACACGAAATTGTGACGATGCAGCAACTAGTTGGCAATAATGTTACGAACGTAGCTAATTCCAACAGTAACAGCTATATTTGTACTACTAAGATTATTATTATCACTATCTGTTCTGCACTTATACACGAATTACATAAAAGAACCTATTTCATTCTAAGAATTAATTACATAATTAGTTAAGAAATTCGATTCTTTCGAATGGAGATACGAGAATCCCAAAACAAATTCCTAAAACAAAAATAAATAAATAAATGTATCAAAATGTGTCAAAATGTCATCAAAATTTGCATTGAAAACAATATGGCCACTCCTATAAATCTGAAACGGGCAACCAGGCGGAAAATCTGAAAAACAAGTGTCTCATTATTTCAAAAGTAGAACATATTACGGTAACCAGTTCTAAATATTCAGGCAGGGTCCACCTCCAAATTAGCAGTTGTTTGATTGTGGTGGAGGGAAGACCTTGAACATGTTGAATAGCAATATATCCTTGGTAACATACGTTTTCCGGGTACAATACTACAGAGACTGTTCAGTCTTCTTTCGTGACACTACTGAAAAGTGCTGTCTTGTCTCATCTCGTAGTCAACACTGGTAACATACACAGTATGGAAATGGAAGCGGTATGGTGGACAGGTAAGCATATTATATTGAAACGTCTAACGTTGTTCTAAGAATTAATTTACTATAGCATAACGTACAAAGGGTATATCATATTTACCTTGGAGACGGCTGCTGTCCGTTATGTAACACATGTGCACTTCACACATCACGTTTTTCCGAAATTGTCGTCCATGTACAGGAAGACAACAGTCCAGACGGCGATAATAAATATAGCCCACAGCTTCCAGCTCTGCCTCTCCTATGCTTCGAAATGCGGTCATTATACGTTGCCTAATATCTTCTGGTGAAGTTGGTCTATTCGTGTAAATAAGCTCCCTGAATCCACCTCAGAAATAATAGTCCATTCATGTAAGGTCTGGAGAGAGAGGAGGGAAAGGAGTATGCCCAATTATTCGCATTGTGTAGGTTGATAGGACCATTACTTGTAAATATTGCTTTGTCTGTCCACAGCACGTACATACTGAAAAACGTTGGGTTTGTCCTCAATTTCTGACGGGCCCAATTACAAAACTGGAGCAGCTTATTAAGGTCGTCATCTCTTAGCACCTGGCACAAGGAAATATGATACGGGTGGCGTTTATGCTTACACAGTACACTTGTTTGACTAATTCCGCGATTCCGGGCAATATCTCTTGAGGATGCATTAGGATGTACGTCGACAGCTGCCAAAACATCAATAACGACATCGTTGTCATCTACAATTGTAGCATGTTTGTGACTCACATATTAAGAAGGTATGCGTCCGGTTTGTTTCAGACGATTTGTTAACCGTCGAAGTACATTAAAAGAAAATGATTGTCGCTGTGGGAATCTTGCGTTATAAATTCGAGCTTCAGCACTATAGTTTTGGCTACATTCCCCTAACACCACTAACATGTCAAATGCCTCCCCATTCGTATATGGCATTGTTCCAATACAATGCTATCTTTAACCGACGCTGCACTAACACACGATATTAGGTTAGTACGTGCCACTTTCTACAACGAAATGGAAGCCTTCTGACAGACACACACACACCACATCTCAATTCGTAGCGTGTATTACTTTTGCACAGTACAAGTACTTCACTACAATTCGTACTAACGACCCTTCAGCAAAGCCTGCTCAACTTACTGTGGAACAAACTGTGTTCCAGCATACCTCATGTTCGTGCCTTTCAATTCGAGGTTGTCTGCGAATGTTTCTCAAGAAAGGCGTAGGTTATGCACAACAAACATAAACCAACAAACAGCACAATCCAGTTGCAGTAATCGTTATCAAAGATATGTATGTTTATTCACTTCGGTATTTCATTTGAAGTTATCCGTTTCACGACATTAATGTCTCATGAATTTCACATTTACACGACGCATAGGGAAGAAAAGGACAGGTAAGGACAGGGCTGGAACCTTGCGTCAATCCCATTATTCGCCTGTTTATGCTGAGGAACACTGAGTTTAAGATAGGTATACAGACGGATCATCATTCAACCCTAGGTCGGGAATTGGGGGGAAAATATATACTCGAACGGAAATAACACAATAACGCGGAGAGGGTGGCAAGATTTATAGGTCATTGCTTAGCACACAGCAAGTCCAGAATACAGATCTATTTATACCTCCGTTTTGGCTTCTGGGCCGAATGCGGGCAAATGGTCCAAAACATGTCCCAGGGGAATGTTCCGTATACAGGTAATTGCTGTACCCTGGAGAGTTATGGTGTGCATCATGGAAACAAATCAACGCGTAGTGCACACAGCAGAAATATTTCGTCCGATACACTAGCCAATCGGGAGGATACAGTGTTCAATTTCTTTGATACCATAGTGTCGGAGGTCTGGGAGGGGAGAGGCCACTCTAAGAAGTAACATCACAAATACCGACAAAGGGCTTTCGAACACACATCCTGTGCGGACACCAAGGTCAAGATCTGGGAAGAGCTCCAGAACTCTTACAAAACAGATGCAGGAAACATTGGTAGAGCATGCTTGTCTCATTCCACATGTCGAAGAATTCTGTGCCAGCAAAGTGCAAACAGTTGTTTTCTGCCGACCGAATAGTGTCATTGACTCAATATTTCGGCTGTGTGCACCACTCGCTAATGTGTTTTTATGGTGAACACCACAACTCTCCAGGGCTACCGGGCATTGTCCAGCAATTTTACCGCAAATTCCACTGGAATATGTGTTTTTTGACGTTCATTTCAATGCAAGTTTTGATGAAATTTTTACCCGCCGTCATGTTGCATACTGTGATCGTAGCGAATCGGAACTCGTTGTACCTTCTTTCCTTTTACAAGAGCTTTCAAGCGATATATTACTTGGTCCTTCTTTCCATTTGACAATTTTGAGTTGGACCACATCTGGGACCCTGCGGGGGCCCCTAGAGCAAAACCTTTTACTTCGATCTGTTGTCCTTTGAACATCATGTGACACTTGTTTTTCAGTTTTTCCGTCTAGCTACCCGTTTCAGATTTATAGGGGTGACCATATTGTTTTCAATGCAAATTTTGATGACATTTTGACCCGGCGCCATAGGGTGATCGTAGAGAATTGGGACTTGTTGTAGCTTCTTTCTTTTTACAAGAGCTTTCAAGCGATATACTACGTAACCCCTCTTTCTATTTGACAATTTTGAGTTGGACCTCGTCTGGGACCCTGCGGTGGACGCTGGGACGAAACTGTTTACTTCGCTCTGTTGTCCTTTGCAACTAATGGGATACGTGTTTTCAGTTTGTACATATCTCGGATCGTTTTCGATTTAAAGGCCTGGTACGGACTAACGAAATCCTCCCATATATATTCCCAAATGCGCTTGTTTCCTACACACATACCCTCGCACAAGCACAAATGTTCTTTCCGATCTCAGTTCATTATTATTTCCATGTGTGTTTTCATGTGAGCTTCTATTGCTACCACATCTGGACTGCATGTACTCGCTCCCACGCACGAGTTCTATTATAATATTTCTCAGGTATGAAGGTAACCAAGAAGGTCCTGCTGTTTTTGTACAGGTCTGGGTTCAACTGGCTCTTGCACCGTGAATTGAGTGCGAATGGAGATAAGGCGAATATCAGTTGTTGGTGTGGGTACATCCAACATGCTACCTGGTTGTGGCAGTTCAGTTACAAAGTTGACTTGCATAAAGACAGAGTGAACATGGGATCTTCCCAGGGAGTACAAAGGCGTGTATACTTTACGAGTTTAAACTGGGATCAAGCATCACTGCAGTGGGACGGAAGATGTGCCAAGGACTATAATTCAATGTGAGTAGAGAAACCATTCGGCAGCATCTCCATCAACTTGGGAAACATTACAAGTTGGGTCGATGGCTCCCACATTATTTGACTCCAGGCCAGAAGGCAACGCGAGCAAACACATGTGTTTCTTGGATGTGTCGTGTGAGGAAGGAGCCATTTTTGTACAGGATGTTGACATGTGATGAGAAGCGAGTACTGTACGCAGTTCCACGGTGCCGTCATCATAAGTTACCATCCCATGAACCAATTGCAAAACAGTCGGAGCGTGCACTGCACCAGTAGTAGGTCCTTCTGTGTGTTTGATGTATTGCTCGTGGCATGGTGCATCAGAAACTGTTACCAGCTGGTGAGAGCATCAATGCAACTATGAACTGTTAACAGTTGAGCCAAGTTCAAGAAAACTCAAAACTCTGGAGCCAACACTTCTGAAACTCGTGTTACAGGGGATTGATAACCCCATACCGATAGGTTGACCAGGAACACCATTCTACGCCTTGGATGGTGCCTGCTCCGATTATCACCTGTTGCATACCTTGGACAATCACCTTAGAGGACACTAGTTCAAATCCCTGGGAGAGGTACAAAATGCACTTGATACATTCTTCGCTTCACGCCCACCAAGTTCTATAGCGATGGAATCCATGGCCTTTCAGATCATCAGATCGTCGATGCTGATAGGGACTATTTTCCAGGTATCTTAGGTAACATATTTATGTTCGAAGTCGGTGGGTGAAAAAGCGAGAAAGGTCTCTTGGTTATCTTTATAGTCTTCTACTGTAAGTCAACATCTAACACAAGCTAGTTTCAATTTGTACTTACAAGAAAAGAGTCATTTGCGTCTGATCTGAATTTCAGTCCCATACACACCAAAGTAATAATAGTTTACAGGGTCTACTCTTCGTAGCAGTATTTTTTCTATATATACCCCATCACTCGAAAAATTTCGTAGTATGCAATACCAAACTTTCCTTTTCCTAAACACAACTTCTCAAACTCGTCACGTATTAAATTAATATTTGGTACTTCTAGTACACCCACGATTTTCAACAAGTGAAGTCTAATTACTTGTACTGCAAAGTTCTAAAAGCAATTCGAACGATAATAAACATATCTAAAACAAAGGTAGCAAACAATTCACCCAGCTTTTTCACACAGACTACATATCAAAGTATACAGAATTAATTTAAGAGCATTTTGAACTAGTTTAATGTTGGAGAAATGTAATTTGCTATCACATCCAACTTCAGACCTAAATTTCATATCAACATCGTAGGGTAAGAGTGATGAGTATTTTTCGGAAACATTATATGATGTATTCTTAAGCACATGCACTATTGGACTTCTGCAACTGTACTTTTTCTCTAAGCATAAGCGTCGTAATGTCAATCTCATCAACATTTCTTATTTGTTATTCTTTTAAAAAATTCCGAGGAAGCGTAGCTCTGCAAAGGACACTACAATTCTATTGCTATAGTGTCAAACCATGTTAAGACTTAACTTTTTCAATCTAATCCAGTTCCCTTATCTCACCTAGGTTCAATAAGCACTAAAGTAATTTGTTTCTATTACTACGAACATATGCCGAAAGCACTGGTGTAATCTGGACTGGGTTGGCCAGGGTTTAGTTGTATATCACCACAAAGGAGGAAAAAACAAGAGAGAATGAGGTACTGTAGTTTGCTTTTGACTCATACCTTGTCAAAAAGTCACTGGTATTTCCTCCGTCACTATTAACAGTATCTAAAAGAGTACATGGCGGTCCTCTTGGTATGAAGACAGTAGCAATGAAATGGAAAGATCTTTCACTACACTTCAGTCCATGTTTCATTGACAGTACTTCACTTGGGGAAGTCACAGCACCGGTACTACATGAAGACACTAGAGCACGCACAGAAATGCTACACGCAACCACGAAGGAAAGGTAAATAATAGTACTACTTTGCATCGACTTCGAGCTTGACGCCATCGAAAAATGAGACAGAAAGTTCCGGTAACAGAGTTATAACAGCTGTCAATGTCAAATTGATTGTTGGTTTCAGAAGGCTTGAAATAAACTAGTGCGATAGATGGTTTGAATAAAATTAAATATAGTATTAAAATTTCAGGAAAATAAAATTAATAACACCCGTAAATACATAGGAACAATACGTGGTTCGACGAGAAATGTAGTTAAGTAACAGAGATGGATAAACGCAATCCCCAACTGCCTTTAATACAAAATCAAAACAATTTCTTTGATATCAGACGGAAAGCTTCCGAACCATTTGGAACAAAGAAACATGATAACATGATAACTATATGTCTCTGAACTTGAAGACAATAATATTTCCAACACGTATGAGGGTGTCAACCAATTTAAGAACGACTATTAACCTCACGCTTACATACTAAAGAAAGAGAATAAAAGAAATTCTCACGGACAAACAGTATATTTTAAATGAATGAACATAATTATTTCGCAATTTGCTTAACAATCTACCATGATCGTGGAGAAAGTGAAATCCACATAGCAAATCTCTATATTTTATAGCCTAACAGAACATACATTTAATTTACTATATTAAAAACACAAATGTCAGGATGAAATCGAAATGCCTATTTCAATCATTGTATCGGAGGCAGCGGCTTAACTTATTTTTTTTTCTGGAGGGGCAAGCACTAATATTTGGGCTCCCTAGAAAAATTTGTTTTGGGTCCCCGCAAAATTCAAAAATAGACCCATTCTTTCCATCTTTCTGTTACTCTTTGTCGGCCCTCCCGCATGCTCCTGGGTCTGTTCCATACATGGCAAATTAATTAAGGAGACAATATTGAGAAACCACAAAACTATACGAATTAATATTATTTCTAGAGCCCCTAATAGTAAACAATTTTACTGAAATTTGCCCACGACTCACTTTTGTTTCATTTACCTCTTATGTGCTGTTTTGTTTACGTAATATAGTAAACCTGTTTGATGCTTCATTTGTAATTTCATGTTCATATCGTATATGAAGTAAGAAAAGTTTGTCTTAAAGTGCTCCCCTCCTCGAACGACGGGAGCTTCCCTGGAGGGGTAGTTGCCCCCAAATGTTACGGCCCTGAATTGAGGGAACAGATAGTGAGGTAGATACAAAAATTAATCTTCTCACCTGAAACAAGAAGGAATTTACATGAGTTACAGATTAACCAAGCATTGTTCCAGTTATCAAGAGAGATGACAAAAGTGATTGTAATAGTTACTTACGCATGTATATTTAGTCAGCATAAAATAAAAACATTTCAAGCGTTGTTAGCAACGATGGCCACATACCCGAATAAAATTACACTGGTCCGCATAGATATTCTTGTTTTCAAAATTTCAGGTGAATTACATATTTTTAAGGTCCCTCATTCAGAACTGGGATTAGTGTTTTGCTATCACCCAAGAATTACTTGCAATTCACTAAATACATTCGAACCTACTGGAAGCTGTTTGTTCTGGACTTCAACAAGAGTCAGCAATGTGGCAACAGTGCCAGTATTGCCAATTTGGGAGGAAAGTCGCTAAATCTATAGGATTTGACTTCCAGGATAGCGACAAAAATTATCTTTTCCGATTAGCTATATTTCTGGTTATTTTTGAATTACAATTTGGCGACTTAACCCATCAGCAAGTGGCGGTCGGAAAGAGGGATTGCCACCGTCGACGGTAGTGGCCCGCCGGAGGCAGCCGACGCCCTTCCGCGGCGGCACGACGATCTACTTGTTCAAAGTTGCCGACCTTTTGCCGAGGCGGCAAGCGGTCGAAAATCGTAAACGAAAATTCCCTTTGCCAACTCTTTCTCGTCTGTTGCCGACCGTCAGAGTCGGCAAAACAGTTCGAAAGGCCTCTTTGCGACCTGTGCCGACTCCTTATGCCGGTCTCTTCTCGAAGGTGGGACCGGCGCATTTACTGCGCCTTTACGCCTGTTTGCCCTGCTCGGCAAGCCAACTTTCCAACGGCAACGCTGATACATTTAATGCTCATTTCCGGCTTTTTGCCGACTGCTCGGAAGGCAACTATTCATCACGGCAGAAAATCGTGTGGAAAGAAGCCGGTGTCCGGCGCTGCGGCATCTGGTCGGCATGGACAGATTGTCCTCTGTGGGCGGTAGGATCCTGTTGCGGTACTTACAAATGTAGCTACTTTTGTGCTAGGAACAACTTGTCCTTCTATAATCAAGTACTATAAGATCGAATGAATTTAGATACATGTTTGTTTTCCTTTTGTTTATTTGAATTAGCGCAAGCATTGATGAGCTGGGTAAGTACATAGCATGTATCTCCATACTCTTGCTTTGAATACTGTTGCTTCTTGCGCTCTAACGCAGACCTTTAGGTTGCAGAGCTTGCGTTTAAAGGCAAAAATAATAAGTTACCAATCGCATGTTGATATTTGATGGGAATGTAAGTAAAAGTGAGGTGGATGTTAGATTGTTTTCTTTGTAGATTTTTAGTATTGTTCGTTTTCTTAAACTCATTTTTGATTTCGCTGTACTGAAATTGATCATAAAGTAAACAATATATATCGTACTAACAATGAAATTATTGTTAGTTTCATATGATTCTTTAAATTACATTTTCTTTCAATTTGAATTAATCAGAAGTCTAAAATATATACCGGGTGCACCATTTATGATGTCCCACTTTTATAACATAGGAACCAAGAGAGGGAGAGAAGCGAAACTTTGCACAAAGCAACTATAGGAAGGGGGCATCTATCCATATATTGGGTTACATTACCAGATGAACAATGTTGCCAACCGAATATAAAGTTATGTTTTTTTTTAAAAAAAATAGAAACCTAAATTTAATTTCATAATTCGAATTAGCAATGAAAAAGATGACACTCTCAGATCAGTGTTGCAAACTTTTTGAGAAATAACGTTAAACATGTGTCAAATTTAACCGCCTTTAACACACGCAAAGAATGATATAGTAACTATTTGTGCACAATAAAATAAATACAGGTAAGAACTTTGTAAGATTACTTCAGGTTTAGAAGGATCAATTAAACAGTGTTTTCAAAACAGAACAGAGAAACAATGAGTTTGGAAATAGTGCAATAACTTGGAAAAGGTCCCTAGTACAGTATGGTTAAAAATTCATAGAGCAAATCAGTATGTCATAAGGAGCATTGTCACGTTTATTTAAGATTGATAAGTGAAGTACTTACCGAGATATTCGGTACATTGTGAAAGCTGAGAATTTTGTGCCGTACAAGATTGTAACGCTGTTTCAATATTCCCTGTTTCCCCTCTGCGTTCCAGAAATATTCAAGTTGAAATCTGTGACAGTAGTTATATTCTGTGACATGCCGAATTAAAGCAAACAATTTAAAATAACCCGAGAAAGCCCATGCTAATTTATCCCTTAAAAAGCCCAGGGGCTGCCTTTGAGGCTCTCTGTTGCATATACAAGCTGCCTGAACTCACAGCGACCATTTGTATTTTTCGTCATTAATAGGAAAGGCTAGTCACTACTTTGTTATGAAATCATTCGTCAATGGTCATAAACAATGAACAGTATCAAATAATTAGAAAAAGTACATACTTCAATACGAGCCTCAGAGGCACTCCTTGGGCCTTTACGTTAGTTTAAAAAACGCTATTTTTGTGAGGTAAAGTAAAAAAATGCTTAGGAAACGCTATCAGAGGATGTATTTCAAAGAGATAGAAGAATTCTAGACCCCAGGACACGGGACGAAATAGCTATATATTAAGAATAATTTCATTAAAAATTGATCAGAGTGCCTCCGAGATCCTTTCCGTGAATATAAAAGATAACCCTATTTTTTTCTGAAGTAAAATAACAAAACTTATGAACAACTCAATCAGGGGGCACATGCCAAAGAGATAGGAGACTTCTAGAGCGGAAGACACACAGCGAAACTTTTATTAAGAATAATTGCATTAAAAGTGGACCGAGGTGCCTCTGAGGCACCTCTCTGAGCTTTCTTGGATTTAGAAAACACATTTTTTTTGTTTCATGAATTTTGTAATATATGCTATGAATGATTGTTTGTTGATCATCATAAACATCTATTCCTTTAATTTAATGACTTTCTCCTGAATATAAGTTAGAAAAAACAACAAAACATAGATATTAATAGTAGCCAAATTTTATTTGAAAATACATAGGCTAAGTTCTGTTAAATGGTAGCAATTTTTTTTCACATCATGCAATATTAATACGTACTGTCCTATTTTAGGGGAACACACACAACTTATTTTGCATTTCATTCACAACGAAATTAACTCCATATAATTTACGAATTGTTTTTTAAGAAGCGAGTTGCCTTCATGGATACATACCTGCTCATTCTCTTATGAGGACTCAAATGTTATGGGTAAAAATACAGCACGTAGATATATGTCATAAAAACTGTAATGGAACAAACTCAACAACCTATGTTAGATGGCCATTAAAAGCAAGAAATGTATCTGATGGGTCAAGGAACGGAGAACCTGGTGCATCCGTAGTGAGCTGGCAAGTAAACGAGTACAGTGTTAAAAACGATCAAACCTTTGCTGGATGTTCACAGAAAGCAAGTATTTAATCGAGCCAGGGCAGGGCAAAACTACTTGAAACTCTAGGTGTGTATAGGGACCAGGCGCATTAGCAAATGTGAATATGCGTGTAAACAAAATAGTTTAAACACACTGTGTGAAAGAATTCTCCATAGTTCTTCTGAAAATGATATGCGACATCGTATTCCTTAGTGAAGCTTACTTTAACAACGTCTCACATTATGGCATTTAGGCTAAGATAGATAATGATTAAGGCAAGTGGCTGATGATGGAATAATTGGTGGCATGAGCATGTGAGAAAGCAAGAGTTCTCGACAATCCCATGGTCACGATGTTATCCACTACAAACTTACTGGACCGAAAATCGTACCAGGGACCTTACGCACCAGAGGTAAGCACTCCACCACTTAGCCACTGTGTTCTCGCAGTTTAGCTTTAAGAAGGCATAACCACACATAAATATATATGGAGAGAGAGACGGAATTCCACGAATAATTTTTTAGCGACTTTTCATCCAAAATTTTAGCCATTTCCTCTCCAATTTAGCAACTTTTTTGTGTCAACTTCTTGGCAACACTGAGCAGTGCTTGTATAAGCAATTATACAACAGTTATGTGAAAAGAAAATAAGTTATAAATTTAGTCCATTTAATCTACATTTATTTTTATCTATAAACAAAATTGTGTAACGTGGCTAACAACGCCCAATGCAGTCTCTGTTATATTCTTTCCGTAGTTCATAGCTTTATTTATTACAGTTATTGTATGCACAAATGAACTTGCGTATCACTGTTGCCACACTTGGTACAATTGTACCAAATTCGGCCCTTTGTGTCATTCATCGGCCCGTTGGTGCCACTCTGGCATTTTCAGCCTGTTTTGTAAAAACGTTGGTACAATTCTACTCAATTCAGCACCATTTAACAAATACTTGTCACATTTTCAAAAGTGTCAGTAAGACTTTCCCTTCATCTCTTTCTTTTGATTTCTTTCAGGAAAGGTTCTAGGACCCTGGACCGGTTATACATATCTTTTTTTACAAATGTCAGTTTACTTAACTTATATTCTTCTTACAGTCTATTATCCTCCTTCGGTCGTGAAATAAGGGAGAATAAGGTGCAACAATTTATATTTGATTATTTTATTATAACGTAATGTTTACATACGAACTCCGAGATGACTGATTTGTTACTTGTTTTATATATTTTTTTCATGTATGGTCATAATACTGTTTTGGTTTATTGGTCACTTTCAAATTGAGGCGCGTTTGGTTTCTTTACAATACGACCGAAGATGATAACTGTTTTCCTCTTTTAATTTGCGTCCTCTGTTACACTTCCTACGTGCGAGAAAAGTTTCATTTACTTCCAAGGTTATTCGGGATGCTAGTATTTGGATGCTTTTAAAAAGTAATTTTTAAAAAAGAGTACTTTCTTGATTTGCACTCTTGGAAGAGGAGGGTGGGAGTGTTCTAGAACCTCACCTCTTTTAGTTTTGTGTTATAGAGCCATCTATTACACTGATATAAAACAATGAATTCAGCCCTTTTCGTTTCAATTTCGTACTATTTTTCAGCCCACTCCAGAGATTGGACAGTGGCAACAGTGTTTCGTATAAATAGAACTTCAGTTTGATTTCAACGTATCTACGGTAGTGTGCTGTCGACAAAGAAGAAATGGAAGGCATTTTTGTAAAAGTAGTCCGTATGTGTTTTGTTATATTCGCAGTGAGTTTGTTCCCAAGAGATAACGGAAAATCATTATGGAATATGTTTAAAAAAGGATATTACTCTTATTTTAGTATAAAACTTGGGGACCAATCGAAACCACGGGGTCCACATAACGTGTGCCGTTCTTGTGTGTAATCTTTGAAAACTTATAATAAGGGTAAACAACTGTCTATGCCATTAGAAATTCCTATAGTATGGAGGGAGCCGAAGAATCATAGTGATGATTGCTACTTCTGCTCTTGCAAAATTTATGGCCTCAGTGCACAGAAATAAGAAAGTAGTTTACCCAAATATTCCATCAGCTATAAGGCCTATGGGTCACGTTCCAGACATTCGTATCCCAAAATCTTCATCACTGCTAGAATGCGTTAGTGATTCTAGTTCGCCAACCCAAGGAAGTGACATAGAAGATGATAACTTCGAACCGCCTAGGGATTCACCTAAGTCTATACTTTTTTTCGTAACAAAATGAACTTAATGATTTGGTTCGAGAGTTGAAGCTATCGAAGGAGTCAGCAGAAATTCTTGCTTCTAGGTTTCACGCCTGGACTTCTGGCCTTTAAAAGAACGTTTGCCTGATACACGAATACATAGACAACTTTTACCCTACTTTGTACAAGAAGAATATTTTGTGTATTGCCTTGATGTGCTGGGTTTGCTTAGGGAGTTAAGTTTTCCTGTATTTTCCACTAGCTGGAGACTGTTTGTTGATTCTAACGAAACAAGGTTAAAATGTGTTTGTTTACACAATGGAAATAGGTACCCATCTGTACCTACTGCCCATTCGATTTCAATGAAAGAAACTTACAAAACAATGAAATGAATTATATAAAAAAATTAAATATCTAGAACATGGTTGGGAAGTATGTGGTGATTTCAACATTTTGGACATTTTACTAGAACAGCAATCTGGATATAAGAAGATACCGTGTTTTATTTGCGAGCCGGATAGTAGAGCAAGAAGTGGTCATTGAGTAAGAATGGATGACCATTAAGGATCTAAAAAAAAATTCACATGAACGTATAGTCGATCTGGACAAAGTATTCCTTCCATCTATTCATATTAGGTTGGGACCAACAAAGCAATTTGTCAAAGCACTTGACAAACAGGGACAATGTTTCAAATTTATATGTAATAAATTTCCATCCTTGTATGAAAAGTGAAAGAATTCATATTTATTGGTTCCGATATACGAAAACGTATGAAAGACATTGATTTTGAAAGAATGGGAGGGGTCCCCCGGGAGGGGTCCGTGCCCCACCTAACCATTATTTTCACTAGAATACGAAACACGTAGTCCCTCATTCTACGTCTACAATATCTGTGCACAATTTCGTTCACTTTGGTGCACTTGTTTTTGTTTTTCGATCATCAGCTTCCAAAATATTTTGTTGGGGCTTTTGCCTCATAAAACCGTTTTTTCCGCAGAAAATTTATAAAAGTACGTATTCGTTTGTTTTATTTGTAGTATTTATCTGCCAAATATTATCAAAACCTTACTGTTACGAGTACAATTGGGAAGTTTTGCTTGTTAATATAGTCCTGACTTGCGGGAATCAGCAGTAAATGAAGTCTATAGTAAAGACTCAAATACTGCAAGTAAGTGAGATTCAGCCAAGAGTGAGGTTCAGCGCAAGAACTAGTGTACTTTGCTAGATTGGTCTCACAACTATTGCCTTAATGTTTGCTTTGGGAAAGGGTGTGCATTGCGGGCCATGCATACGCTGCTTTTGTCATAGGTGTCCAAACTAGCGAGCTCGACGCTCGTGAGCTTGGCACTGGCGCTCAGACGTGCTCCGGCTGAATAATTGAGCACGAGCCTGAGTGAGCCCGAGAATCAATGAAATAATTAAGCACGAGTCCGACTAAGCTTTATCCCAGTCGAGATAAATGAATGCTAGACCGAATGAGCCCACTTAGGATTAGTGAAATAGAGCCCATTCGAGAGAATTGAGTGAGAGCCCAGTTTCTGGAACTGATCGGGACCCCGAGTGAGCTCAAGCTAAGATGAGAGAAGTGATCCTGAGTACGAGCCCAGTTGAAGGAAGTTAGCGTGAGGTTGAGTGAGTGCAATTTCAGTTGAGAGAAGTGAGCGAGAATCCGAATGAACACGAGCCCAGTTACGATTATTGAACGCGAGCCCACTCGAGAGAATTGAGTGGGAGCTCGTGTGAATACGAATGCACTTTGAGGAAGTGATCGCGAGCCAAGTCAAACCCAGTTAAGAAAACTGAATGCAAGCTCGTGTGAATTCAAGCCCGAGTGAGTACGAGCCCAGTGGGGAGAAGAAAGCGCGATCCCCATTGAGGTAAGTGATTTCGAGCTCTGTTAAAATGAGTGAGCTCTAGCGCGACCGAGCGTAGTTTAAAATGTTCATCTATGGTCCATGGCAAAATATCCATGGGGTCTTTTCGCTCTCGCAGTATTTGCATTCAGTTTCTGTCCTTGCGTGTTTTTTTTTCATGTGCTGTTTACCGCACATTAGTTGTATGCGCTGTTTTGTCGTTGCGCTGTTTTTCTCCATGCACTCTATTTTGTCGTAGAGCGGTTTTTATCCATATATCTATTTAACTAGGAAGTGTCCCTGTCAATTATGAAACCTGAAATACAGTAAAGACATTTCGATTGGCAAACTTAAGGGATTTCTTCAGTAATTGTTCCTGGCCCACCTTTCCAATAGATATCTATAAAATTTTAAACAATGGTTTTCAACTTAATTAATATCTTGACCCGTTCGTGTTAGTGCAAGCTCGAGTGACTACGAGCCCAGTCGAGAGAGGTGAGTGCGAACCCAAGTGACCTCGAGTGCGTGTGATTGTGAGAACAGTTGAGGGAAGTGGTCGGAAGCACGAGCCCAATTGAGGTAAGTCATCGCGAGCCCAAGTGAGCGCGAGCTTAGTCAAGAAAAATGAATCCGAGACCGAATGAGTGCGAGACCAGTTGTAAGAAGTGATCGCGAGCCTCAGTGAGCGCAAACCCTTTTGAGAGAAGCGAGCGTGAGTCCGAGTGAACGCGACCCCACTTAGGATTAGTGAGATCGGGCCCATTTTAGAGAATTGAGTGCGAGCCCAGTTTCTGGAAGTGATCGAGACCCCGAGTGAGCGCAAGCTAAAATGAGAGAAGTCATACCGAGTGCGAGCCCAGTTGATGGAAATTAGCGTAAACTTGAGTGAGTGCGAGCTCATTTGAGAGAAGTGAGCGCGAAACCGAGTGAACGCGAGCACACTCTAGAAAATTGAGTGCGAGCTCGTGTGAGCGCGAGCCCAGTTTGAGGAAGTGATCACGAGCCAAGTCAAGAGAGGTGATCGCGAGCTCGAGCCATGTTGTTGGAAATGAGAGCAAGCCCGAGTGAGTGCGAGCTCAGTTGAGAGAAGTGAACACGAGCCCAAGTGAGCGCAAGCCCATTTAAGAATAGTGAGTGCAAGCTCGTGTGAATTCAAGCTTGAGTGAGTACGAGCCTAGTGGAGGGAAATGAGCGCGATCTCCATTGAGGTAAGTGATCGCGAGCTAGATTCAGCGCGAGCCCGGTTGAAAGGAGTGAGCTTGAGCGCAACCGAGCTTGCTGTAAAATGTTAATCTATGGTCCATGTCAAAATGTCCATGGTTTCTTTTCGTTTACGCAGCATTTCCTTGCGCTGTTTCTATCCTTGCTTGGTCTATGTTCATGCGCTGTTTGCGCGCTGTATTTCTATGCGCTGTTTTTCTCCATTAGCTGTGTTTGTCGTTGCGCGGTTTTTGTCCCTGCCGTTTTTGTCGTTATATCTATTTAACTTGAAAATGTACCTGTCAATTATGTAACCTGAAACAAAGTAAAGACACTTGGATTGTCAAACTTAAGGGATTTCTTCTGTAATTGTTCCTGGCTAATATTTCCTAAAGATGTCTATAAACATTTTGGACAGTCTGTGGCAATGGTTCTCAACCTAATTCATATCTTGACCCGTTTATGTTAATGCAAGCTCGAGTGACTACAAGCCCAGTCGAGAGAAGTGAGTGAGGGCCCAATTGATCTCGAGCGCGAGTGATTGTGAGAACAAGTTAGGGAATTGTTGGAAGCGCGAGCCCAGTTGAATGAAGTGAACTCGAGTGCGAGCGAGCCTAGTGCAAAATGTTCATAAATGGTTTCTGTTCACGCGTTATTTACATGCGCAGTTTTTGTCCACGCGGTATTTGCATGCACGGTTTTTGTCCACGCTGTATTTACACACGCAGTTTTCGCCCATCGCTGTTATTGTTTGCGCGGTTTTGACCTAGAACCGCCACACATATATCAGTATGGCAAACTACAAATAAGATAATAAAATAAAGCGTTAAGAATGACGGTTTTATTTGGGTTATGAGGGAAATGGATGACAATAAAGGTTACAAAATGATCTTACTTAAGCAGTTGAAGCAAGAGGAATGGTTAGAAATAGATATAAGAGGAAAGCAATTTCCTTCCTTTTCAAAAAAAAATCCTAAAAAAAGAAAACAGGTTACAAAATGTAAAGGTTTAATATAAACGCCTAACAGCACAACAACAAACATCCACAGGAAACGGAAAGAGAGACAAACACAGACTAAGAGACACCATTAGCGTAGTAGATTTGCATGCAAGATAAACTGACGGGACCCTACTTCTAAACGAAATTGTAATTATTATTATTATTATTATTATTATTATTATTATTAAAATTATTATTATTATTATTATTATTATTATTATTATTATTATTATTATTATTATTATTATTATTATTATTATTATTATTATTATTATTATTATTATTAAACACTCGTTTCCTTTCCAAACCTCTGATTCTGCCTAAGAGTATGTCTGCATATAGCGGTTATGTGTGCAGTTTTTGTCAATGGGCGGTCTCAAAGGCCAAATAGGATGGAATCTCCAAGAGAGAGGAACAAAAAGCTTTCTTATGATAAATTCTAGGCTAAATTTCGCAGCACTGGATTTTGGCAAGGGGAGAAAAGTTTTGGAACCTAATAAATTACAGTATATTATGCAAATTTGCAAGTGGATTTATTTACATTGCTATTTGTGGTAATAAAGAAATTGTCATTGAAAGACATTATTGTAAAAATTAAGTTTCGTTTTGTCACCCATCGCAAATCTTAGGGACCCCTATGCCTCGCCCTCCCCTCCAAGATCGATATCGAAAATTTAGCATATGGATATATCGATGTTTATATAATTACGATATCGAATGTTTGTATGTGTCAATATCGATATCCACGATATCGATATATCAATATATCGCACAGGCCTAGATCCGAGAAATGACGCTTCAAATATGCTGGTGTCAATAATCAAAATCTAAATATGTACTTGCATTCCGTATCCAAGCGTGAGGGCGATGGGGGTGAACCCGAACAAACATTTTAACCCAAAAAAATGTTAAAATAAGAATAGTTACGCTTCTCCCTTAATAGAAAACTATTACTGTAATTTATCTTTTACTTCTGTTTCTTATTTTCATCAGAAATCAGTGATAGTACACATACTTTACACAGTGTAGCAAAATACCCTATAATTTTCACAACTAAGCAAATCGGAAAATGAAAATCATGTGATAATGAAATGGAATGATCTACAAAATAATCATAATTCAGTCAGTATTTCTGTCAGTAATTTTGACACAGGCTTAGAACTATAAGATTAATAGAACTAGAAATGGGAGATTTAATTCCTTTTTTCTCTCACGCTAAAAGACATCTGCATTTTGCTGAGATTGTCATTTTTTTAAATATATAAGTCCCCTATTTCGGGCTAATCCTGGCTACCGGGATTTCGAGGTAATCAGTACCGGAAAGTGTAAAGTTTGTCGACTCTCAGATCTCGAATATTTGTTAAAAGAGATTTCACAATTCGTGTTCTTATTTCTTCGTTACAAAAACACTTCTGATTAACTATATTCATGGTGAATTACTAAACTTATACACTCGGCATAAGAAACGACAGCAAACATCTTCGAGCTAGGCTACCCATTATATACTTCTTATGGCACAATCGTGTCAGGTAGAGAAACTCAACTCTCTCTCCTCCTTTACTCTCTCCCTTGTTAAAATCATCAACAACATAAGCACAATTCAAATTTCAAAATACACATGTATTAGTATCAATAAAGTGAAAGAATAAAAATGAGACGAAATGAGATTCGTAAGTTGATGTAGAGAGAAACTTAAACATATCTCAATGAAAAATTGAAACCACGGAAGTAAGTTTCCGACGTACGGAAGTAAGACAGAGAGAGAAAAGTAGATAAAAGAAAAGAGAACAAAAATAAAAATATTAGATTTAAATATAGAACCTACCTTTATAAAGTTCCATTTCCAGAAATCCAACAGTAGTAATGAAATAACGTTTTCTTTAAAACAATTCTCAGAACTATTACCGCCCTTTCATATTATCCGGCGATTTGCCGGATCCGTCTCCGGTGAATTGCCGGCCAAGGTAGAAAGATTGCAAACAATGAAGCTCTTCACATATGTGCGGCGGTCGCCGGATATTTATCCGGCGAACAAAAACAGCTGGATCTCCCTGCTAGAATCAGGCGCGGCAGATTACCGTGCATAGCCAAGCGGGACATTACAAGCAGTGA
The DNA here is from genome assembly GCF_964235325.1 of Thermobia domestica. Taxonomy (NCBI): domain Eukaryota; kingdom Metazoa; phylum Arthropoda; class Insecta; order Zygentoma; family Lepismatidae; genus Thermobia; species Thermobia domestica. The sequence goes on along the minus strand of NC_137456.1, from coordinate 220,492,147 downwards.
AGCTCTTCACATATACGCGGCAAACTGCCGGATGCGTGTTGGGGGAGGAAGCAAGTGTTGCCAGGAAATAGTAGAGAGTGGCTGCGATAATATGAATACGTGTGTTTTACGTATATACAGTATATGTGTGTGAGTGTGTGGAGTGTTTTTGTGTATGTGGTTATGTTCTAGCCCAGTACACCTGGAGTAATTTTAACCAAACTTGTTACATGTAATATATGGGAAAAGATGGCATGTGAAAATAATCGAAAACGACCTATACTACCGGAGTGTCGAATCCATAGGTCGTGGATTAAAGAGTCCAAATCAATATAAATTATTTTTTCTATGTAAGCCAAATAGAAGATTGGGAGAAATAAATGTCCCGGCAGCACTGGACAAATGAGCTTGTAATCCTATAAATTTGTGGTGCCCCAAAATTGAAATATACACTATCAAATATTTCAGCAATATTATATATTTAGTAATACTACCTTTATGTACTTACGCAAAGCAAGAGACAATTCATGATGTGATATTTGATTAATATACCGTACCTTATATATTTTATAATTAACACTTCTATGATTGTAACTTATTGAATAGTCCTTTGAATACAGGGAGTAAAGCAGTGCTTTAAAGAGACTTGAGTCAATAGTCGGAACGCTTAAAATAAAAGAATAAGCCCGAAATACTATGATAATAATAATAATAATAATAATAATAATGCCTACAGATTAGCCTTGGGCTCAGTGGTTGTGTTGACTTGGGCTTCTAGCAGTGGCGGATTTATCCCAGGGCCAGGGGGGCCTGGGCCCCACCAGTTAACAGGGTGACGAAAATAATTTAATCTATTATTTATATAATTTTGAAACTTCATAGTAAACTCATGATATAATTTTCATAGTCTGGGGTCTGGCAGCCTTCGTTTTTACCTTCTAGATCCGCCACTGGATAGAACTCAAACACCGATTATCCTGAAAGGACTTTACCCTGGTTTACCAGTCACAACAGGTGATGACCGGAATCGTATTTTAAATATCCAGAACCTGGCCACTTTTTTGCTCAAGTCTATCGATTGTGGAAACAGTATAGAAAAATCTGCTTCAAGTTAATACTTTTCTAAAAAAGGGTAAACCCATATGTGTGCCTGACTTTTTTTCTGTCTATCTTAACAAGGCGAGTAGAAGACGCTTTTTGAATCTGTCAATTGCAACCACCACAATACGACAAGAGTTACAGGGTTTTGTTTCTTTAGTTGCACAGCAACCCTGCTCGGATACTTTTCATCCACGGCAAAACGCCGCATAATATGAAAGGGTACGCTTCTCGTCAGGCAAACTGCCGGAAACGGATTCGGCAAACCACCGGATAATGTGAAAGAAGTTTTAGAATAAATATGTAGAGAATGTTTGAAAAATTCATTAAGTCACTTTGAAAATGAATAATAAACTTGGTGATCAAATTAAGTACTCAATTTCCAGTGAAATTGAAACGTTCCCAGACACATCTAGGATCATGCCAAAAGTTTAACACACGTCCCGTTTCTCCACGTGGTTCGGTTGCATTTCGGTAGTGTCCATTAAATTTATTGATCTGAAATACATTATAATAAACCTAGTAGGTAGCGTAGGTCACACCTTTCATTCCAGACTACTAATGCAAATTGAACAAAAAAGGAAAGAAAAGGAAAGGAAAATATAGAAAATAGACAAAAAGAAAAATTGAATGAGTCTTATTTTACTGTTAAGTTTCTATCAGAAAGTGCCTACATTAAAATTAAGAATTGAATCATAATCAATAGTTACAAATGTTCAACAGGAAAATTGGATGTTGGTTCTTTATAGACGTAGCAAATCTGAATATTTCGCATTTCAACCGCTTATAAAACAAATTTAAGAATTATAGAATGGAAACGAATTTTGAGTGAAATTAATATACATAAAAATCTCTTGAAATAACCCAAAAGTGGGCCATTTCTGAACATTTGTTTGTTCCGAACATCCACTCTCGATTTCTCCTATTGCGAATATAACGTTGTAATTCTCAATGATAGAATGAACACGCTAGAACTGAAACGGGTCATTGCAGTGGCACGGTGATTCGATTGGGACTCGGTAACCCACAGGGAAAAAATAAACTTTACTTATTACCTTCACATAGAGTGTGTGTAAAAGAGGCAGGAGAAAGATTTAAGACATGATACGGAAACGTCAAGTGAGATGGGTAGAGAGAAAGAGAGACGAATATAAATATGAAAATTACTTATCATTGCTCTGTATGATTAATAATGCACACACTATTTATTCGGATTCTCGCCTTGTAACTTCTCCAATCAACGTTGGTACCGAATGTTTTATGAGCAAAACACCTGATGGGGATTCGAACCCAGATTTTTACGTAATATATTATTTACAATAAATACAATACAAACATGCAAGATAAACAGTGGATATTTCTGACAACATACATCTTTCACTTTTTCCATTAACCACATATTTGTTTCAACGTAACGTTTTCACGGTACCAGAGTAGTGTAAAACAAGTTTTCTTTATCACTCTAACGAGCGTAATTAACTCATATGAAACTATCTTGAGGGGGATTTTTTGGATAACTTTTTTCAAAAGGAAACTCTGAAATAATTGTATTTACATATCATGAATAGACATTTCATTGACAATCTCATAATAGACATAAACAATTTTGCTTGAATTAATACATAAAGGGTACTTTCCTCTTGGGGACAAATTTTCTCCAATATCAAGCTTCCCGAGAAAGTAAGAAATGAGAGTTATAAAATTATGTGTGGTAGCCCCTGGAGTTTATTCAGAGTTCGAAAATGAAATACAAATTTGCAAAATTGATCATTCCCTACATTCCTTACAGTTCACCAGGAACCGAATTCGAATGGAGTTAAAACTTCAACAGTAACTCGAACGTTTGACTTAAATCGTCATGTTAAATAAACGATTATACAATATTTTGCAGGATTTTATCAAAGTTATTTTGTCCTTCCTACTTTTTCCACATTCCCAACTTGCTAACTTTGATTTAAGGGCGTGTTTCTATAACCAGAAATGGTAGTGAAGAGAATCACTAGGGCAAACGAGAAGACGAGACCGATATAGGGAAATGAAACATGGTATTGTTGATAACGGTGAGTAGTCAAGGATCTGCGAATAGTATATAGTCGATGGTTTTATATATATATATATATATATATATATATATATATATATATATATATATATATATATAAAACCATCGACTATGAAATCAATTTCCCCGTTACATATGTGAACTGCCCTTATTAAAAAGCTAGTCTCTGTCTGTCTATTGTTTGTCTTCATGTGGTTTACCAAGAACGCGAGCAGCAATCTATGGCGTTCGAGGATACCTAATTGAAAATTACGCTTTTCAAAAGCTCTTGTCTAAAAACAATCTTTAATCCGGTCAACTAATTCAAAGCGAGTGTCTCGCCCTTATATGTAAGGAGAAATATCAAACATTGAGACCTAATAAGTACGATACAAGCTCATTGTGTGTCCAACTTCGGCTTGTTAAATCTCGCCATATTCAACAACAACAATAATTTCTCCTCCACGAAACGATCTAGCTGGTATAATGACTAGTGCTTGTCTTTGAAGTAAGTGGACCACAGTTCTGTTCTTGTTAGGAAAACAAATAAATTTTAAAATATAGTAGTTCGGATTCTACCTTAAGTTGTACTTTTAACTCTCATATAGCTTCCATGATGCAAAGAGGCACATTTCACAACGAACAAAAAAGTTTTGTATTATTGCATGTAAACTGTTCTCAAACTGAAGGTTCTTTATGCAATTTTCTGCAAAGAGTTTCCAAATGGTTACCGCTTTTTTTTTTTTTTTTTTAGCAGTTTTTGCACCTAGATTAAGGACAAGCAGGCACAAGGGCATTCACGTAACATTCTGCTTCAGATTCAATAACAATTCAGTAAAACAAACAAACAATATAGCGAAAACAATGAAATTATCTTTTACAATCATAAACATATTCACGAAATCTAAAATTGATCACTTTGTGCATTTTTTTAGCTATAAATGTCAAAGAAAAGACAGCTATGAACTAATGTTATAACTAATTATAGAGGTTTAAAGGAAGTTAATTTATTGTAGATCAAGACGCCAAAAATGTACGATAATAACAAAATAATAACTGCTAATGATCCAATAACAACAAAAACTTCTAGAAAACATCAGCTCTTTTAAATAGTACTACGTACAGTGTGCGGCACGTAAAACCGGCCCGTAAAGTGAACACATAAAATGAAATGTAATGTATTGAATATGATTAACTACAACACATTAATGAAATATAATGTATTGAATATGACTACTCACCTTCACAGCAGCCTTCAAAGCAGGTGCTGAAAGTGTCCTCCGCCCACTTCAACACACATGTGAGCACGATTGAGGAGATTCATATATACCCTTGTCAGTTCTTGTGTTGTAATGCTATTGGTGACATCCTGGATCCTGGTCTTGAGTTCTTCAATTGTGTGTGGATATGTTTCGTATACTCTTCCCTTTAACAGTCCCCATAAGTAAAAGTCACACGTGTAGAAGTCTGGTGACTGAGGAGGCCACAAGCCTTTGCTGATTGTCCTCTCTGGTGTAAACATCTCATGCACAAGGGACAATGATGCAGGTGATGTGTGGCATGTTACACCGTCCTGCTGAACGTAACATAACTGACGCTCCTCTTCGGTCAAGTGTGTATAAAACTCCTCCAGGATTCCCATATACACGTCACTGTTCACTGTCGTCGCAAAGAATATAGGACCAATAACGCGTGTGGCGGAAATGGCACACCAAACACCAATCTTCTCATCATGCAAGGGTACCTGGTGGATTGCGTGTGGATTTTCTGTCGACCAATACCGGTTGTTTTGGGAATTTACGTAGACAGGTGGAAGCACGAGTCGTCACTCATGATGAGCATTAGTGGATCCAAGAAACCACTGGCAACATTGCTCAACAGCCATGAACAGAAATGCACCCTCTTCTGCAGGTCAGGTTCCTTCAGTTATTGCACAACACTTATCCGGTACGGTTTTAACTTCAGTCCCCTTAAAACACGTCTGCAACTTCTCTCACTCGCATGAACCTGTTGACTCAATCTTCTGGTTGACTTTCGAGGACTTCTTGTCATTATCTCCTCCACCTGCATCTTTAATTCAGGTGTGCAGACAGATGGTCGTCTGTTCCTGGGAGCATTTTGAACCGATCCTGCACGCCGCCATTTTTCAATCAATTCCTGAATGGTGCTTTTTGCTGGCACAGAACGTCCTGGAAATTTCTCCCGAAACAAATTCTTTGTTTTCACAAAAGATCCAGTGTGAATGAACCCTTCAACAATGGCAACACGCTCGGGTATCGAATACGGCATTATCACACACTGACACTCACCCGGCTTAAAACAACGAGGCCTTTTTCTCAACTGGTTTCGATAAGTTTCACTGGCTGCGGCTGCACGTGACTGCTGCAGGTCACGTAAGTCCATCCGACCTCAACACGCCATCTCTTGGTAGGAAGGTAGATTATTTAAGTATTGCCAGAAACACAATATACCAGAATATTACGACGGGCCGGTTTTACGTCCCGCACCCTGTAGTTTACATAAATGGAAAAAGCTTCCCAAAATTTTACTATTTAGCTACCCAGTATTTAAAGAGATGAGAATAAACTGTAAAGTTCAAATGCCATTTAATATTTTATGTGTTCCATTTTAAGATGAATAGACGGATCAGAAAAATAACCACTTTTAAACGTACATTATTGATTAAAATTATTTCTGGTCTGGTGTTTGTGTTCTTAAAGGTGCTTTGTTTGCTTTATAGAGCCAGATTCTCTTCCGTCAAATTTTATCGAGAGATCCGGTGTCAGAAGGTCAATTCTGAGAAGAGTACCTACATCCAAAGGTAAGTACGGTGTGTACAATTTTGGGTATTTTTCTCGCTGTATTTGATTTCATTGTAGAACTGTCTCAAATATTTGTGACAAAATGATATAATTTTCCGCTCACATAAGATAGATCTAGTTCAGTATCAGTATCAGTATCAGTATCAGTTCTTATGTTGCCGGACTGTATAATGAACAATTTCATTCGCCATAGATTCGTCTTGCGGAACAAGTACTGTAGAGCTGTTTTCTCGAAACCAAATGGGATAGAATAAAGTGAACATGCCAGATAAATATCCTGCCACGAAGTTACTTCTCACAGACGTACACAATGCCAGATGACTGCAATAGGTACAGTGAAATATTGAACTTCCACAGGCACGCTGGAATGTAACTACAGGAGTGATTACAAGAGTGATTACAAGATATTAATGTTCAATCAATGAGAAAGACTCGCCTTTTCCTCATAAAGGGCAGGCATGTGCGTCAACACATAGGGTAGACGGGGTAATCCAGACGAATTGCGGCACACTACTAGGCCTACATGACAAACAACGGTCCAGGAGAATTGATTTCTGAGGCGGGGCCAAGAACTTTATATTGATGCCCTAGATAACATTTTCCTCCTATCCCTCTTACAGATTTTCTAGAGGAATATGAGGTTGTGTTCTCGCAGGAATGTGGTTCCTGAAGCTCATATTTGAGAAGAATGGCTGTACTATCCCAATAACGCAAATTCTCCTAACTTTCGGAAGCATACGGGAGCCATTAATTGACGTAAATGCAACACCTGATGATTACATAATATTTTGTTGTGAGCATCATGTTGTCATAATTATTTGTATTGGTATTGATTCCGTCCAGGTGAGTTTAGTGGTGGTCTAACTTTACGATCACGGAATTTTCGATGTTCTCCCATTACCTCTCATTTTGACATTCCAAAATTTTCATTGGACATCATACAAGTTGGTTGATCATCTATGGATGAGTTAGCAAGGGGTGGCAAACAAAAGAATTTATTTCATTTGACATGTCGTGGCATTTGGATTTTCATAATTACATTACATAATTACATAAGTTTCCATTTCATAATTACACATCAGTCACGTTGGAAGTTTGTACAAGAAGTTCTTATTTGATTTTATTTACTTGGTATACACATATTTCACAAAGAAGAAAATTTTATTTATAGTATGTATTTCTTCGTTCATTTTAGTTCTCATGTTTTATTTTCCCGATTGTTTGTGGATTTTATTTATCTCTAACCACCTATAAAATGCTCATGTATCGAACGGGTAAAAACAATTTATAGAAAATATTTAAATCTCTTAAGCATTAATAAATTCATCAAAATGAAAGTGTACTGATAGCAATTTGTACTAATACCTCCTTTTCAACCATCACTCGTATTTCCAAGCGGCTGAGCTTCGATTTAATCTTTAGACTACCAACAAGAAATGTACCTCAGGAATAGAATACAACACTGCCGTTTTGTTTATTTTTTAATCACAGGTGATGTATATCCCGTTCCTGAGTTTTCCCCACTACATCTTATGAACATAACTAATCATGACTAACATGTAACAAGCATACCTATGCTATTCTCACATCGACAAAGAATCGCCAAGGAAACAAATAGATAAATAGTCTTGATAGATTAGAGAAAGACCGGTCAGATATCAAACAGAAAGACCTGTTATACAGGTAAACAAGGTTTTTGTCACAAGGAATATGAATAGTGTCATAAGATAAGTCTAGAGTGCTAAATTCGAAAATGAAATTAGCTTTTTATATCGGACTCAGTTTTCTTGTTACATGATACCCCGTCTTTATTCAAACCCTTGAATATCGGTAAAAACGAGGCATATGATTTAAGCTACCATGGCTGAATTTAAGTAACTTGCAGATTTATTTATTGAATAAAGTTAAAAGAAAGTGAGATAAAATCGAGAAAAGTGCAACGAATTCTGTTAGACGTCCCTGGGGTCAAGAACCATACTCCAGTGACGTTTGGCAACATTGCCAATGCGTCATATCCAATCACATAGAATTGTGTTGCGATTCTTGTCACCTGTGTTGCAGCATTGTGAGTTCTGGTAGCGGGCAAGTAGTTGCATGTTGTTTTAGGTTAGTGACATTTGAATGCTGTGGTCATTCAGAAAGAGATTCAATAGTGCAAATTCCTTTTGTTATATCTGTCGATAGGTGATTCTTTAGTAGCAAAAACAGCAATTCACCACACACGTAAAGAAATGCTATGAATTTTATTTGAGATCTAAGGATTGCTTCCAAGACGAGAAAAGGGCCCCCTTATATGCTGCTTGACATATGTTATACACCTGACTGGCTGCACAAAATGTTCACGAGTTATGCCGTTTGCATGATTTGGCGTGAACCAACGGATCACATAACAGACTTATTTTTTTCTAACAAAAATAGCTCGAATAAGGTCGAAAACAGTGTGTTATACCCGAATTTACCATCTGCTATGAGACCTGTATGCCACAGTGAGTAATTACCGTATCAGTGCCTCCAGGAAATGCAGTAGTGACAGACGGTGAACCAGATAACGAGCATCAAGGTTCAGAAAACGGGGGATCTACTCATGCCGACACAACATTTGAATTAACCTGTAAATCGAGTAAGCCAAACACTTCGACACAAGGTGATCTCAAAGATCATGTTCGCGATTTAAATTTGTCTAACCAGCAATCTGACTTTTAGCTTCGCGATTGAAAGAATGGAATCTCGTTTCTCCAGATACAAAACATCGTTTTTCGTGACCACCATGCTGTTTTATTTAATTTTTCTGGAAAGAAGGTGACATGTTTTTTGTAAAATATCGAATCCGTTATGGAGACTCTTGGCCATGCATACAGTATAAACGAGTGGCGTCTGTTTACAGATTCTATTAAATTGAGTCTCAAAGCAGTTCTTCTCGACAACAGGAACAAATTTCCTTCTGTTCCGATTGTTCACGCAGCTAATCTTAAAGAGATTTATGAGACATTTAAACTGTTCTCATTCTTATCCAACATGACAAATATAAATGTAATATCCCTGTAGATCTAAAAGTAATGGCTGTTCTGCTTTGTATGCATCGGAGTACACAAAGTACTCCTTCTTTCTATGAGAGTTTGACAACAGGGACAGGAAAGTCACTGTTGTGTAATAAAATGGCTTGCTTGCAATGAATTGCTGCCTGGACATAAAAATATGGCGAACACTCCTCGTATTGACCCTCGCATTGACCACGGTGTATTTACCTCCACTGCACATTAAACTGGGATTTATCAAAAACTTTGTGAAAGGTATGGACAAAACATCACGTGCATTTATGTACTTGCAACAGAAATTCAAAGAAGAAATAAACTGCATTTCCTCAACGACCATTTGGACTTCTTCCCGGATAACTTTGGTGCCATTAGTGACTATATGATTATATCCATCATTGGTAGAATCTGTAATTTTGTGCTCAAGAAGCATTTCTTTCCCAGCTATTTTTCCACGTAGAGTTCTTGAGTGAATCTTCTAAGTATCAAATAACAGGTGAATTCCGTTGTACTCCAGCAAGTAAGGTTTAGTCTTCCGATTAAAGTCAACTGTAAAGTCATAACAAGATTTGATATATGGAGGTTTATTCAGAGCTTGCAACTCTGTCATTCCATCAAGAATAGCTGCTGAATATGAATAAGGTTCTTATATCTTATTTCTATTTAATTCTCGGTCAAATTTCCGTCTTTGGCTCTTTCCACACTTCCAGTACCCACTTCTCATCGCATGTCAACACCCTGTGCGGAAATGACTCCTTCCTCAGAAGAGACAGCAGAGAAAAAAACACATTTCTCTGCTCGTTTTGCCTTCTGGTCCGGAATCAAATCATGTGGAACCCATCGAGCCAAATTGTAGTGCTTCCCAAGTTGATGGAAGTTCTGCCGAATGGTTTCTCCACCTACACTGAATTGTACTCCCAGTTACTCACCTGTTCGGCCACTGTTTGCCTCAATTGTTGCCTGGGACATCTTTATTTTGTACATGTATTGGTCTTCCGGCAAGTGGTGAGTATTCGCATGTTGTGTCACTGTTATTGAACTTGTTAAACCACTGCTACACTGTCCGCGTAGTCACGATATCCTCAGCAAAGGCTGGCATATCATCCGCCCACCTGTCACGGAGTTTGACCCCAGTTTGAACTCATAAACGATACATGACCTTATAACGTTATGTGTAGGACCCATCTTCACTCTGTTCTTAAGCAAGTTCAAGGTGTAACTGAACTGCCACAACCAGCTAGTATGTTGGATTACCCACACCAATAGGAGACCTTCGTCTTACCTTCATTAACATGCAACTCATGGTGTAAGGGCCAATTGAATACGAACCTCCAAAAAAAAGCGACATAACTTTTTTACTAACCTTTATATGTATATTAGGTTTATTTTTTTAAAGTGTAATGAGATATATTGAAGTGTTCTTAAGTGTTGGAAAGAAGTAACACTCATTGAAATACTTTATGATACAATATTTCGAAACTGGTTTTGCCATTTACGTTTCCAATGAAAGATAAGGCAATGAACATTGTTCTCGCTACCATAGTAGAAGAGAAAAGTGAAAGAAGAAACCATAACAGCATTTGTAACAGATCTGACTGCTTTAATCTTGGTTATTTTTTATTTTTCATCAGAAGAATCTGAGCAGGAGCGTTCATGTTAGCTAAGTGGTGAACCACGGGTAACCTAAGTTCGTGAGTTTGATTCCCGTTGGGGAGAAATCTTCATATATTCTCAGTTCATATAGATGTAAAATAATTACATTAAAATAATTCAGTTGTATATATATTCATACAACAATATCAAGACATAATTAATTATTATGGTTGTAATATGTTGCGTGAGATGTGATGGGTGTTGAAAGAAGGTTAGTATCATGTGTGTCAATGTTAAGTACAAGCTGAGTAAACAGTGTAATAGCAATAAATAAGTGCACGTTTTGCATTTGCCTGCAATTATTTGTCATACGAAAGTTACTTCTCAATATTGTGATTAGAGCATGGGATTTATGTTCTTAAAAATAGTATCTCAAATAATAATCATAGATATGAGAAATTTGCATCTGGCCGTTTATTTAATTTAGTGCTGAGGTGTGCATTATATATACACTTTCTTCCTCCAATGCATTAAAATAGATGCACTATTTATTTAAAATCTGAGTAAAGTAGATTGTTGTATTTTTTTTAAATATTATCATTTCTCCTCAGGCTTTACGTGAAACACTGAAACATATATAATAGTATTTCGTTAAACACTTTCCTGTTGAAGTTTTCTAAAATATCTTGTGTATGAATCAGCCATAGTTGAACAGGTAGTGTTAGGAATTCATTGCTGCAATTTTCGAATTCCACAATGTCAAATTGATGGAGTTTGAGAATTATATTATTGTAGAAAGTAAAATTCCCATAATCGTAAATAAGTTCAAACTTTCACTAATTCAGTAATGGAACTAAATTGAAATATTTTCATTGTCATTTTCTGTTTAAGTGTTCTAACATTTACTACATCAAAACCTAACAGGTGTTTTGGAATACACCTAGTTTATTACAACAGTTTGAATCAATATTAGTGTGATTGTTATCAAACACCGGAATTTAAAGGTATATTTCTTCAAATTCGGTTTATAAGTGTTCTCATGATAGTTCTCTTAGTATGCTTGATTCTCTATCGTCAAGTCCCAATCGCCGAAACTATTTCTTTATCAGGAGAATTTAGTAAATATTTTTCAATTGTGCGGTTGCTAGGAGAAATATTTTTAGAAAAGTTTAGTTCGAACTAGAAATGATTATTTTCAGAGTTGAAGTGGGAACACTAATATTGTGTCCAAGGTCCTTATGCATTTATTACATGTTATATTCTTCTGCTCGTGGAATCTCTTAGATGGTCGACAAATCTATCTCCTTTAGCAACTCCCGGCCACACCTCAGAAACAAATCCCTACAGATTCCGGTGAATCTGCCTGAGACGAAGTTTACCTTAGTGTATGCTTAAAGTCTGTCCACACATGTTCCACTTGGTTGCTCCACCGGCCGGCCACGCGAGTAAATAAATATCAGGCTACCTTATGAACTATTGCTGAAAAACACCGGAAGTATTATTGGGAATTGGACTTGATGTATCTTGGTAAATGGCATCATGAAGCTCAAGTACAGGTTCTGTTTTCTCCATGATGTTACTAATGATGTGTAGGTACTGAGCACCGTCCAAATGTCATTTAATTCGGTGAAACTGTCCGAATGTGCAAGTGCGAGCTGTAAATTTTGTATTTCTCTGAGAGTGTTTCGTTCATGGCAGTAACACGCTCACGTAATACAACATGACGAAGCATTCGGAGTGTAGACCGTGTACTACCAGGAAAGCAGGAAGACGTTCCTGGCTAGACGTTCTTTATGCATTGAAGTGTGCTTCGTTTACTAATCTTGTATTTTCCGCCTTGTTAGACACATGAGGACGACTAAAGGATTGTAAATTACCAATGTGACTTGTAGTACCATATTTCCGAATCATTTCCCTGTCTGTAGGAGAGAAGATATTCAATCAAGTACCAGCTACAGTTGACATAGCCCTCCAACTCCAGTAAAGTAATAACATCTTAACGTTTGTCCATGATCAGCAATGCTATGAGGTGTGAGCAGTAAAGAAACAGCTGATAACTAGCATGGTATTATCTTCTTGCAGAACGTGTCCGGTGTGGACAACTGTTTGTCAACATTTGGGAAAGGAAACTTATAATCAATCAACCATGCTGATACATATGTCTTCAAACTGAGGGAGACCTTGTTAAAGCTTCTAAAAATATATGAAGAGTGCAGTGAAGAGTTGGAACTACAGAATAAGACCCCCAGACCGGATGTTTAGTTTTTTCTCCCCCCTTCCCTGGTGTAAAGTTTTTTTCTTCTTATGGTGACGAAATGACTTATGTCTGATGTAGTATTACATTCATTGTATTGGAGTTTGAATCTGTAGATGGGGGTTAGTTTTCAGTTAAGGTACGTTTTTTAGAAAGCAAACTTGTATCATAATAATGCCGTTATTATACAATGATTTTAAGTATGTGTATTATTATATTACATCCATGAAATTGCTCCATTGTTAATCTTTGATTTTCACTTTCTTTCACAGTCTTCCATTTGTATATCTTCCTGTGCTTGTCACTTCCTTTGGTTGTCTTTCTGTCTTTCGTTTTCCTTATG